>NC_138231.1:43968053-43980553 GCF_964197995.2 Scardinius erythrophthalmus
GAAAAGGGGTCTATAATGTACTGATTGGCATTAAAGCATGTTAACCTATTCTATTACACCCAATAAAGAAAAGAATGAGAGTGTAAATCTACATCTGGTGTGTGGATGTGTTTGATGGTCCCTTCAGTCGAACATAATCATCCATTGTACCAAAATAAACCCAGAGTTGAGGCCAGATTTGAGGTTTTACTGCTTCCAGTATTGGCGTAATCAGATTGATATGTAAAAAAGCCTCTAATATTCGCTGATGGTGTATATGAGCACAGTATTCCGGATCCCTGCAGGAAGTGGAGTGAGAACACGCTCAAGGTTTCGATGCACAAGGCACTGAGAGCTCAGGCTGCTAATGTCCTCTCGCTCTTTCTCGCCCTCTCTGTATTGATTGTGTCTTGTCTTACATTGAGGACGGTGAGACCTCGGGAGGCTGCAAATAGACTATCCCAGGATGCATCTGTGTCTCTGAGGCTGTGTGTGTGTTGTTTCTCTCCACCCAGAGAGTGTGAGGAAGGCGTTTGAGGAGAGAGGCATCGTGTCTGGAGATGACAAAGCCTTCAAACCTCATCTGACGTTTCTCAAACTCTCACGAGCTCCCAAACTACGCAAGCAGGTAAGAAGCGCTTGCGCGTGTGTGTGTGTGTGTGTGTGTGTGTGTGTGTGTGTGTGTGTGTGTGTGTGTGTGTGTGTGTGTGTGTGTGTGTGTGTGTGTGTGCAGAATACATTTACTGTAACACAGCATTGAGTCAATGACAACAGTGATCAGTAGATAATTGTAATTTATTTTTGGAAATCATGATTAATTATTCATCTGTGCAGTCGCAGTTATGTAAGTGTGTGTATAATTCATGCAAAAAAATAAATAAATCAGCTTTTATTAGTGAAAACGCGTCTGACGTGCCCATTTTGAAAGCTATTAATTATACAGAACCGTTCAAAAGTTTGGGGTCAATAAGACTTTAATTTACTTTTATAGAAATTAATAGTTTTTGGCTATGGACGCAATTAATTGACGGTAATACATTTATAATGCTGTTCTTTTGAACTTTCTATTCATCAAATTCATTAAATGTATCAATAAAATGTTTTCTTGTTTTCATAATAATCATAAATGTTTCTTGAGCATCAAATCATCATATTATTCATGATTTCTGCAGGATCATGTGACACTGAAGACTGGAGTAATGATGCTGAACATTCAGCTTTGATCACAGGAATAAATTACACTTTACTGTATATTCACATAGAGAACAGCTGATTTAAAGTGCCTCTGTTGTCTCTGTTCATGCAGTGTGTAATACAGCTGTGTGTGAATGTAAAAGGTCTGCAAAGGTCAGATTGCGTTTACATGCACGCTCTAAGGCTGATTATGCTTAATAACTGACATAACAAATGAAATACTCTGAGTCAGATACGCAGATGATTATGTTTTGATGTCACACGGGGCATGGCCTGATTTATTAATAAAGTTATGTAAACGCGGTTGTCAGGTTACTGGTTTACATCTACATTTAATCATTTAGCAGATGCTTTTAACCAAAGCGACTTACAAATGAGGAGAGCAAGAGAAGCAATTAAAGGGTCACTCTCGCCAAAATTGAACCTAGGCTCTTTTTGTTAATCTACCCGAGTCAGACTTTCGAGGAAAAGCATAATTAGAATGAAAACGCCACTTTTAAGATTGACTGTATTTTCATTTTTGGTCAAAATGCCTTGTGAATGGGAGATAGCACTACAGTGATAGCATCAAAATGGCTATTTCTAAAACACTAAGAAGGCTCGACACAACATGAAACTGTGCTGAAGTGTCACCAGCGGCTCTACACATGAACTCCAGCACTGAGAACAGGGTTTGTGTACACAGAGTTTACTAAAAAGATACAAGTATAACGAGGTTGGGTTCCTTCAACTGTCCATCCTATTAAAAATGGCTAGACTATATAAGATCATTGTAAAAAAGAGCATTGTATTTCGCCAGATTTTATAGTGTAAAACATATTCAAGCGTGAATGAGAACCGTTTTGAGGGGTGCACAAAAAAACAAACAAACAAATATTCGATTGTCAAATTTTCAAATCGAATACCAACCCACCGAACGAATATTCGAATATTCGGGTCCAGCCCTAATAATTTTCTAAAATTTTTGACATTTGTGTCGATGGCGAGGAAAGAGTTAGTGTTTTTGACCTTGGATGCATGTAAACCTATTGTAGGAGAAAACAAAACAAGAGCATAATAGTGCTGAAATAATGTTTAACAAGTTTTGATTAAAGAAATGCAGCCTTGTTTCAAAAACATGAAAAAGCCTAAAGTGCTGTAGTCTGATGGTGTGGTGAGGATGAAGCGGGGGCGAGACTGACGCCAGATCTCCTGTTCCGCTCATCACTCACACACAATCAGATCAAACACACATTACACCGCTTTAACTCGAGTGCTTCCACTCCCAGAGCTCATGAAGACTCTCTCCACATCCGCTGAGCGGTGTGTGTAGTGTGTACGTGACAGACGGACTGATGCTTCTTCTCCATGTGGAGGACACAGATAGGGAGGTGTGTGTGTGTGTGTGTGTGTGTAATCTTCCCACAGCTCAGGCTTCCTCTCGAGGTTATCGGCCCCGACAGACACTTCCAGCCCCACTGGACTGTCTCTTGTGTGTGTCCTTCTGCTTGCTCTGGACTCACTGTGTGACGTGTGTGTGTGTCTTCGCAGGGCGTTAAGAAGCTGGATCCGGCTCTGTTCTCCGACTTCGAGAGCCGTGTGTTCGGAGACGAGTGTGTGTGTAGAGTGGACCTGTGCTCCATGCTCAAGAAAAAGACCTCAGATGGATACTACCACCGCGAGAAGAGCGTCACGTTCAGTGAGTAAACCTGCTCTGGAGGAAAGTGTGTGTGTGTGTGTGTGTGTGTGTGTGATGAAGATGCGGCTGTGCATCAGTCTGGTGTGAAGCAGTGCTTCTGGACTGGATGGGTCTTTGACATCATCATCCTCATCATCATCTTCTGGCTTGTGATTTGGGCTCAGGTTTGCAGGTCATCTCCAAACTCTAGATCTTTAATTCCAGGCTGGCACTGTGTGATGGGTTCAGATAATATTATAAACCACAGTACTCAAACCTGCTGTGTGTTGTTAGTAGCAGAGGTCGACCGATAGTGGATTTTACCGAGACCGATATTTAAGTTTGACCGTACCGATAACCGATATTTTTTCAAATTTATACTGGGATTAAAAACAAACATAACACTCCAAGTAAAACAGTGCTGAACTGAAATGTGCTGAATGAAATAAATATATAAATTATGAATATATTAAAACGAGAAGTTGAATGAACTCAGAAAATAATTTAAACATTAATATATTACAGGTCAAATATGTGTTTCTTTAAAGGCACAATATGTATTTTTTTTTGCTTTAAAAATATAAAAAATCACTATATCTATGTTATATATTTTTTAAAGTTGTGTATTTACATTATCCCGACAGTTCCAATTAACTTCTAAATCCAGAGAAATTAATATTTTAATTCGAAGACACGGACCGTGTCTTTATTTCCGTTTTGTCGCAGTCAATGGCGTCATATCCGCGTTGTCCCTGGTTTCCGCTCGTGCTGCCATGGTAACCAGAGCTATGAGCAGAGCCCTCTGATTAACCAAAGCGACAGACGCAGACAACTGTGGAGTTCGCAATGTTGTTTCGTTCAAACATTATGGACCATGGCAAGCAGACTTTGGATAAAAAAGGATAACTAAAACGAGAATCAATATCAGCGCGGTGTTTTCGAGATGCCGAGAGCTCCCATAGACAGTTTATAAACGAGAGCTCCACGTCCGAGACTTCCACCGCTCCTACATGTACTTTATTAAACAGGTGAGCACATTTACATAAAACTAACCAATGTTATATAGTTCAACAATGATAAAATGTCAGAATATGATCTGTATGTTATTCTCATGTTGATGTAGCTTACTGCTAGTCTCATACAGATGAACAACAAACTAACACATAAATTTCAACACATTGAAATGCAGTTTAGTGTGCTAGTGTAATGTTAGACCAAGTGAAACAGCGCTGCGTTACCTCACAAGTTTAATTTGTCTAATAAACTGACCTGTGGGTAGTAATTCTGCACTCGCGTGTAACGTTAGTTCGGTTGAATGAAATGTCCATATTCCTTTTATATCCGCGGGAGTTCGCGTCGCGTTTGGAGCTGATAGCTGTCTCTTAGCAATCCCGAACTGCTTCATATCACAGTCATGATAAAAGCATCGATGTATTCAGTCATCCATAAACATTATTAGATCGGCCGGCTTGACGTTGATGACAAGAACCATAATTCTTAGCATGTGTTGCGTCATCAAACTACGCCTTTGTTATTGTAAGACGTTAGCGACCCCTAGTGGACAAAAAAATTCCATAATGTACGTTTAAGAGTCGTGCTGAAAGATGGCCATATTTAAATATCTCAAAAGCCCAGAGCATTAAAATTACATAAACGTAGACCTATAGTACATGTACAGTCTCTCTTTATTTGCTTCTATTTTAGAACACTTGATGATTATCTAATCAAAATAACAATATGTATTGTAGTGATAAAAAAGGAACTGAAATCGAATGCGTTTCTGATTTGTCTCTGTTTCTGTCGACTGCATGAACATATCAGTGTCGAGAAAGCAATCACGCCACTAGCTTTAAATATTAAACTTCGCCGGCTAATGAATGTATGAAAGTGACCAGCTGGATATAAACTAATGCAAATAGATGGTAACAATTGCGACATAAAACATTTGGGTCAGGTCTATTTCTATAAACGCTTGAGGTAGCCACTACTAATGTTAGAAATTAACAAATGAATTACTTTATAATGACATGGCAATATGTACTTTAGTGTTCTGTATTCACACCGTTTCGCTGTCTTTGTTTTAAATGTCGGCTCTCTCCGTGTAGCGCGCAGCCTTACGTGTTAACGTTAACAACTCAGCCAGTGATAGTTGTTATTCCGCCTCTAGAGGGCGCTCTCGCTCTGTGTAATGCCAGCGCACTCTTCTCAGCCGATCCAGCAACGGACGCAACCCGGAAAAAATATCAGTGTGGATTTTTGCAGATAACGATAGTTCCACCAATCAACTATCGGTACCGATATATCGGCAAAACCGATGACCTCTATATGTAAATGAACAGTGTTTCCTCTTTCTGTGTGTTACCTGGACCGAGTGATTCACGTTGATTTGTCAGTAAAAGCCTCATGTTTGTATTCCCGCTTACGGACTGTCGGATCAGCAGAGGGTTATTAACAGAACAGTTCATGGAAGGTTAGGGTTAATATAACTATATCATACTTCATCCACTCTTTGAACAGCATTATGGTAAAACTGGATCACTATGGCAACATCTTTCTCACCTGAACGCGACAGTTTTGCTTCAGGGGGAACTGGCAGATTTCTTTCAGTTTTCCCCTTCGTTTGGTCTAAAACACTGTGTTTGCGCTCATCCAGGATGAAATGTTGACTGCAAGCATGAAGGAGTATCATATTTCCCTTCTCTTTATTCTCTCTGTATTTAAGATTCTTTGCACCCTTTAGTCGCTGTCTACAGCGCTCTGGATCCTACTCGCTGTGAAGGGTTTCAGTGTCCGTCAGCTGGTCATGGGCGTGATGTCCCACAGACGACAGCAGGGGTCAGTGTTGATCCTCTAGTTCATCTGAAGCTGGTTCTCCTCAAGCACTCATTATCTCTGACAGAAGCCTGGCGTGATGAGCATGGAGTGTGTGCCAGATATCAGTCACTACAGTCGAACTGTGATCGTGTTGTGTTCGCATCAGTCTTGAATGAATCCCATAGTTAGTAACTGCTGTGGTTACCGTGGTATACTGTGTCAGTTTTATCCTATAGTCAGTGGTCTTTATTGTCTTTCAGTCAAACGGCTAAAAACACAAAGTGACACTGTGATTTTGTTCTGGTGAGTTAATGTGAGGAATAATAACTTTCCTACATTTATTTCCGATGGTTTATTTTCCACTGAGGTCGAAGTCTTCAGGAAACGCACACGTTTGTTCTCTATAGTAGATATGAATTGCTTATGTCACTCACATCTATGTCTACATAGGCTCAGTCAGACTGAACGACTCGATCAGATTGAGCTCATTATAAAGGGTGGTGTAGAGCTGAGGTAATCTGATAAACGGGTTAAAACGAAGCATGGAAAGCTTGAATTCGACGGCCTTCCCAATAAGATTCGGTAATGTCTTGCGCACTTGTTTATTTATGTTTAATGTCTTACGAACTGGTTCGTGGATGAGACTGAAAATTTACTAAATAAATCTTTAAAAAAAAGTTCTTACTGACATATACTGTATGTCAGTTTTCTTTTTATTTATGTCATCAAAGGACAGTTACGCTCATGGTTGCTCCACTTTCTCTAGTTCACATGTAAACAATTACAATTCTTATTTTTTATGAGTATTGCAGTGTTTATTATAAATGTTTTCTCCGTGCACATCATTATTGTGTTTAATTCATGTGTCTCGTTATCTTGAATCAGAATAAGTTCCTCTTGCAGCATCTCTTCTCTTCTCTGATGACGAGGGCGGGGCAACCTGTCAATCACACGAGATCCACCAATAGCAAACCACAACCATCCAATCACTTCCCCACAGACACAATCAAGCCCCGCCCACATTTGTTCTAGTTCCTGAAGCGTTTCACTCGGATATACACGACACAATAGGGAAGAAAAGACTAGCGCATGATTTATTTACTAGTTCCTAATAAAACTCCAGGCCAACCGTCCATTTTATTTACTCGCCACAGTCAGCCGTCTGTGTGTGTGTGTTAATGGAGACGGTTTCTATACGGTTTCCGAGTTACGATCGATAGTCTCTCTGTGAGAGTCTCCTGCTGCTCTGATCAATGCGCTCGGTCTAATTTTAGCCCTCAGGTGTCTTTCTAATGCCCAGAATACTGACACACATTAGTCGCTCGATCGCCTCAGCAAGCGTGTGCGTTTGGATGCAGAAGCCACAGCAGATCTGCACTGGAGACTGAGAGCGGACATGTTCTTGCTCTTTTAGAGAATAGACTATAGATTACTTCAGAAATTCTGAAATTATGACACCTGCTCATTAATAACACATGACCACCATACTTAACGTTACATATCAACATCTGTTCAGTAACTTGATGTGGGCGTGGTCAGTTGCTCATTTCACATGCGAAGAGGTCAGCCAATCATAAGAGGGCATTTACTTTAATTGTTAGGGTCATGCGGTGGTGATGGTCATGTAAAGCTAAAGATGAGGCTTTGATTATTAATATAGACAGACGAGCAGCCCATATGATGTGTAAAGTCATCAGAAGCTCATTATTCCGAGGTAATGTTCCTGTCGTGAGATGATCATCTGGACTGGCACACGCTAATGAGGCTAATGAATTAGATGAACGTATTAGTCGTTTCCTACAGCTACACACTGATGAAGTATTTCCAGGGGAGATATTTATAGAAAGCAACACATTCTCCTAACATACAATGGAAAACAAAATGGTGTACTTGGCCTATTTATTTTGAAACCATTTCCACTCAGAATTTGCTTGTAAGTTTCACAAATAATTATAAAGAAATGGCAAGTAACATTAATTAAACGTGAAGTTTTGAAGTAGAAAGACTGAAATAGTTTTTTTCATGTAAAGTATACTCCAGTTATTAAGCACACAGTTTATTTACATGTAATTTGCAGTCATTTACTAGGCTTTGTCAAAATGTTAATTGCTGCGGTCTATTTAAAAAATAAATATTCTGTATGGTATGAGTGTGTGTAGTATGAATGTAATCCGGATTTACCACGTTCACCATGTAGTCATTATCATGTGACCAGTGTCAGTTGAGTTGCTTCACTGTCATTCATCATAAATAATAATAAGTAAAGTGTCCATCAGATGCACACTTCAGAATCTCACCAGAAGTAGTAGGTCATCCAGAGACTTTCACCTACTCTTTAATGAGAACTGTGAATCGTCACACACTGTTTTTCACTTACTATATAGTAGGGAAGTGTGTGATTGCAGCCTGACTCACTCATAAAGACTTCACTTGTGCCATTACTGGATGAATCAACGTTTTTGAACGAATCTCTTGTGTGAACGATTCAATGACTCACTGCTAAAGGTGCATTACTGGATGAATCAGTGTTTTTGAACAAATCTCTTGAATGAATGATTCGATGACTCGCTCATAAAGACTTCACTTGTTTCATTACTGGATGATTCAGTGTTTTTGAACGAATCTCTTGTGTGAACGATTCAATGACTCACTCATAAAGACTTCACTTGTTTCATTACTGGATGATTCAGTGTTTTTGAACGAATCTCTTGTGTGAACGATTCAATGACTCACTGCTAAAGGTGCATTACTGGATGAATCAGTGTTTTTGAACAAATCTCTTGAATGAATGATTCGATGCCTCGCTCATAAAGACTTCACTTGTTTCATTACTGGATGATTCAGTGTTTTTGAACACATTTCTTGAATTAATGATTCGATGACTCGCTCATAAAGACTTCACTTGTTTCATTACTGAATAAATCAGTGTATTTGACATTGTATTCGAACAAATCTCTTGAATGAATGATTCAATGACTTACTCATAAAGACTTGTTTCATTACTGGATGAATCAGCATTTTTGAACAAATGTCTTGAATGAATAATTCAATGACAAACACATTTTTAACAGTCTTGTCTTGATGTTACTGATACAATCTTTATTTGAAGCGTCACATTACTTTCTAAAGGTGATTTCCTCTAATCTGATCACTACTGTAGACATCAGTGTTTATATCTGAACTATAAGCTTTTATCCAGCGCTTCTGTGATAATCTGACAGAAATAATGAGACTGATGTTGAAAGACTGTTAGTGAAGCGGTTTCATATCTACACATGACGACTGCTCTCTCTGATCAGATCTGAGTGTTCGCTGTGATCGCACTCGTCTAAGGTTTAATAGACATAGAGCCGAATCACTATCATTTGGAAAAAAGATTGCGTGAGTGTTTGAATCGAGATCGCCATCTTTTAACGATTAATCATTCAACTCTAGTTTCTAGCTTCAAAAATCATTTTTTACAGTGTGTCCACTCCGATCCGTTCACAGATCTGGTGTTTTGTTGCATAGGACACAACTGTATTGTGCGGTACATCACAACACACAACCACATACAATCCCCTCGCTCAAACAGTAGATCATGCCGCTAGCAACACAAGGTCATGGGTTCGATTCCCTGCAGGAACTAATCAAATCTGCGTCATGAATGCAAGATAAAAGCGTCTGCCAAATGCATGAATGTAAATGTAATATTTGAATGCCCAATTTGCCCATCATTGGCAACAGAATGATGTAGATGTTCTGATATACCAGCATGCTCTGCCTTGATCCCCTGCTCAAGATTCCTAAAATCTACAATTTAATACATTTAGTTTTAGTAAATTGTCCTGTTGTAACAGCTGGTGACCGTATATTATTGTAACAGTTGCATCATAAATGTTTTATCTTCTTTGAGATTGAATCCAGTCATGCTGTCACTGCTACACACACACACACACACATTAATATATGACGGTGTCTGACCACAGCTCATCTAGGATAAGCTCGGCTCTCTAATCCCTGGATGACATGCGTTCCCAAGAACCAGTCAAGTCATCTTCATTTATCAATATAGATGTTTCACAGCAGCTTTACAGAGATATTAGGAGATTACAGTAACAGAGATTGTTTTAGCTTTACAGCAGATCTAGAATAAAGTTATTGTCCAGATAAAGTTAGTTTTGATTGATTCACTTCTGTTGCAACGATCATTAGTTATTAACTAACACACACCGTTCTCACAGAAAACCCTTAAAGGAAATCCGTCATCATAATGCTTCTCTTGTGCGTTTCTGTTTAAGTGTGCCGTTCAGTTCACACGCTGATGATCAAGTTACAACATGCAAATAATTGTATCCCTGTTAGCTTTGGTTAATGATGTCCAGATGTGGTAAGTGTCACTTGTGCATCATCTGTTTGATGAAAGCATTGGAAGGCAGGCGTTTGCCTCTCGTATTGATCAGCGTGTGTTAAAGCACGGATCGGAGAGAGAGATGCACGTGTGTGTTTACAGGAACGCTTCAGGATTCAGAGGCATGAGGTCTTCATCAGAACAGCTGTGAGGAATTAGCAATCACTGTTTCAACATGTAGTGATGATAATAGGGATGATTGATGGTGCGTTACTTGTAATAATGAAAGAGACCTTTGGTTTTCATGCAGCGGTGTGAATATCCAGGGTTAGTGACTCTGTGTCGATATGTGTGATTGTGAAGTAATAATGTCAAGAGTGCTGATCAGTTTGGTCTTTGTGAAGCTGATTGTTGGGCTTTGAGTGGTGTGGTAATGAAGTCCTGATGGACAGATATAGTGAATATAGTGCGGTTTACAGGGTTCGTACAGTACATGGTGCGTTAAGTGCTCGAAGTGCTTGAATTTGACTTTTTTACATTGAAGTCTTCCTGGAAAACCCTTGAAAACAGCCATATTTATGAAAAGGTACTTGAAAAGTGTATGAATTATTGAAAGACAATATATGCGAGACATCTTTTCCCACAAAATCAACGCTGCAGCCCGTCCAATATACATATAGAGCCGTTTCTCATGGCTGTGAGCTTGATATTGCTCAAATAAATATCCAAGTATATGATGCAGTTTTCATTCTTCAGGTCAATCATTTATTCATGAGAGAAAAAAAATCATTTTTGAATAAGGAAAGCGATATCTTTGTCATAGTATCCTTTTAATGTTTAAAGTTACCACAGTCATTGCATCTGCTGCACTTTATGTGAGCCATTTTGTTTTATTAGTTTATTTTTATTTATCTATTTACCCATTTTTTTAGTAGTTGAAAGATAATAAAGATATTGTTTGATAGGTGAGAGCTCTGATTGTGTTCCTTGAAAACCAAAAAAGCAGTGCTTGAAAAGTTCTTGAAAGACCTGGAATTACATCAGACAGTGTGTGAACGAACCCGGTGTTCAGGAATGGAGTGATGAGATACTGTGGCGTTGAGTGATGGGATTTCACAACACAGCAGCTTTACGGATCGGATTAACGTTGTGATGTGTGTCATTACTGAGATAGGAAATTACTGAACAGACATCCTGAAGCTCTCTGTTGGTTAAGCAGGAAAGAGCATTCCCTGTTGGTTTGGAGAACGTTCCCCTAACATTCCCAGAACGTTCTTATTTGGTTCCTCAACAAAAGCCAATTGGAAACCATATAGAAACGTTAGGGGAACGTTCTTGCTGGGAAGACATTTTTGTTTTTATTGTTTTTTTTTTACCCTAGATTTCTGTCTTAAATCCCCATCAACAATATGTTATCCTTCATGCTGTTCCGATTAGTGTAAAACAAATTCAATGCGCATGTGCGACCCTCTGCGTACAAATACGCAGCTTTAGTCAAACCAGGGCTCGACATTAACCTTGTCATCTACTTTCCCTTCAGACAAGTAAATCAGTCATTCACTTGTCTGGAAAAAAAAATTATTATTCTCATCAGTGTTTTACCAGCTTTGAAATATTTAAATCTACATAGATTTACCCAGAGAGCATTTTTTTTATTTAAAATTCTTAAAACTTGATCAATAAAATTATACTTATACTTTATTATACTTTTAAACATGAAACTAAACCGCCAGTAGGAGGCGGCAAGTGACCGTCTTAATGAGTGAGTCATTCATTCAAACGATTCATTCAAACGACTGATTCATTAAGGAATGAGGCAGCTGTTTATGAATGGGTCATTGAATCTTTGACTCAATCGATTCGTTCAAAACACTGAATCATTCGGTAATGAAACACGGATGAGTGTGGCTGTGAGATGCGCGATGGTTCTGCTGAACTATTTTCACTGCTGAAACTGAACAAAAACAGTCAATATTGGGTCCAAAATATGAGCGGCTTAATTTGAACTGTTTATTGAACTGCTGTATGAAATATATGTCACATTTTCAGTCGTGATGGTTTTCAGGAAAACAACTCTTGAGGTTGCTTAACATTATCATGTTATTATGAGTTTTTTGTGTGCTGCGAATAACGCAACCTTGTATCGTCAGTACATTATACATTATATATTATTATGTCCACTATCAATTGCCTCTTACACTAAGTGTATTAAATCAGAGTAATTCTCGCGTATAGTACTGATTCCCTAGTTATTTTCTGTTATTGGCATTAATCAGGCTACTCAGGCCGGCAAGTGCCGTTCTCTTTCACTCGCCCCTTCACTAAATACACTTGTCCCAGACAGACGGATGTTGAATTGCCTTGCTGTGGAAATGTGACTGATTAAAATATCTCTCTTTCTGTGTATATTTCAGCTCCACTAGAGCAACAGTCCAGCAAACAGACATGATCATTATTATTCTGCACAGTTATTTCATTCCCGGCCTCTTCAGTGCCGATACGTGTGTGAGGACAAAAGGCTAAAGC
>NC_138231.1:43985553-44088053 GCF_964197995.2 Scardinius erythrophthalmus
AAATTTACATGCTGTGTTTCAATCATATTAAATGTGAACAATCCTATTAACAGCTTTACGTGCAGAAGAGCTGAAGTGTGTCGAGTCAGTCTTCAGGCAATGGAACTAGTGTGTGTGTGTGTAAGTGAGTGAGAGAGACATATTGTGTGTGTGTGTGTGTGTGTGTGTGTGTGTGTGTGTGTGTGTGTGTGTGTGTGTGAGTGAGTGAGAGAGACATATTGTGTGTGTGTGTGTGTGTGTGTGTGTGTGTGTGTGCGTGAGTGAGTGAGTGAGTGAGTGAGTGAGTGAGTGAGTGAGTGAGTGAGTGAGTGAGTGAGTGAGTGAGTGTGAGTGTGTGTGTGAGTGAGTGAGTGAGTGAGAGATTGTGTGTGTGTGTGTGTGTGTGTGTGTGTGTGTGTGTGTGTGTGTGTGAGTGAGTGAGAGAGACATATTGTGTGTGTGTGTGTGTGTGTGTGTGTGTGTGTGTGTGTGTGTGTGTGTGTGCGTGAGTGAGTGAGTGAGTGAGTGAGTGAGTGAGTGAGTGAGTGAGTGAGTGAGTGAGTGAGTGTGAGTGTGTGTGAGTGAGTGAGTGAGAGATTGTGTGTGTGTGTGTGTGTGTGTGTGTGTGTGTGTGTGTGTGTGTGTGTGTGTGTGTGTGTGTGTGTGTGTGTGAGTGAGTGAGTGAGTGATTGTGGGTGTGTGTGGGTGTGTGTGTGTGTGTGTGTGTGTGTGAGTGAGTGAGTGAGTGAGTGAGTGAGTGAGTGAGTGAGTGAGTGAGTGAGTGTGTGTACTCTTGTTTATGTGATTTGTGAGGACACAAATTTGTATAATGACATGGGTATTACACTGGTATTACAACTTGAACGTGATTTATGAGGACATTTCCCGAGTCCTCATATTTCAAATGGCTTTAAAAACATACTAAGCAGTGTTTTATTGAACATGTAAAAATGCAGAAAGTTTTCTGTGATGGGTAGGTTTAGGGGTATGGTTAGTGTGTGTATGTGTGTGTATGATGGGTAGGTTTAGGGGTATGGTTAGTGTGTGTGAGTGTGTGTGTGATGGGTAGGTTTAGGGGTATGGTTAGTGTGTGTGAGTGTGTGTGTGATGGGTAGGTTTAGGAGTAGGGTTAGTGTGTGTGTGTGTGTGTGTGTGTGTGTGTGTGTGTGTGTGTGTGTGTGTGTGTGTGTGTGTGTGTATGATGGGTAGGTTTAGGGGTATGGTTAGTGTGTGTGAGTGTGTGTGTGATGGGTAGGTTTAGGAGTAGGGTTAGTGTGTGTGTGTGTGTGTGTGTGTGTGTGTGTGTGTGTGTGTGTGTGTGTGTGTGTGTGTGTGTGTGTGTGTGTGTGTGTGTGTGTGTGTGTGTGTGTGTACCTGTTTTTCTATCCCGGTGGGGACTTCAACCTGAATGCACACAGACTCATGGGGACTCGTGTCACAGTGGGGACCTAAACTGAGGTCATGGGTAAACAAGCTTATAAATCATACAGAATGAGTTTTTTTGGAAATGTAAAAATGCAGAAAGTTGTGTGTGATGGGTAGGTTTAGGGGTAGGGTTAGTGTAAGGAGATAGAATATACCGTTTGTACAGTATAAAAACCATTTAGTCTATGGAGAGTCCCCACAAAGATAGTAAACCAGACATGTGTGTGTGTGTGTGTGTGTGTGTGTGTGTGTGTGTGTGTGTGTGTGTGTGTGTGTGTGTGTGTGTGTGTGTGTGTGATGGGTAGGTTTAGGGGTAGGGTTAGTGTAAGGAGATAGAATATACAGTGTGTACAGTATATAAACCATTAAGTCTATGGAGAGTCCCCACAAAGATAGTGAACCAGACGTGTGTGTGTGTATCTCTGGAGAAGAACCACACAAGGTAATCAAATCTGACCTTACAGAGATGAACTCAAGACCTCAAGGCTGCAGTTTCTGCTCTGATGCACCACTGTCCTTCAGTTCATCTCAAACACACACACACACACACACACACACACACACAGTTCATCTCAAACACACACACACACACACACACACACACACAGCGGTCAGCCTCCATACACACACTCACGTCTTTAGCAGAACAGCATCAGCTCTCTCCAGGACGTCAGACAGCGCTGTGTCAGTGTGTGTGTGAGCGTGTATTATTTATTAGCATCCCACTACTTTAGCACAAGCCTCTCTCTCTGAGAGCATCACACACACGCTGGGCTCTCGCTGTGTTCCTGAGATCCTCCCTCTACACACTCTCTCGTGTGTGTGTGTGTTTCTGCTTCCCCGTCACGTGAGCTGTAAGTAGGGCACGGGTTAGCGTACACATGTGCACTCGTCTCCTTCACACCGAGTTCATCTGAGCTGAGATTACGCTCGACTGCGACGCGCATCCTGATGCTGGAGTAACCCGGGAGTCTGCGGCAGACGCCTTCACAGAAGCAGTGCTTATAATCCTCCATTATAAAGAGCCTTTAGTGGAACGGGAAGATTCCTAAATAAAGAACCCTGATTTTTAAGAGTGCAAACAAAAGAAATATGTATACCGTGAAGAGTAAACGGAACAATTACAACTAAATACGAAATGATTTTTCTTTTCTATCACATCGTATCACAACCAAATATTTGCGGCGTGAAAGTCGTGATTTCTATAAGCTTCTCTACATCACACTTTTAAAAAGATTGAACACACACACACTAACCCGAACCACACAAACACGACCCCTGAACCTAACCATCACATAAATTACTTTATCCTTATACTTGATTTACAAATGAGGACGTCCCTAAAGGGAGGTTTTTGGAGATATTGTAAATTCTGATACAAATTTGTCCCCAAAATATAGTTAAGTAGGTACATTCACACACACACACACACACACACACACACACACACACACATACTGCCAAACGCATAGGGTTATGTGTGTGTGTGTGTGTGTGTACTGTTCGCTCTCAGCGGCTCGCCATACGAATGCTGGACACGACTGTGTGTGATTCACATTTGTGTCGGGTTTATTTGGAGCTGTGGCTGATGTGCCAAACTCCCAGAGTTAAGACAAAGCTAAGAAGCGTGATGAATCACCAACAGAGATCTGTGTCCAGATTTAAGGCTTGTTCACACAAACAAACAAAACCTGACGCTGCTGAAAATAAATCTGCATTGCGTAAAGCTCCATATAAATAAATCAGACTTGACATTTAATAATATTACAGAAATAATTTCATCTTGATGAAGAAGTAAAACTGAAAAAGAAATTTAACTTAAAACTATTTGATTCTGTATTCATAGTAATAAAGAAATGTTTAAAAACATACGAAGGAAGTAAACACACTCTAACCAACACTATTCATGCAATTAAATATTAAATATATCCAAAGACTTGTTTGAAGGATATAAATGGGTATTTGCTGAATGTCAGTGGTAAATGAGAAACTATTATAGCGTTAATAACAACCTGATCTCACCGGGAAATGGCGGCGATTTCATATAAACTCATACGATGAAAATTGTACAAAAATGCACGATTATTATAAAGAAGTGAGCATGACGCTCCACCCCTGAACACACCCAGAAACATCAGACGAATGAGGTCATACGCAAACCTAAAGTAGTTATGAATTCCCATTTTTTTACTATATCCGATTTTTTTGATGACCCGCTTACATCATCTTTTAAAAGTACCCATATCTGATATCTGCATTTACTCTACACTTGGCGATATGAACAAAAAAATAACATTATAATATCAAGAAATCAATTTCAATAGTACATTGTTTAATTTATTGACATGGGACAATAATTTCATCCTTAAATCAAATTTATTTTATACAAGACAGTGATTATGTACACAGATCCGCTATTCAAGTGTACTAACGGTCCCGTGGTAGAACTTTTGTTAAGTGTGTCAGAGGTTCTGGGTTCGAATCTGCCCTCGTAGAGGTTTTTTCCTCATTAAAACCAAATGTGTTCATCAGATATTGTATATCAAGACATGTTTGTGTGCATTTTATTGTATAATTTCACTGAAACGAATAGAGAATCTCCACAACGGGACTGATAACACTCAGGATGATTATAAACGCATTTCAGCGCCTCTTATTTAACACAAACGAACAAAATTAATACTCTGTTAGTCAACTAGAGATGTTTAATTTGTTATAAATATATCTCTACCGCAAAATGTTTCCAAAAGTCTCTTTTTTCAATGACGTCGACTCGCACTGACGGGAATACCTGATCTGTGCCACATGGGAGGAAAAAATGGGAATTGGGTCATGATATGGGTCAATAACTGACATATTGTGTGAGTTATTGACCCATGCCGTGTAAATGAGACACCAAGATCAAGATGAATTTGCTGAATGAACACCAGCTTTACTCCAGTACAGGAGGCTCTAATAGACACCAGATAGACTCTAGGGGCCCTATTTTACCGATCTAAGTGCATGGTCTAAAGCTCATGGCGGAGGTGCACTTAAGGCGTGTCCGAATCCACTTTTGCTAGTTTAACGACGGGAAAAATGGTCGGTGCTCCCGGCGCATGGTCTAAAAGGGTTGTCTTTCTTTATTCTCTTAATGAGTAATGGGTGTGTTTTGTCTCTATTCTCTTAATGAGTAATGGGTGTGTTTTGTCTCTATTCTCTTAATGAGTAATGGGTGTGTTTTGTCTCTGTTCTCTTAATGAGTAATGGGTGTGTTTTGGGATTTATGTGCAATAAACCAATCAGAGTCTCATCTCCCATTCCCTTTAAAAGCCAGTTTCACTCACGCCATGGCGGATTCACTATTTACATGATGGGATTTAATCGGAAAAACTGAACGCTTCTCTAGCGAGGAATCTGCTCGTGTGCGAGGTTAAAGCTGTGTGTGTGTGTGTGTGTGTGTGGGTTAAAGCAAACAGAGCATCTACGGGACTAGCCGGATTGCACCATATCTTTATGTACACAATAATAATCTTATACATTGTAATCCTTTTATTTTAAATATTTGGCATGTTTGTGTGTTGCTGCCCTGTGTGTGTAATAAGCAGAGTGTGGACTCTCCTATAGGCGCGCATTACTAACAAGCTCTTTAACAAAAGAAATATTTCGCCGTTGACTTTAGACCAGGGTTCAGTTGGTCAATGGCTCAGTCTATTTCAGTTCCTCAAAATAGCAACGCTCCAGCAATACGCCAGACTACACCTCATTTGCTATTTAAGCAACGTGGCGCGGGATGTGAAAATGAAAAGTGCGTCGGGCTGAAACTAGCGAAACACACTTGCGTCGCGCCTGGAGCTGCATTGCGCCGGGTGTAAGATACAGTACACTAGATGGGTGTCGAAACAAACACCTTTACCTTTTTTTGCCTTAGCATTCTGGAAACATTTCACTCTTGCTCAGGAGAACCAAACACACCGGCTCTACGCCGACCCCATGAACCCTGCAGCTTCTCACAATGTAAACCGTCTCGGTTGATTGGTTAGATTCTTAAATAAATGAGCACTATATCAAAGTCAGCAGCTATAAAGATGGCAAATTAAACTCATTTGGACTTTAAAAATGTAAGCCAAGGCTGTGATGTGGCATGGTGGTTGTTCTATTGTATTTGTGTGCCGGTTGTGAGACGCTCTGGCCGCGCTCCAGCAGCGTTTCTCTGAAGATGAGTTCTGGAAATAGCAGCTGGCGCTTTGCTCACTGAAGTGGGCGAAGACAAACAGACGTCCTCCAGTAAAGCACACTGTTCCTGGATGGGAAGCTCAGGTTGATCGGAGAGAGGTGAGGTCGCGACCTCTCAGACAGGAGATGAAGCTTCCTGAGGAAATGCCATCCGCACATTCTGGAACGCCTCGTATCCCTGTGTTTGTCTTGTTTCAGGAATGCTTGGATCTTTAGACTGGATAAAGCTCTGAACACAGGCTCAGTGGAGAGACGTGGCTCTGTGTACGGTTTTACACAACACCAAATACACACCAATACATTCAGTCCACTGCAATGAACACTAGTGGCAGTAAAACACCAATAACTATATTATTCCTTTTCACACAAATTATGATTACAGGGGCTGATTATCGATAATTAAAGACTTATTTTCACGCTCATGAGCTCAACATACTTTTATTATCATAGTGCATGATTTATGAAGTAAAACAATTTGACATTTTCATCGTATGTTAATCATATGTGTGTTTTGTGCTGTAGAAAAAGTATTCTCGTGATGTGAAGCGCTCGGGTACGAGTCTGAGAAACTCAAAGACTTGTAGAAACAAGCTAAAATGACATGTTGGGTATATTAGGGGTTTATTGTAGATGGTACATTATTTTCTAACGCGAACATTAACCTTTTTACGCCACGGACATTTAGTTTCTGAACTGCTGTGAT
This sequence comes from Scardinius erythrophthalmus, assembly GCF_964197995.2. Lineage (NCBI taxonomy): Eukaryota > Metazoa > Chordata > Actinopteri > Cypriniformes > Leuciscidae > Scardinius > Scardinius erythrophthalmus. The sequence continues at coordinate 43,991,876 of NC_138231.1, forward strand.
ACAACAACCAACATGATATCATTAATATCAACATATCATTTTACAGTAATGTCACCGCATGCATGTTTTTCCACTGAGCCTTTGAAACATGAAGGTGTGTTAGAGATGAAGAATTGTCTTTAAAGAATATATCTCTGAATACATTTTTGGCAGTGTAGTAGGAAAAGTTCCTCAAGTTGACTTGACTGGATCATCTGTGTTTCGTTGTGAGATCTGTGGCCTAGAATGACGTGTGTAGAATGATCCTAAAGGTGAATGTACAAAAGTTTCTGAATATTTATATGATTCTGTCTTTGCATTGTAATAAACAGTGTTGGATCATTTTAATTACCAGTATAGATGAGCACAGAAAGCACAAGGACATTTTCTTGTCAGCTTTGGCCTTTATAAATCCTGATTTGTTCCTCACTTTTGACGTTCGTACATACGTTTTATAAACGTGAAGATGTCAGTGTCTGTTTCTGTGGGTGTTCAGTGATCAATGTTTTACTGTGACTGAATACAGGAAGATTTGAGAAGAAGTGTTAAGTTGTTCTGTGTATCAGTAGATGAACAGAGAGACTCTAGAGAGACTGTTGTTGTGGTTTGGACTGTGATTATGATGATTAAATGAACACCACTCAGTTATTGTGTCAGTTGTAGACTCACATGATAGTGTTTTGATTTGAGTATTAAATTGGGCTGCACAAACAAATAACTAATCAAACTATGATGGTTTTCATCATGAAGTGTTGATTACAGCATTACTGTGGATCTGCTCGTGTTGTGTCAGTGTTGCATCTGTTGTGTGTTTGCTAGTTGAGCGTTATAAGCCGTGAGCGATGCAGTGACCGTGGAGAACCAGAGGCCTGTAGTGTGTGTGCTGCTCAGATCTTACACTCCTGTTCACACTGACACATGAAAAAAAAGCTTCTGAAAGGTGTCCTCTACATTTTAACGTGCCCCTATTATACTGTTTTAAAGGCTCCCAGTTCTGTTTAGTTTTCTCCGACAGTAGGTTTACATGCACCCAAAGTCAAAAACACTTTAATTTTCTCGTAATATCCACTGCAGCATCAGCTCTTTTCTCACATTGTCTGAAACGGTTTGTTTCGAACATTTGAGCAGCATCCGAAATCGAATACCTCTCTACCACTGTATAGATCTACTCGGTCTACTCTGCTCTGATTGGTCAGATGGCCCAGTCTGTTGTGATTGGTCTACTCTGCTCTGATTGGTCAGATGGCCCAGTCTGTTGTGATTGGTCTACTCTGTTCTGATTGGTTAGATTGCCCAGTCTGTTGTGATTGGTCTACTCTGCTCTGATTGGTCAGATGGTCTAGTCTGTTGTGATTGGTCTACTCTGTTCTGATTGGTTAGATTGCCCAGTCTGCTGTGATTGGTCTACTCTGCTCTGATTGGTTAGATTGCCCAGTCTGTTGTGATTGGTCTACTCTGCTCTGATTGGTCAGATGGTCTAGTCTGTTGTGATTGGTCTACTCTGCTCTGATTGGTCAGATGGTCTAGTCTGTTGTGATTGGTCTACTCTGCTCTGATTGGTCAGATGACCCAGTCTGTTGTGATTGGTCTACTCTGCTCTGATTGGTCAGATGGTCTAGTCTGTTGTGATTGGTCTACTCTGCTCTGATTGGTTAGATTGCCCAGTCTGTTGTGATTGGTCTACTCTGCTCTGATTGGTCAGATGACCCAGTCTGTTGTGATTGATCTACTCTGCTCTGATTGGTCAGATGACCCAGTCTGTTGTGATTGGTCTACTCTGCTCTGATTGGTCAGATGGTCCAGTCTGTTGTGATTGGTCTACTCTGCTCTGATTGGTTAGATTGCCCAGTCTGTTGTGATTGGTCTACTCTGTTCTGATTGGTCAGATGACCCAGTCTGTTGTGATTGGTCTACTCTGCTCTGATTGGTTAGATTGCCCAGTCTGTTGTGATTGGTCTACTCTGTTCTGATTGGTCAGATGACCCAGTCTGTTGTGATTGGTCTACTCTGCTCTGATTGGTTAGATTGCCCAGTCTGTTGTGATTGGTCTACTCTGCTCTGATTGGTCAGATGGGCAAGTCTGTTGTGATTGGTCCGAAACCAAACGCCCATTAGCAAATCTGAATTTCAGCTTTTCCTCAGCACTTGATGCACAGAAATACAAACAGTAACCAGTTTCAGGCAGTTCAGAATCACTTCTTTCTTTTGGGAGACAATAGCTGCATCCCAGTTCAGAGACTGCATCCACAAAGGTTGGACTGAGCGTTTTTAAATGTGACGGTCTAGCTCTTGTCGCTTAGCAACAGTGACCGCTGCCATTGATGATCAGCGGTAACGTTTTCACTGGACTTTTTTTAGTTACAAACAGGGTTCACAACCTGTCTAAATATGTTCACCATGGTCCATTTATGTACATAATAAAGAGTATAAACTATATATAATCGCATCTTGGTAAGATATGTCAACATTTGAAGCGCTCTAAAGTTTTTTTGTTTTTTTTTTGTACATTTGTATCGTTAGATATTCGAGTAAGTTGAAACATAATACCTGCATTTAAAAGTGTAATCTGGCGTTTTCTCTCCAAAAAATCCTATTGTCACCCACGTGCAATGAATCTTAGTTGTATCCTTCATTGCCCGGTAAACGAAGGCTGGGACGCGGTGACGCAATCGACCTTTGAAGGATGCAGCCTCTGAATTGAGACACAGCTATTTATTTTTTTTGATCTCTGAAACTTTGCAGACCTTTTACATTCACAAACAGCTGTATTACACACTGCATGAAAGTAGATCTGAAAAAGGCATGATAGGGGCCCTTTAAAATGATTTGGGATTTACTATTGAATGAGAATGAGTGTGTTTTTTCCAGTGACATTCGAATCAGCAAGGAGTCGATGTGGTGTAATGTATTGTGCATATTCAACATTATTCATGATAATTACAGTATCAAGGGAAATAATCAGCAATGTCATTTTTGTCACAATCATGACATGCAGCCCTGGAATCAAAGCTGTCCTAATTGTTCATAAATCTACAAAGCATGATCTCAGGCGTATTAATCAGCCGTGATTGAGCAGATGCGTTGAGGTGAATCAGTGGGATCTCGTCATGCTTCATCACAGACCATCTGTGTGATTCTGATGGTTTCTGATGCTGCGGTTGTGGCCAAATCACTTCAGGTTGCTAAATGTGTTGTTTATCTTGCAGATCTTCTGCAAAGCAGGCAGCGTGCTGAACGGACAAGTACGTGCTCCTCCTTCACTGTCTCTGTGTAGTGTACTTCAGCCCCTCACTATCCTACTACTGAGGGCACTAGACGCAGATTCACCCCCACTGTGTGTGTTTGCAGTAGTAGAGACTGTGACGTTTTCCATTACTTTAGGGATGCACGATATATGGGTGCGCAAATCCGCATGGTAACTTCTCAGCTGATGTGCTGGAATGGAAGCAGAGAATATTATCAGGGATTATTTTATTCTTTTCAAACGGTGAATTATATTTCTGTGCCAGCTAACTATAAAAGAAGTACTGTAAAATGCACAACAAACATTCATGTGCAATTATCGATTGTAGCTTCAGTGTAACAGACACTTTTATCATATCAGCTATGAAAAGTCACATGCAAATAATTATAGAAGAATAATTTGATAAAATGAGGGGTTATTCTATCGATTTATGACAATTTAGTTTTTTTTTAATGAATACTGTTTTAAAAAACTACTGTTCACCACCAGTTTGGGGTCAGTATTATATTTTTTTTAAAGAAATTAATAACTTTTATTCATCAAGGACACTTAAAATTTATCAAAATTGACAGTAAAGATATTTATAATGTTACTAAAGATTTCTATTTCAAATAAATGCTGTTCTTTTCCAAAAAAAATATTCATCAAAAAAATCCTGCAAAATAAAATGTATGGGGGTTTCCACAAAAATATGAACTGTTTTCAACACTGATAATAATCATAAATGTTTCTTGAGCATCAGATCATCATATTAGAGTGATTTCTGAAGGATCATGTGACACTGAAGACTGGAGTAATGATGCTGAACATTCAGCTTTGATCACAGGAATACATTACACTTTACTGTATATTCACATAGAAAACAGCGGATTTAAATTGGAATAATATTTCACAAATGTTCCTGTATTTTTTTTTAAATAAATGCTTGAAATACACGAAGATACATAAAAAAATCTCACTGACCCCAAACGGTAGTGAACATATCAGCTGAATAATTGTTGTTTATTGTATTAGTCAAAATGTCTATATCTGTGCATCCCTACATTGATATTCCTGTTTATATAAATCTAAGATATCAGAGAAATAGAGTCATTGTGATGGTACGTGATTAGCAGCTGTAACCCGGACCTTGCGTCTGACCGTCTCTGAGTAAAGGCCCGTTCACACCAGGGACAATAACGATAAAGATAGTTTTAAAAATCGTTCTCAATATTAAAGAACAGCAGAGTTCACACCACAGCTATAATAACGATAATGATATAGAGAAACGATCACTTTCAGAACGATTTTTTTCCAGCTGTTAAACAATAAAACATTGACAGCCAATCAGAAACCATTCTATTCATCCAATCTTTATAGTTATCGTTCGTTGGTGTGCACGCAAATATAGTTCTCGTTATAGTTATCGTTATAGTTATCTGTATAGTTATCGTTTGTTGGTGTGCACGCAAATATAGTTCTCACTATAGTTCTCGTTATAGTTATCTGTATAGTTATCGTTTGTTGGTGTGAACGCAAATATAGTTAACGTTATAGTTCTCGTTATAGTTCTCGTTATAGTCATCTGTATAGTTATCGTTTGATGGTGTGAACGCAAATATAGTTAACGTTATAGTTCTCGTTATAGTCATCTTTATAGTTATCGTTCGTTGGTGTGGACGCAAATATAGTTCTCGTTATAGTTCTCGTTATAGTCATCTGTATAGTTATCGTTTGTTGGTGTGAACGCAAATATAGTTAACGTTATAGTTCTCGTTATAGTCATCTGTATAGTTATCGTTCGTTGGTGTGGACGCAAATATAGTTCTCGTTATAGTTCTCGTTATAGTCATCTTTATAGTTATCGTTCGTTGGTGTGGACGCAAATATAGTTCTCGTTATAGTTCTCGTTATAGTCATCTGTATAGTTATCGTTCGTTGGTGTGGACGCAAATATAGTTCTCGTTATAGTTCTCGTTATAGTCATCTGTATAGTTATCGTTTGTTGGTGTGAAAGCAATTATAGTTCTCGTTGGTGTGAACGGGCCTTTAGACGTGTGTTTGCTCATCTGATCTGTGTGTTTGTGCGCGGGTCAGCGTTCAGCTTTCACTGACCGCTCTCTCTCTGTGTGTGTGTGTGTGTGTGTGTGTAGGTGTTAAGAAAGCGGACGATGAGGAGTTAGTGAGTCTGAGTAAGAGGCTGGTTGAAGACGCCGTGTCGCGAGCTGTGCAACAGTACATGGAGGAAACCCAGCAGAACGGCTCCGCGCCGAAAGACCAGGGTCCGCCAGGGTCCGCCGGCACACTCAACAGCACTAAATGACCCCGCGACCCCTGACCTCTGACCCCACCGCCACACGCGGCGTCCAACCGCAGCACACAGGGTGTGTGTACAGAAGCTGGAGTCAGCAGACAGCGAGTGTGTGAACACTAGTGAAGCGGAGTCGAGTGTGTCGATGCACACCGGACTCAAACACACACTGATTCCCCTGTCTTCTCTTCTGTTCACCCCGTCTCTCACGCTTCTTGTGTGTCGGATCCTTCCCAGAGTGCATCAGGAGTCTGAACATCTTGCTTTGACATCTTCACATCGACAATCCCAGTGAACTGCTCAGTGTGACCTGCAGACCAGCAGCCCAATCCAAAGCCAGACTCATGACCCCGCTACGAACATGCCTGTTGATCTGTGTGTGTCACATGATGATGATGTGTGTGTGTGTGTGTGTTGTGCCGTAGGGAGTGTGTGCGCTCAGCACAGGATGGATCAGGAAAGAGGGCGCGGGCGGACACAGGTACAGGCCATAAAGACACTGTTAGCACAAGAGAACACTCGAGCGAAGATCCTGCAGGAGCTCAACCTGTCCGGCGGAGGAACTGCACACTGACCTGGTGACACACACCACCATCCCAGCGTAACACACACACACACACACACACACACACACACACACACACACACACACACACACACACACACACACACACACACACGCAGACCTTCACTGACGTACAAACCAGCTAAACGTCTCACACACACTCTGTGAGGTTTAGAAAGCCGCACACACACACACACACAAACACACACACACACACACACACACACACACACACACACGCAGACCTTCACTGACATACAAACCAGCTAAACATCTCACACACACTCTGTGAGGTTTAGAAAGCCGCACACACTCATACACACACACATACACGCAGACCTTCACTGACGTACAAACTAGCGAAACGTATCACACACTCTCTGTGAGGTTCAGAAAGACACTCAGACACACACACACTCACAAACTCTCACACACACATATACACACACACTCATACTCACACTCACATACACATACTCACACATACTCACACACACATACTCACACACACACACATACTCACACACACACACACACACACACACACACACACACACTGAAGCGAGGCCGGCCTGAAACAGGATTATGGTGATCTTTGAGCTGACTTTATTCGAGCTGATTTGATTGGAGCGTCAAATGTCGATGATGCGTCAGATGTCGATGATGCGTCAGACGAGCACCCACAGTGGCCTTAGAGACATCACACCTTGTTATGATATTACTGAAGAACATTTGCTTTGTTTAGTTCACAGATTCATATCAGAACCTTAAAATGTGTCTTTTTATGCTCCTCGTCCTCGAGTTCCCCGTGTCCATGAAGTGTAGAAGTGTTCATGTGAACAGGACTATGATGTCATCATTTAGCTTTTTGTTTCCCATCTGTCACTTTTTTACTCTTAAAAATAAAGGACAAGATGACGGCGACTCTGCGTGATTCATTCTCAGTAATGTGATGTTTGTTCTCAGGGTTTATGTCTAACGCCTCCATCTTTCCTCTGATGAGCATATTGCGTGCCGTCTGCCGAGTCTCGAGGTGAGTGTGTGTTCTGGAGCGCAGGCGCAGGAATACACACTCGCTCATTATCTGACTGCAGTTCATCTATAAAACAGTGTTTACAGGAGTAAACTCGTGAGGAACACTGGAGGTGAAGCAGTTTTTAAAACTTCAAACAATCCTCTGATCATCCTGGAGGTTCTCTTCTCACATGCTCATATTCTCCACATCTACTGTAGAGATCTTTAGCAGCAAAATATTTGTATGGAAATCATAAATTGTCAAACACCTGGTATTTCAGAGTCACAGAAATATACATTACCGTTCAAAAGTTTGACATCAGTAAAAAGAAATTAGCCTACTACTTTTATTCATCGAGGAAGCATTAAATTGATCAAAAGTGACATTTATTATGTTACAAAAGCTTTATATTTCAAGTAAATGCTGTTCTTTTGAACTTTATTGATCAAAGAATCCTGAAAAATTAAATATATGAATAAAATGTTTTCTTCTTTTTAACATTGATCATAATCATAAATGTTTCTTGAGCATCAAATCCTCATATTAGAGTGATTTCTGAAGGATCATGTGACACTGAAGACTGGAGTAATGATGCTGAACATTCAGCTTTGATCACAGGAATAAATTACAGAATGGGCCCACATTAAATTTTGGAATAATAATAATAAAAAAAAAAATAGGCCTATTTGTGGGAAAAAATATGAAATATTTGAGTTACATAAAAGCTTTTTATTTGTTTTCTTCCTAATTGTCCTTGAAATAGTGGAGATTGCAAGACTGTCAGCTGGCCTGCATAGAATTACTGTAATAGAATTACTGTCAGAATTACTGTCATAGAATTACTGTCATAGACTATCATAGAATTACTGTTATAGAATTACTGTTATAGAATTACTGTCAGAATTACTGTAATAGAATTACTGTCATAGAATTACTGTCAGAATTACTGTAATAGAATTACTGTCACAGAATTACTGTCACAGAATTACTGTCAGAGAATTACTGTCAGAATTACTGTCATAGAATTACTGTCAGAATTACTGTCAGAGAATTACTGTCAGAATTACTGTCATAGAATTACTGTCAGAATTACTGTAATAGAATTACTGTAATAGAATTACTGTCAGAATTACTGTAATAGAATTACTGTCAGAATTACTGTAATAGAATTACTGTCAGAATTACTGTTATAGAATTACTGTCAGAATTACTGTAATAGAATTACTGTAATAGAATTACTGTCAGAATTACTGTAATAGAATTACTGTCAGAATTACTGTAATAGAATTACTGTCAGAATTACTGTAATAGAATTACTGTCATAGAATTACTGTCACAGAATTACTGTCACAGAATTACTGTCACAGAATTACTGTCATAGAGTTACTGTCACAGAATTACTGTCACAGAATTAGAATTACTGTCATAGAATTACTGTCATAGAATTACTGTCACAGAATTACTGTTATAGAATTACTGTTATAGAATTACTGTCATAGAATTACTGTCATAGAGTTACTGTCACAGAATTACTGTCATAGAATTACTGTCATAGAGTTACTGTCACAGAATTACTGTCATAGAATTACTGTCATAGAATTACTGTCATAGAATTACTGTTATAGAATTACTGTCATAGAATTACTGTAATAGAATTACTGTCATAGAATTACTGTCATAGAATTACTGTCATAGAATTACTGTAATAGAATTACTGTCATAGAATTACTGTCATAGAATTACTGTCATAGAATTACTGTTATAGAATTACTGTCATAGAATTACTGTAATAGAATTACTGTCATAGACTGTCATAGAATTACTGTCATAAAATTACTGTTATAGAATTACTGTCAGAATTATTTTAATAGAATTACTGTCATAGAATTACTGTCATAGAGTTACTGTCACAGAATTACTGTCACAGAATTACTGTCATAGAGTTACTGTCACAGAATTACTGTCACAGAATTACTGTCATAGAATTACTGTCATAGAGTTACTGTCATAGAATTACTGTCACAGAATTACTGTCACAGAATTAGTCACAGCTGCTGTTGAAGTCACTGATGGTCCTTTCTCAGGAATCCCTGCTTTTATTGTTTCATTTGAGATGTTTCTTCTGAAGTCTCAGTGAATCTCTGGCTGAACTCAAAGCTCAGAGTCCAGCACGAGTTCCTCCCAGGATAATCTCACAATCAATTTGATGATACTAGCATTTCTCTTTCAAAACATGGTTTGGGCAACAATTATCCTAACAGCTTTACAACACTTTACAACACAGCACATTCTTACAGTCGATACACAGTAGTCAGCATCTGAAGAGGATCAACAAAGTTCATCAAAGTTGTCCTAAGACAAGAACAGGTATTGTTCAAAATTCATGTATAACTTTGATGGAAGGTTTTGAAATGTGGACTAATATATGTGTCTGGACTTATAAGGCCAAAACATGGTGAAATTATAGATAAATCCATACGGTATGATGTCACAGAGATGGAGTGGCTGGAGGGAGAACTGAGAAGAGCAGGAGCTCAGATCACGGAGTCTGAGGTCAGTGAACGCTTCCACATCATCACACACGGTCTGCATTCCCAGCACAGACTTTGGCCCTTCTGTTCCAACGATCACATATATATATCACACATGTGCCATAAACATCAGCTAATGAGCGTCTGTCTTCTGTCAGCACCATAAACTCAGTGTCTGTTATCTTCAGTTTGACTCATCTCACGTATACATACTGGGAACTATATTCTCAGAAGGCGAAGCACTGCTACTTCTGCGGAGTGATTTGCTCGCCGCGCCTGAGAAGCCCCGTGGTGAGGAGCAGAGTTCGCTCAGAGTTGGAGTAAATCACTCCACAGAAGTAGCAGTGCTTCGCCTTCTGAGAATATAGTTCCCAGTATGTATACGGTTAGAAGATGGCTGTCTCATGTGACCTTGTTATTCGCACACACTGTGACTATACACATCACAATGTGTAAATAGGAAAATGTTGGCGTTATTTTGTCACTTACTGGGAGCAGTATGCTAGCTGGAGCCATTAACCTCCAGTCTTTGTGCTAAGCTAGGCTAGCGGTGTGTGCGTCAGACAGAGTTACAGAGATGAGAAGGGTGTGTGTGGACTTATCTAACTCTGGGGGAAACGGGGAATGAGATTAAGTCCCTAAAAGTCGGCGTGTTCCTTTAAGAATTTCCACGACACACTCAACATGATAAAGACAAATAAATATGTTTTTGGTGATTAAATCAGTTAAATATTTTACAATAGTGGAGCCATTTCAGACGCAGAGTTTCCCTCCGTGTTTTCAAGGCATTGTAAACTCAACAAAAACATCCAGCGGTGTGTAAATATTTTATTATTTTAACTTACCCAATCTCTAAAGTGTATTTCCCCAGCTTCATGCAAACATGTATGATATGCAGAGCTGAATCTGAAGCCCACACTGTGTGTGTGTGTGTGTGTGTGTGTGTGTGTGTGTGTGTGTGTGTGTGTGTGTGTGTGTGTGTGTGTGTGTGTGTGTGTGTGTGTGTGTGTGTGTGTGTGTGTGTGTGTGTGTGTGTGTGTGTGTGTGTGTGTGTGTGTGTGTGTGTGTGTGTGTGTGTGTGTGTGTGTGTGTGTGTGTGTGTGTGTGTGTGTGTGTGTGTGTGTGTGTGTGTGTGTGTGTGTGTGTGTGTGTGTGTGTGTGTGTGTGTGTGTGTGTGTGTGTGTGTGTGTGTGTGTGTGTGTGTGTGTGTGTGTGTGTGTGTGTGTGTGTGTGTGTGTGTGTGTGTGTGTGTGTGTGTGTGTGTGTGTGTGTGTGTGTGTGTGTGTGTGTGTGTGTGTGTGTGTGTGTGTGTGTGTGTGTGTGTGTTTTTCACTCATCCCTGATGATGAATGTTTAAAGCTAGTGTTTTCCTCAGGCAGATCTCAGCTGGTCATGATGTGTGCGGTCACCAAACACACAGGCTTCATGTAAAAGAGCTGGACGCCTGTTCCTCACCCGTCTGGTTCATAATGACTGCAAACTGGATCAGTGGTTTAATTACTGCTGTTCCAGTGAAGCTGTGAGAGATGTGTGAAGCCGCTGTGTTCATGTGCTTGTAATTACACAGCATGACGTCCAAGAGAGAACAATATTACTTCAGTGTGTCTGAACGTTCCGGACGTTTTCTGACAGCGCGGCTTCAAAATATCCTCGGAAAATCACTCGCGCACACACACACACACACATCGTGCTCACAGTACACTGGATGTCTATGGGCCAAGTGTACCAGAGGATTTCAAAGCACAAATGATTCTATTAAAGGACTGAATTGCATTAATGTACATTTATTTTTGTTTGTTTTTATCAACTCTAGTAAAAAATAACGTCATTTAACAGTGTTGTGTGAGAAAGAAACAGAAATAGTGGTTTATTGTGAATCTTCCCCCAGAAATCCTCCATCAGTTTCCAAGCTCTTCTCTCTCTTTTTCTTGCTCTTTTGTGCTTAAGAACATCCTTTACCGTGGTAAAATCACTGTAACGCACAGCTTGTCTCTGTAATGCCTTCTGATTCAATGTGGACTTTACATTACTCCAGAGTTACTCAAGGTATCTGATACTATCACGTGATCAAGTGTCTGACACTACAGGAGAGCCTGAGAAAACAGCACATCTGAGGAGAGAGATGGACTCTCCACAACGGCTGATGTTATTCTACTGTAATGCAACACTGACTAAATATCTTCTTAATCCCTAAAACCTCCCAAAAATCCTTCAAACCATTCGAGTCCAGCTGCTTTCTGAACAAAGCCACGTGTGGTAAAGCAGTATAAAGACCTGAATGTGCATCACTCTTTATTCTCACGCTCAGGACGTCCATCTGGATCAGTCTGACTCAAGCGCACTTTAAATTGAAAGTCTTTTACTCATTATTACAGTTCCTGCGTTTGAGCCGTTGATCTGGAGTCGCTGGCCTCATTATCAGAGCCATGTCACTCAAGAAGCACTCTGAGCAGAATGAGGTGTAACTGCTCTTAAAACCATCCTGCGTTCGGTTGACGTGTGGTGTTGGTTCTTTGAAGGATTCACACCGATATCATCCTCTGGTGTTTGATGAGTGATCTGTGTGATCGGCTCTCTGTCCTGTGGAGGAGCTCACGGCTCCAGAAACTGCTGCTGGGACGCCGTCATCCCTCATCGAGGAGGATTCGCTTCACATCTGACACGCGGTTTCATCATGCTGTTCCAGATACTCACTCACAGCGAGTGTTTATTAGTGTTTAACACTGCGCTCAGGATGGGCTTTCTGTGTGCGGGTCTCTCTCAGATGACTGAGTGTGACTGAACTGCAATGCAATGTAATTCTAATCACTCATTATTTGACCAGTCTGACCTTTTTTTATTTATTTTTTACTGCAAATTAAAACGTATAAAATGGCGTAATGTAGTGAAGTCACATGATAGCGTACGACTGCATAAGATCTCGATTATAATCACAGAATTAAACGTTAACACAAAGTCACAAACAGCAGCATTTATCTAATTATTTTGACATGTCATAATCAGCATAACATTGACAACTCCATTAATTCTGGGTCTTCTGTTATCCTGATACTTCTAGATTTGAGTGCCTCATTTGACACTATTGATCATAATATTCTTCTGAAACGACGAGTGTGTTGTTGGAGTCCAGCTTTACAGTGTTCGCCTCATACTAAAAGTGGAGGACCTTCTCTGGAAATATCGGGTCATTCGCCCTCTGTGCCGATCCATTGCGGTGTTCCACAGGGATCTATACTTGGCCCTCTTTTGTTTTCCCTCTACATGCTCCCTTTAGGCTCAACATTCCAGAAACATAACATAACACATTCTTGACACACAAGATAACTTATGTAATGCACTACGACCACTTCATTTATTTATGAGCAATACGGCCTTGATTGCAATATGTATTTAACTACTCTTATCTGTATACATTGGAGAGTCTAAAAATTTCGGTGTATGTGAAATTGTACAATGACAAATAAAGAAATCTAATCTAATAAATCATCATTGTGACGCTGACGACCTCCAACTATATCTTCCAATCAAACCAGGAATTGACTTTTCATTAGATCATCTCTTCCAATGCCTCAGTGAAGTCAAGATCTGGATGACAAACAACTCACTGCAGCTGAATGAAAATAAAACCGAAGTGCTTCTACTGGGTCCTTGTGGTAAATTTTACCCTAAACCTAACTATCTGGGGCGTATCCAAATCGACACCCAATTGATCTTATTACCTGAGGCGTCTCCAAATCGACACCCAATTCCTTAAACTGGGGCGTCTACTAATCTACACCCAATAACTTTATACTCTAGCTCTTGCGTCTTCAGTCGACAACTGGCCGAGTTTCTAACTTGCTTCCCTAAACTAGCTTCCTTCCTAAACTAGCTTCCTGCGCAGGAATATTCGACAAACAGACTTCTGCAAATATCCTTTAAATGCTTTAATCACGGTCAGGAGATCTTCCCGAGCAGTTCTCAGGGAATCTCTCCCAAGAAGCAAGGCCGGAGGATCTCAGACAAATTCCATTGAGAATCCCACCAGAAAACACGGATACTAGCCTAGAAATCTAGACGCACCCTAGCGGCAGCAAAATGTATTTCGCAGCCAGGTACGTCTAGCAACTCTCAATAAACCTTCTCGCTGCAAAAACCCAGATTGGGTCAGGCCAATCACGTTGTGTATGGAGTAGACTGGGGCGGGCTTAACATACACGACAGAGTTGCGACGGTTACCTGGCTGCTACTTGAAAACAAAGAATGACGGCTGCTGATGGAGAACAACGGTCTTTCGAATCGGCTTTGGCCGCGACTCTGGAGGACTTGGAGTTAAGTTTTTCTTTGAGAAAAGAGCAAAGAACGGCACTTAAGTCATTCTTAAAAAAAGGAAGATGTGTTCGTCGTTTTGCCGGCCAGATATGGCAAAAGTTGAATCTATCAACTAAGCTCCGCTGTTGGGAAAACGCTCTGGTTGGTTGAAGCGCTGTCCTATTGCGTGCAGAGGGAATTTGAAAGACAGCCATTTATCCCGCCCCTCGGAGTGAGCCGTGACTATGGTGAGTTTCCACACCTAACATCTAGATGTAGGTCTGGCTTGCCAGGCTACACGGATACAACAGTTTTTATAGAATCGAGAAAACAAATAAGACTAACATGTCAGCTTCAATATGATTGGTTCAATTGGTTCAAAAGCCCCAACCTTTCCCTCTGTCACTGGCACAAGCTAACTCTGATTTTGTGATTACTTATCACAAGGTTTGAGAACTAGTAATCTGTCTAGTTTCACTTGCCCTATTTGCTATTTATACACACACACACACACACACACACACACACACACACACATACTGGTACGGGTGGTTTATAAGGACTTTTTCCCCTAAAAAGATCCATCCTGGTTTATGGGGACCCACCTTTCCCTTTGTCATAGAGATTAATAAGAAATATCAAACTGCTCCTTATGGCATGGGGTAAAAAGCTGACTGCTCAGAATTTAATTCTAATAAAACAGTCTGGTAATATGAAGACCTGACAAACTGAAGCACTGTAAGGACAGGGCAGGAGTGGGCGTTTCCTGATTTAATTATGATTTATGAGGACTACCCTGGTTTATCCGGACATCACTCACACATACACACACACACACACACCTAACCCTTAATTATGAGGACTAACCTGGTATAACCTGGACTAACTTTACCCATGAGAGTGCCACATCACTTACGTTTGTTTCAATACCAGCATATAGAAAAACAAAACAGGAAATTATCAGCAATTGTTCTACCTGGCTTAAACTTTAAGAGAGATTTCAGAAAACTAACCTGAGTTTGTAATGTGAGATTTAGCAGGTGTGAAGTGAGTGAAGAGCAAAGAGAGAAGAGGGAAAGTGAAATACGGAAATATTTTAGCTTTAAAAATTAAGAAATTAAAAAACCAAAAGGAGAGTTTACTATTTAACCATCACTGACAAATGCATTCACCCACAAGTATTTTTCATAATTGATCCTTGAATGTCAGTCTTAATTTATTCATTAGATTTGAAGAAGTTTTGTCTAAAGATAGTTTTGAATAAAGCTAAATATTTCCAGTTGATTGGGTTTGGGTTTTGTTAATGTGAAAAGAGAAGATTGTTCAAGACTTATTACTTAAGACGTATTAGTATCTAAATGAACATTGCTGACCATTTGGGTTTAACTGGGCATCAGTAACCATATGAATCATGCATACACACACACAACCCTAACTAACCCTTGATTATGAGGACATTTTGGGTTTAACTGGACCTCTCACACACACACTCTCAAACACACACAACCCTAACTAACCCTTGATTATGAGGACATTTTGGGTTTAACTGGACCTCTCACACACACACTCTCAAACACACACAACCCTAACTAACCCTTGATTATGAGGACATTTTGGGTTTAACTGGACCTCTCACACACACACTCTCAAACACACACAACCCTAACTAACCCTTGATTATGAGGACATTTTGGGTTTAACTGGACCTCTCACACACACACTCTCAAACACACACAACCCTAACTAACCCTTGATTATGAGGACATTTTGGGTTTAACTGGACCTCTCACACACACACTCTCAAACACACACAACCCTAACTAACCCTTGATTATGAGGACATTTTGGGTTTAACTGGACCTCTCACACACACACACTCTCAAACACACACAACCCTTACTAACCCTTGATTATGAGGACATTTTGGGTTTAATTGGACCTCTCAAACACACACAACCCTAACTAACCCTTGATTATGAGGACATTTTGGGTTTAACTGGACCTCTCACACACACACACACTCTCAAACACACACAAACACCTGACTAACCCTTGATTATGAGGACATTTATGGTTTAACTGGACCTCTCACACACACACAACCCTAACTAACCCTTGATTATGAGGACATTTTGGGTTTAACTGGACCTCTCAAACACACACTCTCAAACACACACAAACACCTGACTAACCCTTGATTATGAGGACATTTTGGGTTTAACTGGACCTCTCAAACACACACTCTCAAACACACACAACCCTTACTAACCCTTGATTATGAGGACATTTTGGGTTTAACTGGACCTCTCACACACACACACTCTCAAACACACACAAACACCTGACTAACCCTTGATTATGAGGACATTTTGGGTTTAACTGGACCTCTCAAACACACACAACCCTGACTAACCCTTGATTATGAGGACATTTTGGGTTTAACTGGACCTCTCAAACACACACAACCCTAACTAACCCTTGATTATGAGGACATTTTGGGTTTAACTGGACCTCTCACACACACACACACTCTCAAACACACACAAACACCTGACTAACCCTTGATTATGAGGACATTTTGGGTTTAACTGGACCTCTCAAACACACACAACCCTGACTAACCCTTGATTATGAGGACATTTTGGGTTTAACTGGACCTCTCAAACACACACAACCCTAACTAACCCTTGATTATGAGGACATTTTGGGTTTAACTGGACCTCTCACACACACACACTCTCAAACACACACAAACACCTGACTAACCCTTGATTATGAGGACATTTTGGGTTTAACTGGACCTCTCAAACACACACAACCCTGACTAACCCTTGATTATGAGGACATTTTGGGTTTAACTGGACCTCTCAAACACACACAACCCTAACTAACCCTTGATTATGAGGACATTTTGGGTTTAACTGGACCTCTCACACACACACAACCCTAACTAACCCTTGATTATGAGGACAAACTGGGTTTAAATGGACATCACTATTAACTCCACACATAGCAGGAGTACCTGTATTAGAGTTAACCATACTAAACCAAATCAACTATTCTACATTAAAGAGTGAATTCACAAATGATTGTGCATCTTTTTGCTGCCACTAAACCTGTAAAAGTAATACGCACACCTAAGGAAATAGTGCTACAATGTGCTGTTGCTATATCAACCAACATATACACATGTGGTGCAAAATGAACCTGGTTGGAGAAAATTCAGTGAACAAAGATCAGCAAGTTTTACACTTCATAGAAGACTAGTTAAAGGGCAATTAGATGAAGAAATGCAACTAGACAGCCAATAAAAACTAACAAAATTAAACTGAAAGGGCAATTTTTATTTTGCAAATGGTAAAAAAAAGGCTCAACAACTGAGATCTAATAAGGCCATTATTAGAGATGCACCGATTGATCGGCTTGGGACCGGAATTGGCCGATTTTCACGTGATCGGTCATGACCGCCGATCGGCCGGTCAGTCTGACACTTGCCGATTTTATACCGATCAAACACACTCGGGTGCCGCATGATTAACATCGCGCAACATCAGCATCACACGTGCACACGGAACACACATGTAGAAAACCTTGTGAATTACGTCAGTTTCACACCGCAAGCGTGAGAGGCGCGTATTTTTTTCGGCGTGCATGTTAATAAATGAGTGCATCACACCGGCAGCAGGAGCAGAGCGTGAGCGTCAAGCAGGAGCGTCGAGTGAGCAGCAGTGAAGCGGTTTCGGCGCAGAGTCTATTTTTGCTGCGCTGCTCACACTCAATTAAAGTGAAAGCACACTTTTTTTGATGGGCAAAATAAATGATTTCACACAAAAAGTGCCCAAAATGCACAGAATTTGCATGTCTAGTGTGTTTTAACAAGAACTGGAGTAGGCTATGTCAGAAAAGAAAATGAAGAAGACTCAAAAATATTTATAGAAAATTCACCCATTTAAACTTGTTTTTATTATTCAGTTTGGGTAGAAGTATATGGTGTTTTATAAAAAAAAAAAATAAAAAAAAAAATCGGAATCGGCAGGTCAAACTCGGAAAAATCGGAATCGGCCTAGAAAATTGTAATCGGTGCATCTCTAACCATTATGGGACTAAAGTGCATGAGGGAGTGTGCCTCAAAATGACCTCAACAACACACTGAAAATAAAACCAAATTAAATTGCCTTCCAGTAAATGCATGTTTTTGTACATTTCTTTCAAAACAGTGTTTTAATAAAAGTAAATAAAAGGATGTCTTGAACACTCTTCTGGCCCAACAACACTTTTGAGAACAAAACCCACAGACATTAAAGGTTGTATCAGCGATTTCACGCCCAAAAAAGGCCCAAACATAAATGATCACATTCATCTAATCTTTCCTAACGATCCGCTAGCTGGCCGCCCCATAAGCATGCCATCCAAAAAACGCGTCTCTGTAGGCAGCCTAGGCGCCGAGATCTGCACACAAAAACAATGGGTTTCACCAACCACCAAAACCAAAATAAACAGTGTTCCAACCAATCACCAACAGTTCCAACCAATCACCGCAAAATCTCACACCACAACACCCCCACCTTTTGTGTGCAGATCTCAGAGCCTAGGCTGCCTACAGAGACGCGGTTTTTGGATGGCATGCTTATGGGGCGGCCAGCTAGCGGATCGTTAGGAAAAATGAGATGAATGTGATCATTTATATTTGGGCCTTTATTGGGCCTGAAATCGCTGATACAACCTTTAATGGAAGGCAACACTGATCTCTCGAAGAACTCTAAGAAGATTTCTTTTTCAACATCAAACCTCGGTTCCTCACGAAATCCCTTATATTTTGGGCCGTTCTTTCTCTCAGAACAGGGTCCTCTGCAGTCTTGCACTGCTCACACTCTGCCTTTGTTGCAAGGTGTCCCTTTGAAATATGGACTCTGAAATGTTTCATGACAGCATTCACTTCATTTGGGCTCCATGGCCTTTTCACAATTCTCCTCAATTTGGTCTCTGTAAAACAAACAAACAAACATATACATACACATATGTATACCTATACACCTATATGTATATACATGGAATAACTTTAATATACCCAAATGTTTAAATACCTCTGGAGTTCTCAGTTTCATCCTGATTCATTTGGCTTTTTCCTGAGGGGTAAAAAACAACAATTAAAATGTATTCCAGCCCTACAATCCAAACAGTTTCGGACCATGTGAAATATCAGCAGATAAGCACACAGGGAAAACTAGTCTCTGGTCCTGTGTAACACGAAAAGGACCACTTTACACTGAATTACTGTGGAAGATAAAAAATAAAACATGAACCCAAAATCAACATGTATCCTTTTTCTCAAATAAATATCTAAAATATATGCGCACACAATTTATTAGTCACCATGTCAATATGCTGGCATTAGCTTTTGGATCTCAGAAGTTTATCTGAGGAAATGTCACCATGGCAGGTAATATCCAGGTGTTTTGAAACCAGCTAAAATTGCAGGTTAACTGCTGCCATTCAAGAAATTAGTTCAAAAATAATAAATAAATAAAATGATGTATGGCCAGACACTTCATGTGTCAATCAAGCTCAAATAGATTTACGATGTTTTGGACCAGCGAATGTTAGATTTGTGTTTTGGGAGCTTAGTTTGTTTTTGGTTTAAAACATTTGGCCAAAATCTTGTGTTATTAAAGTGCTATGCACAGTCTGCATTGGCTATGACTAGACAACCAACACCAGACTAAAGCCAGAAGTATACCACAGTCGAATTTTTACCACAGTCGAATGCACAGCCTTGCAAAGTATACTTCTTTTGACTCGTACACAGGCGTTCAACACATTATTTTCAAATTAATTTTTATATCATTATTATTATTTTAAATTACTTTTGTCAGTTTTAAATTAGTTTCAGTAAGGAACTCTTGTAATAAATTAGCAGTGGTTGGGACATATTTTAAGAATCAACCCCACTTAAAAAGATGCAATCTAATCCGGTTTACATGAAATAAGCTTCCGAGCAGGTTTAAGTTACGGACCACTATAGGAACACTATGACAGCAAGTCCAGGATGAGCACTGAAGAACCAAACAATCCAAGATCATGCCAAATCATCCACAATCAAATCCCACTAACTGAGTGGCGTACGAAGAACGGACCCCAGTTCCTTACTACCCTTGCATTGAAAACAAGGACAGTCTCCAAAGTGTGCGCGTAACTGTATGAGGTTTTGTCGTCAGTTTGAGGATGCACTGGATGTGTATTGAAAGTGGGTCATATATGTAGTAGATAAGTAGCATACATTTCTAATTTGGGTCCTTCTTGGCCGATAAAAGGCAGAAAATGACTTTAGTGCTTTGGATTTTTAGACAATACCCATAGTGCATTGCAATGCTCAGCAGGCCACTCCCACTACTCCGCCCATCAATATAGACTAGAATTGAGCTCCACTCTACGGCCTGGAAATCATTTCACACAATTTCTAGTGAAGAGTTACTTTGCGAACTAATTATTGAATTACTCCTCGTTTTTGTTTCGAAATCTCTCTCTCTCTCTCTCCTCTCTCTCTCCTCTCTCTCTCTCTCTCTCTCTCTCTCTCTCTCTCTCTCTCTCTCTCTCTCTCTCTCTCTCTCTCTCTCTCTCTCTCTCTCTCTCTCTCTCTCTCTCTCTCTCTCTCTCTCTCTCTCTCTCTCTCTCTCTCTCTCTCTCTCTCTCTCTCTCTCTCTCTCTCTCTCTCTCTCTCTCTCTCTCTCTCTCTCTCTCTCTCTCTCTCTCTCTCTCTCTCTCTCTCTCTCTCTCTCTCTCTCTCTCTTCTCTCTCTCTCTCTCTCTCTCTTTCTCTCTCTCTCTCTCTCTCTCTCTCTCCTCTCTCTCTCTCTCTCTCTCTCTCTCTCTCTCTCTCTCTCTCTCTCTCTCTCTCTCTCTCTCTCTCTCTCTCTCTCTCTCTCTCTCTCTCTCTCTCTCTCTCTCTCTCTCTCTCTCTCTCTCTCTCTCTCTCTCTCTCTCTCTCTCTCTCTCTCTCTCTCTCTCTCTCTCTCTCTCTCTCTCTCTCCTCTCTCTCTCTCTCTCTCAAACATGCGCCCTGTCACACGCGCAGCAGTTCGTCTACATTGGGCTACTCACCGATCAGATAAGACTATGGCGGGACAAACACCCTCCACCTATCTACCAATCCCGGAGTCAGTAGTGTTGTCCTACGTTCCTGCTGGATCCTGCAGCCTATCTGGCAACCTCGATTCAGGGAGGAGGGGGAAGGGGGTACAGTAATTTTGAAAGTAAATTTTTTTAATTAATTTTCCGTCTGGTGTTATTTACAAAAAAAAGCTTGTAAAACATCAACCCTTTTGTGCACAGACAATTGACACACCTCTTTTTTTTCACACCTCAGGAAAAAATAAAACGGAAATTGAATCACTCAAACATTTATTGAAATCACACACAAATAAATAAAAGCTAAGCAAATTTCCTCTGGAAAACAGTTTGTTCATGTCTTTGGAGTCCTGGAGCACAGGAATAAACATAATAACTTGAACAGAACCAAAACTATTTACATTTTTCCAAAAGAAGTCCAGGCGTTTTGGGCCTCATGATATTCACTGGTGCCAAACTTTGCCAAAATTGGTCTTGAACCAGCTTTGGAATTCCCTTTGGAGGAGGCTCCAGGAGTGCGATGAGCGCGCTCGATCACAGGTGGAATGGGAAAGCTGGCTTCGCCAAATAGAAGAGTGAGTAGACGTCCAATAAAGCCGATTGTATCAGTGCCTTCAGCTCGCTCAGGAACGTGAATGAAGTGAAGATTTAGGGCTCTGCTCCGATTTTCGGCGTCCTCGGCTTTCTGTAGCAAGAAAGCATTTTGCTTCTCCAGCGTCTCAACGCATTGCTCTAGATCAGTTATGTTATCCTGATTTGAACTGACTCTAAATTCGAGCTCGCCTACTTGATCCCCGAGTGATTTAAGGGAAGACTGCAACGCATCGGCAGCTGTTTGCAGGTTGTCAAGTTTCGGGTCAAAATACGTGAACATCTCTCGCTTAAGTTGTTGAAGAGCGTTCAAAATGAATGCGTTAGTTGCGTTTTGTTCCATAGCGAAGCACAGGTGAAATGATCAAGTAAACAATTTGTATTAGTGACCATCCAAAAAGTCACAAAAAGGAGGTAACACTCAGAACTTAACGTGGGATAGATATGCAGGAAAGTTAATTGATTAGCGCATTTAGCAGACTGAGATTTAAGGAGCTTCACTCGAGCACTGCTGCTGTGTCGGCCATCTTAGGTGTGCCAGAGAAGGCCGGGTGAATTGTGGAGCAGACAGAGACTTCCAGAGTGTCCATCCACTTTACAAAAACCAGAGGGCTGTCACGGATCCACCTGATGGTGCCCCTAGGATCCTTTTTGTTCATGGCATTTGTGGTTGTGCGGGGGCATCCTCGTCTGTTGCCCCTGTAGGTGCCACATGCTCCAAAGTTCATGCTGTAGAGATCCATGAATAGCTTTGGACTTGTGTAGAAGTTGTCTACATACACATTGTAGCCACTCCCTAGGGATGATTTGTTCATGAAGGACATAACCGAGTCGTTTGCCAGTCCCTCACCAGAAGCAAACACAGACTTCCCCGTGTATACAGCAAAGTCTAAAGTGTACCCAATGCTGCTGTCTGCCAGCACAAAAAGTTTGAAGCCCCACTTAGTTGGCTTCGCCTTCATATACTGGGTCATGCCAGTGTGAACCTTTGTTGCCACCATCCTCTCGTCCACTGAAAGGTTCTGCCGTGGGTGATAAAATGCTCTGCATGCATGTTTGATGTCATCTAAAAGGGGCTTCAGACGAAACAGCCGGTCATAAGCTGGTGTCCCTCTCTTCCGGGCATTGTGGACATCTTCATCAGGGTTGCTCATGTGGATGTTCCAGGAAATGACCTGATACCTGCACGTGTCATCACTGAGTGGGGAAACTGTTGGCTGAAAATGGTGTTTGTCCTCCAGTAGTGCCGGATATTTGTCAGTCTCACCAGTGCAAAAAAGAAAGTCAGTCCTAAATATTTGAAAAATTCTTCAACAGTGAAGTTTTTCCAGGAATATTTTTTGCCATTGGCAATGTTTTTTGCAGCGTTTGTGTTTATGTTATTACACAAAGTGGTTGCTGCACTGTCACTGACAAAAAGTTTGAAAAGGTCCAATGGTGTGTATATGGATGTGGGGCTGAGCTGATGTCCTGGCTTTCTTGTTGGGACGAACCTTTTGGGCACTGGAGGGATGTCTGGCTGACTCTCACTGTTCCATGATGGAGTTGGGGCTGCTGGCTGTGGTGATCTAGATCTTGACCTTGTGGATTCAGGACTCTGTCGACCCCTCAAGCTGCCGGATCTGGATCTTGACCTTGACCGCGCTCTCCCTCTAGACCGTGACTGCAGCCGTCCATGACCTATTCCTGGCAGCTGCTGGGATGCTGCAGCAGAAGTGGAAGGGCCCTCCTCAGCGGAAGAATGGGAGCTTTCCTGTCTGGCTCGGGTGGGTGGGCTGGTGTCTTCTTCATTATCATGACTGTAAAACAAATAAAGCAAAATATTAAATCATACATATCAGATCAATTAGTGTTTTTGTATTTGATTTCTCACATAAGATAACAATGGCTGAGATTGCTACTGTACCCCCAACCCACCACAGCTATAATATGAGCATTCTCTCCCCAGCCAAAAGGTGTGACCAACCCCCCACTACAACATCCTTGAGACATTCTCTCCCCAGCTAAAAGGTGTGACCAACCCCCCACTACAACATCCTTGAGACATTCTCTCCACAGCTAAAAGGTGTGACCAACCCCCCACTACAACATCCTTGAGACATTCTCTCCCCAGCCAAAAGGTGTGACCAACCCCCCACTATCCTTTGTTTGTATCTCTAGGTAAACTCAGACAAACAATGGCTGAGAGACAAAGTGTAATCCACAACTCTTACTACTCTTTAACAAACATAGAAAAATGAAATACTACTTTTACAGAACTTATTTTTACATATTTAGAAAATTTATATTTTATCATATTAGTTTTTTTTTTATATATACTTTTACAGTAAATAAATAAATGGAACTTACTCTTCAGTGGGGTCTAGACCATCCTGGTAATCTAGTTCCTCATCAGTCAAAAAGCTCTCTTCTCCAGAAAATCCATCATCCTCCATGGCATCAAAAAAGGCCAGCGCTTGATTTAGATCCATGTTTCTCAATCTCTGATGATCCATTATTCTCTGTGTATTCTTCAAAACTCGCGTCTCTCTGTGCGTCTCTCTCTCTCCCCTCGAAACCACTGTGCCGTGCGTCTCTCTCTCTCCACAATATCAGCCTTGGTTCATGCGTAATGACGCACACCAACGTGGACGACGGATCAGCCTGTCATTTGTCAACAACCTCACGCAAAGCATCACGTGATATGGAGTGTCCCTTTAACAAATTAGTATGAACTAGGGATGTCAACGATTAATCGACGATCGAATAATTGTCGATAATACATTTAATCGATACAACTTATCGATCATCGATTAAGCAGGTCTTCATGCGCGTGCGCGCTGCTCAACCGCGAAACATGTAAAGCGAGCGCGCCGGAGTTATGTTTGGGACCATTTTACACCTTCATCATGACTATAAGTTTGCGTCTGCATTCGCAGCCTTTTGTTTTGTGCAAATGTAAGTTGTAATACTGTTTCTTTTCTGTAGGCCTATCTATATCGGATTTATCTCATATTGGATGCATTTGGTTAAGAATTAACTCTGTAGTAAAGCGTCAGCTTCAGCGCGTGCAGCTCAAACGGCAGTGCACGACTAATAATGACTATTGGGACTGTAATATTACATAACATTATAAAGAGAACAATATTGTAATAAAACATTGTGAATTATTTGGGTTTAGTTGCCGTGTCGCCGCGTTGCTCCAGGAAAAGTGCGTCCACAACATGAGTAGTTCTGAATGAATGGCACGTAATAGTTCAAGTTCACTTGTGCATGAATTTGCGTCATTTTGTGCAGATATAATTTGTAATATTATGTTTATTTTGAATATATCTGATTAATCTCATATAGGATGCATTTCTTTTAGATAAATAATGTGCTAGCAAAGTGCTCCAGTTTAACGGTAGCAGTTTCATTCAGCGCGTGCAGTTGTTCCAGGAAGAGCGCGTCCACAACTGTCACACATTCTAAGCGCATACGAGGCGTTGGTGACACGTTGTATTAGTAGTTTGAATAATTAATTTAATTAGCAATCACATAAAACATTTTTACAATCCTACTAGCCCTTTATTTATATTTATAACCATTATTGATTTGGTGAGGAACATAGCGTTTTTAGCAGCATTTGCAGACCCTGTCATGCTGTTGGCCATAGCCACTGCAGTAGACGCATATGGCAGTATTACGGCTAACGATTAATCGATTAATTGATCATTAATTTAAATGACGATCGATCATGGGAATTTGAGAAAATTGACATCCCTAAAAGAGAACAATATTGTAATAAAACATTGTGAATTATTTGGGTTTAGTTGCCATGTCGCGTTGCTCCAGGAAGACCGCGTCCACATCCACAACATGAGTAGTTCTGAATGAATGCACGTAACTTAGTTCAAGTTCACTTGTGAATGAATTTGCGTCATTTTGTGCAGATATAATTTGTAATATTATGTTTATTTTGAATAACAGTGCCTGAATTTCATTTTGGAAAATGGGGGGGAAATCCCCCCTTAGGTGATTCTTATGGGGGGGATTTTTAATTTGAGGGGGGAGTTTAGACTTTTTCTTTTTTACATTTATCTCGCCTAAATGTAGGCTTACTCATTGCATTTTTACAATGGGGTAATTTTGTTCTTAAGAATTTACACAGCTCAAGGAAGCTTGATTTCAATCTTTGAATTAAATTGAAAAAAGTAGCACAAATAAATACAATAGAATAAAGATACCAATAAAGAGAAAAAAAGAGAAGTTTTTGCTTAGGTCTAAAACTAGTATTCAGAAATACTGCGCAGAGACTGAAAAAAGTAATCAAATGTAAAATAACACTAGGTAGTATTTTAGTCCTGATTAAATTAAATACATAGGCTATCAATCCTGATTCCTTAAAATTAAAGCTATGTTTTGTTGTTTTGACAAACAAATTAATGACAGACAAATGGCTGCTGTCCCTTTAAAGGTGAACTAAGTAACTTTTTTACCTTAACTGAACAGCTTCGGAGTCATTGGAATGGTTATATTACTTATTTCGGGTTGAATGGTGGTCGTCTCGCACCCCCCTGGTGCCCGTGAGCGGAAAATCCGCATTTGCAACTTTAAGCCGGCGGGCCGCGGCCGCCGCGTCAGGAAGTCTCGCGTGATATCAGGTCTCGCGATGTAAACAATTGCTTTACGGCCAAAAGAAATCTGCTAAAATGCTGTCCTTATTGCGCTCCCTCACGCTGTTCGAACCCGAATGAAGAAGACGTTTTAAAGAATGTCCCATCTGCTTTGATGTCGTTGATCTAATAGCCTCTGGTGTCTGAGAATCGCCAAAGAGTTTTTACAACAGTGTTGTCAAATATCTATTCCGAAGCTGTGGGGGGAGCTCTAGAGAGAAACCTGCGAGCAAAAAGCGAGAATACAGCGAAGAAATCCCGAAACTACTGAGCCCTGCTTTAAGAGCTAATGCACGGATCCTGTTTTCATTGATTATACGGTCACGTGCGATTTATGCTTAAGACATAACAACCGACTGTGTTTAGAGGATATCACTAAGACCGAAATTGACATAATTTTCTTATGTTTTTGACTGTTTAAGCGATATAATCCACGAAAAATAACTTTTGTTACCCGCGAGCTGTTTGTGAGGAGGTTTAAACTGGTGAGACTTAAAAAGACGTGCAAATGGTAAACTTTAGTTACTCGTGATGCAATGCTGGCCCGATTATGCAAGTGACAATTCCGTCTATCCCGACTCCCGAAATGCGAGAGTGTATTATCGCCACCTGCTGCGCGCTTAACAATTACCTTGTGCAACCCATATGAGAGACGAGAGATAGAAGACGCAGCGCCGCTGAATCACTCGTTTCACACGTTTGTGAAATTGCGTCTCGCAGACAGTTTTAAAATGACTGATTTGATTTTACAATCTGTGTGGATTAATTTACTAATACAACCTACATGCTAAAGTGAATCAATGTTTGCGGGAATTTCCCGCATTATAAATGGGAGACCTGCGGGAATGATACAAAATATGCGCAATACCCGCAATCCCGTGCCGAAATTCAAGCCCTGAATATATCGGATTAATCTCATATAGGATGCGTTTTTTTTAGATAAATAACGTGCTAGCAAAGTGCTCCAGTTTAATGGTAGCAGATTCATTCAGCGCGTGCAGTTGTTCCAGGAAGAGCGCGTCCACAACGGTCACACATTCTAAGCGCATATGAGGCGGCGTTGGTAACACGTTGTATTAGTAGTTATATTTGATTATTAAATAATTAATTTAATTATCAATCACATCGAAACATTTTACAATCCTACTAGCCCTTTATTTATATTGAAAACTATTCTAATTGATTTGGTGAGGAACATAGCGTTTTGAGCAGCATTTGCAGACCCTGTCATGCTCTCATAGCCACTGCAGGTGACGCATATCGCAGTATTAAGGCTAACGATTAATCGATTAATTGATCGTTAATTTAAACGACGATCGATCATGGGAATTTGTGAAAATTGACATCCCTAGTATGAACGCAGATGTTGTTTATGCTTTCCCCCCTAAAATGCAGATATTAGACAAGAAAATCTCCCTAAACGCAAACCCCTCACCGCTAGCTGAGGACAGGATGAATTTTACCAACTAAAAAAGGACTGTTCAAACTAAAAACTATATATCTACTAAATTATAGGCCTAAAAAATCCTCTCAGTATTAAAGAATAGCAGAGTCTACACCACAGCTTACACGATAACACCACAGAGAAACAAAAACAAAAAAATCACTTTCAGAACGATTTTACCAGCTGAGAAACGCTAGAAACATTGGCAGTAGGGGTGTAACGATACCCTCATGTCACGATTCGATACATATCACGATACGATATTATAGAGATACTCCAAGACGTGGTAAAAGGGTAACTTTTTTTTTTAACTGTTGATTAAAATGCCTAATTTGCAAAACATTGGGGGAGGAAATGAATAGGCTAACAGATTTGTTTTAGACCAGGGTTCACCAATCTCGGTCCTGGAGGGCCCCTGTCCCTGCAGAGTTTAGCTCCAACCAGCTCCAACACACCTGTTTGAAAGTTTCTAGTATGCCTAGTTAGACCTTGATTAGCTGGTTCAGGTGCGTTTAATTGGGGTTGGAGCTAAACTCTGCAGGACAGCGGCCCTCCAGGACCGAGATTGGTGAACCCTGTTTTAGACAAATATGCTTGCACTCTGTCACCAACTAGATATATTTAAATTAATGTAGGCCACTTTTCACTGGTAACAAAAGACATTTGGCATTATCAGGACCCACAAATATTCCCCCACTGCATTATATTATTTTATATATATATATATATAT
This sequence comes from Scardinius erythrophthalmus, assembly GCF_964197995.2. Lineage (NCBI taxonomy): Eukaryota > Metazoa > Chordata > Actinopteri > Cypriniformes > Leuciscidae > Scardinius > Scardinius erythrophthalmus. The sequence continues at coordinate 44,020,314 of NC_138231.1, forward strand.
ATATATATATATATATATATATATATATATATATATATAGTAGTTTAATGTAGTATTGACACGAACTCTGTAAACTTGATTGTTTCCCCTCACACAGTAATTTTTATTTTGGGTGTACTATACACAATACATATTGTCACTTTCCACAATATATATTGTTGCATTTTTGTATTGCGATACATTGCTTAATTGACAGCCAATCGGAATCAATTCTGCTATAACATGTTTCAGTATATAAGCAGCAGTCAAAGATGCGATCACAATAAACAGAACATTACCGTCTGCTGGTTGGACCCTAACACAGTTATGGTTGGTGTGAATGGGCCTTAACTGTTTACGTCTCTGTGACTGAAAGTCACAAAGCATATCCAGATTGAAAAGTGTGCATATTGGGTCTACAGCTTATCCACATAAAGAAGCAGCCGGCACATACCCAAAGCAACATCTTTTCCTCAAACCCTATCCCTGACATGACGGTCCTCGTAGTGAAGAACTGTCCTTACATTTCAGGTCAGTGTCATGCCCATCCCCCAACGCACGAGTTATGAAAATGAATGAACCGAGCAAGGTACATTTTACTCGAATTTGAGATGTCACAACAGCGTCTTTAAGACGACAGTCCACGTCAGCCAGTCTAGTATGATGCCCAACCATCCTACACTTAACATTGCCTGTGTCAAAGAGAAGAAAACAATGAAGGAACATGCGCTCACTTACTTTCTGTTTCACTGATGAGGAAGGATTCACACTGCATTCAGTCACAGCCACTGATGTCTCGTCACACAATTCCTGTAATTATGAGAAAGACAGGTACAACACTGAGGCAAGGATGTTTGCCAATTGGTCACCGCAACTAATTCTAGTATCAACCAAAGTCTAAATATCTAGTGTCCCTTTCATGGATCCGTCGTGCACAAAGCAGACATGCAGAATTGTTTTAAATAATCTGCATCATATTGTCATCATGGATTTATTTATATCCAGACATCAATGGCTTAGATGTTATCAATCATTTAGTTGTTGTTGCTAGTTTGAGTTGAGAAATACACATTTCAGAATTATCACTATTCTGTGTGTGCATTTTGCTTTAGATCCAAGCAAGTTGACTCATGAAACCATTTGTTTATTATATCGCAATCGCATATTCCAATTGCAATATTGACCTCAATCGCAATATGACATTTTCCCCAAATCGTGCAGCCCTATATTGTAATAATAATAATCATCATAATCATAACTGTTTTTATTAGAATGACATGCAACTAGTTTGCTCTGAATATGAACTAAAAATAAATAAATAAACCAAAAAAGAAACAGCCAGCTTACCAATAACGTGTTCCATTCCATGTGAAGTCAAACAAGTAGTTGCCTTGTACATCTTTAACATGTTTACTTTGAGAGAGAATCCCACGGTATTCAACAACAAAGGTGGATGGTTCAATGTGCTCAAGTGCAAACACACCTCTCCCTAAAAGGGCAAAATAATATATAATAATACAAATAAAACATGAATCCAAGTGCACCTATATGTTACACAGCTAACCAACCTATCCTTTTAAAGAGTTAAATCCTGTAAAACTGTGTAATGTAATATGAGGTGCAGGAAATAAAAATAAAAAAATCAAGCATTGGTTTTCACTGTGATATAGCCTACTAGTTGAATTTGTTTACACTATTCTCTGTATACATAGTTTTAAGTATTTATTTTAAAATAATAATAATAAAAAAAAATTGTTTAAAGTTTTTTTTTTTTCATCTCTTAACCTTAATGAAAATGAGCGGCTTACCCAAGGGTAAAATGTGTGAATGTGAAAGATCATGTCCAGACTGCCAGCAATAGGCCTACTTTTCATTCTTACAAGTGCATGCCTACTTTATGATTTGATTTGTCTGCAGTCTGAACATTGTCAAATTGCCTTGTGGTGCACAATTTACCTTTGAATGTGTTGATTTGTCGTCCCTCAATGAAGGCTTTGTCTTTGCCCGACAATATGTGTTCTTTTGCATCCTGCTCAGGTTTTATTCTCTTCTTTCTAAACATGTTGACTGAAAACATTCCAGACAACATAATTAGTATGTATTTATAAAGATAGATAGATAGATAGATAGATAGATAGATAGATGCTTTATATACAGTACATTATTGTCAGACTGTAGTCTATATCAATAAATACAACATTTTACACATAAAGTTGATAAGTGAGGTTTTGAGGCTTGTTACTTTTGATAAGAAACAGTCTCCGATTTCAAATTCAGTCCATTTTAATACCATTTTATCACTCTTTAATGTGGCGCCTTAGATCAAACGAAGCTAAACTCGTTACTTAGAAAAAATAACTATAGAGAGAAAGTTTTAGAAAATGTTACATGTATTACACCTGATTTACATTAAAATAATAAATGTAAAATCGAATTGGAAATAGAATCGACAGCATGTGAATTAAAATTGAATGGAATCATAAAATGTCTGCTAATATCCAGCCCTAAAATGAATCAACTAAATATTTTTTCCAAGTCATTCTAATGACAGTAACGTTACATTAATGAAAGTATACTTTTACATTAGTTTCGTTTCTGTTTATTTCATATATTTCTGTATCTTACTGTATTATACTGTAAATTCATCCACTCAACTTTACCAGTCATCATGATGACAACATTTGATTCATTTCAAAATGTTAATTAATTCTCTCAAGCATCCATGGAGATGTATCTTTCATCAACTAATACTAATACTTGTATGCGTCTATATGAACAACAAGAGAATTTCGTTTAAGTACCAAACAAAACAAAAAACGTGAATAGCATGTGCAAGTTGTTTGGAGACGCCATTTTAACTGCTTATGGACTTATATTAGCCCGATTAGTGGCCACGTTTAAAGTAATGTAACTAACGTTATTTAAAACTGTCTGACTCATGACACTTAACTCCATAAAGGTAGAATATATAAATAAACGCACTTACCTTCCTCGTGATAAAGTGAAAATCTCCCACTATAGCTCGTCAACTTCGCTCGAATTCTGCTAATTAATCTTTCATTATGATGATTAATCTTCTGATTAATCACACCGTCACATCACACGTCTGCGATAGAAGATCAGCAGAGGCGCAGGCGCGCTGACTTTGACGGATGTGAAATGCAGCCAATCACTGACGAGGATTCCAGCAGCCAATCACTGACGAGGATTCCAGCGTTCCACCAATGAATCGCGCTTGGGCGTGGTTGTGGGTGTATGAAATGTGTATGATACTGCAGTAACGTCGAATTTCACATAGAGGGAGATTAAACACTCTGAGCATACACTGGCACACACTGAAAAACGGGTACAACGGATTTATAAGGACATATTGAGAAAAAGCGGGAGGTGGTTAGGCGCAGCCTGATAAGCCTTTCTACACTGCTCGACTTATGAGGACATTAGTGCTGTCCTCGTAGTTACGGCATGTCCTCATAGAGTCGGTATGTATCCATGGTTTTTGTCCTCATAATCAGGTCGCACCAACGCACACACACACACACACACACACACACACACACACACACACACACACACACACAACTCAAAGTCACAAGTTTTCCCCAAAGAGTTTGGAAACATTTAAAAGCATATGAATGTCATTCCTGCAAGAAAACCAAATGTTAGTTGATTAATTAAATCACATCCTGCTGCTACCAACAACTCCATTAAAACACAGTAAGTAACAACCTAAGCAATCGTACAAAAATGTTTTGATCCTCTTCTCCAATTTGACAAGCACTTAAATGCAGTTGTAAAGAGTTGCTTCTTTTAACTCAGATCTGTAGAAAAAGTGAAAAGGTCCTTGCACACTAAATTCTCATCCAGAATTTTTGCACGTTAAAAAATAAATACGACCTCACGTTATAATCGCGTTGACACACTGCCTCCGAAACTTTCGTCCAGCATAAAAAAAATTGTATCAGGTTCAGTTTTCTGCATTTTTCGCATCCATAGCAAGCATTTTGAGAGGTGTTCTGACAGTTAAAAGCCACCGTACAAGCGGAGGCCAAAATCCAGACCTGTTCAGGACCAAATGGTTCTGGGAAATTGGTGGTCTTCTCTTTAATGTGTGTCTCCAGTACCACTAGCAGAGCATCAGATTGACATCCTGAAGTAAACTTTGAATCGCTCGGGATAATCCCGCAGCAAACTCTCCTTCCTCTCTACGCAATCTCAGGATTGGATGATGGACCCAATATTGCCTTTCTTTTTAGAATTTTTAGGATGACGAATACGAAAAAAGCGCATACGAAAATATCTGACTCGGTGTGCAAGGACCTAAACACTTTCTTTCTAGTAAAGACCTTGAAATCGTGATTCATGCACTAGTTTCCTCTCGCTTGGATTACTGTAACTCTCTGCACATCGGCCTACCTCAATCAACACTGTCTCGTTACAGATGGTTCAAAATTCAGCAGCCAGACTGTCAACAGGAACTAAGAAAAGGGATCATATCTCCCCTGTCCTTGCCTCATTGCATTGGCTACCAATACAATTTAGAGTCGACTTTAAGATCCTTCTTTTCGCATTCAAGGCACTGCACAATGCGGCCTCGGATTATATTTGTGATGTAATTAGGCCATACACAGCCTCTAGGTCACTAAGATCTTGTGATCAGTTTCTTTTATCTGTCCCTCGTTCTTGTTGTAAAACAAAAGCTGATCGAGCGATCTCTGTAGTCGCCTCAAAGCCTTGGAACAGTTTAGCTTTGAACATCAGGTCCTTTCCATCACTGGATGCTTTTAAATCCAGTTTAAAGATTTATTTGTACTCTCTAGCGTTCGAGTGGTGCTGTGTATGTATTTTAAATAGCTGTTGTTGTATGTATGTATACATTTTGATACTTGATTTTTATCTCCATTTCTGTCTTTTTTCTACTCCTTTCCTTTAACATTTACGCATTTGGCAGACACTTTTATCCAAAGCGACCTTACATTGCATTTCAAGGTACACATTTTAAATTCTTATCAGTTCTTGCTTTCCCTGGGAATCAAACCCATGACCTTGGCATTGCAAGCACCAACGCTCTACTGTTTGAGCTACAGGAAAGCTACTTCCAGCTTTGTAGCACTGAATAGTGCCCGAAACTGCAAGACGTGCATCCATCCATCATAAAAGTAATCCATACGGCTCCAGGGGGTTAATAAAGGCCTTCTGAAGCAAAGAAAAATGTCCATATTTATCACTTTATAAACTATAATCACTGGCTTCTGGCAAGGCTGGCGAGAGTCGGGTTCAGGCGAAAGAGTAACCTCTGACCCGACGCATGACGAGTGACCTCTGACCTGACGCATGACATAGCTCCTCTTCTCTTATATTGAAATCCTCCGACATTTTTCTTTTAAACGTCTCTTTTCAGTTCTAACTCATGACCGGCTCTCTCGTGATCTATTTGACTGACCAATGGCAGGTGAATGTTGAGGACAGTCATTTTTGTAATTCTGTTGGCTGATGCTTGTAGCAAAGAAATAAAAAAGTTCAGCTTTAAAAAAATGTTGGATAAAGAATCTAATATATTAGAAAGTTGTAAAATGTGTGTGTTTTGATCACTATCATCGCCATGATATTTCTTGATGATTCTTCTGACATGTAAAAATAACGTCAAGACTGCAGCCCAGAGCTGTGTATGGCAGGAGCAGCTGTTTGTTCACATCAGTGTGTCCTCATGAGTTCACACGAGCAGGAATGCTAATGCGGTCGCGGTCCGGTCCTCCGCTGGCCTGCCGACGGATGCTGGTCCTCGTCTCCATGGAGACCTGAACAGGTGGTTATCAAGCGCAGCTCTTCTGAATGCATTCGATTAGTGCTGGCGGTGCATTTATTTACTCAATAAGAGGTGACAGAGGCACAGATCTCCTGAGAGCTCTCGAGAGCCGCAGCAGGGCTCCACTTGGGTCATGTTGATCATCATTTGAACCTGCGCTGCCTACAGAAAAACCAATGTTGCCCAACAACCACCGTCACAGACTGCCAGTGATGCACATGATGACAAAGAAGGCTGGATGAAAATAAGATATAAAATCACTTAAGTGCCCCTATTATGCTATCTTAAAGTCTCCTAATTATGTCTTGCTTTCTCCTTCAATAGGTTTACATGCATCCAAATTCAAAAACACTTTAATTTTCTCATAATCTCCACTGCAGCATCAGCTCTTCTCACAGTGTCTGAAACGGTTCAATCAGAGATTCAATCTCTCTAAACACAGCTGTGGTCTACTCTGCTGTGATTGGTCAGATGGCCCAGTCTGCTGTGATTGGTCTACTCTGCTGTGATTGGTCAGATGGCCCAGTCTGCTGTGATTGGTCTACTCTGCTCTGATTGGTCAGATGGCCCAGTCTGTTGTGATTGGTCTACTCTGCTGTGATTGGTCAGATGGTCTAGTCTGTTGTGATTGGTCTACTCTGCTGTGATTGGTCAGATGGCCCAGTCTGCTGTGATTGGTCTACTCTGCTCTGATTGGTCAGATGGCCCAGTCTGTTGTGATTGGTCTACTCTGCTCTGATTGGTTAGATGGTCTAGTCTGTTGTGATTGGTCTACTCTGCTCTGATTGGTCAGATGACCCAGTCTGCTGTGATTGGTCTACTCTGCTCTGATTGGTCAGATGGTCCAGTCTGTTGTGATTGGTCTACTCTGCTCTGATTGGTCAGATGGCCCAGTCTGTTGTGATTGGTCTACTCTGCTCTGATTGGTCAGATGGCCCAGTCTGTTGTGATTGGTCTACTCTGCTCTGATTGGTTAGATGGTCCAGTCTGTTGTGATTGGTCTACTCTGCTCTGATTGGTCAGATGACCCAGTCTGCTGTGATTGGTCTACTCTGCTCTGATTGGTCAGATGACCCAGTCTGCTGTGATTGGTCTACTCTGCTCTGATTGGTCAGATGACCCAGTCTGCTGTGATTGGTCTACTCTGCTCTGATTGGTCAGATGGTCCAGTCTGTTGTGATTGGTCTACTCTGCTCTGATTGGTCAGATGGTCCAGTCACCTGTGATTGGTCTACTCTGCTCTGATTGGTCAGATGGTCTAGTCTGTTGTGATTGGTCTACTCTGCTCTGATTGGTCAGATGGTCTAGTCTGTTGTGATTGGTCTACTCTGCTCTGATTGGTCAGATGGGCCAGTCTGTTGTGATTGGTCTACTCTGCTCTGATTGGTCAGATGACACAGTCTGTTGTGATTGGTCTACTCTGCTCTGATTGGTCAGATGGTCTAGTCTGTTGTGATTGGTCTACTCTGCTCTGATTGGTCAGATGACCCAGTCTGTTGTGATTGGTCTACTCTGCTCTGATTGGTCAGATGGTCCAGTCTGTTGTGATTGGTCTACTCTGCTCTGATTGGTCAGATGGCCCAGTCTGTTGTGATTGGTCTACTCTGCTCTGATTGGTCAGATGGCCCAGTCTGTTGTGATTGGTCTACTCTGCTCTGATTGGTCAGATGGTCCAGTCTGTTGTGATTGGTCTACTCTGCTCTGATTGGTTAGATGGTCCAGTCTGTTGTGATTGGTCTACTCTGCTCTGATTGGTCAGATGGGCCAGTCTGTTGTGATTGGTCAGAAACCAAACAGCCGTGAATTTCCGCTCTTTCTCAGCTCTTGATATCAGTGATATGAACAGTAACGATGGCGTGGGTTTTACCGTATCAATCTCATCAAAGTGGATTTGCTTTGTCAGCAGAAAACAGCGTCTTCTCGACACGAACAACACAAACCAAACTCTTCCAGTCTCAGATAAACTACAGTGTTTGAGGGGCAAAGCAAACGCTGTTCTCGTTCAGCCAATCAAGACCAGAGGCTGGAATTATGCAAATTTGATACAAACCTACGAAGGTTCAGCAGGAAGTGAGACTTACTGACGACTCGGCCATTTACACAGATCTCAGTCACAAACTCGCCAGTCTGAACAGTAGATTGTCAGAGGTTATGACTAATACTATTATTTAACTAGTAGTTTTATATAAGAACTTAACTGAAGTCTAAACAATAATCAGTCTCTTCAATGAGGCCTGAAGTAGCAACGGCTCTCTCTCTCTGCACTCTTGCTGTTTTTAATGGCAGTGTTGTGAGTGACTCAGCTGTTCAGCTCTTTAAACATTTCCCCATTGTGTTAACAAACATCCACTTAACAACTCGTCCATAAACCAGCGGCAGAAACGATAAACACTGGAGCAAACATCTCACCAGCCACGCGGGGATGATTATATTCCACAAATCAGTGTTATAGGAGCCGTGGGACCCTCGGTCGGCCACGTCGAGCTGTGTTTACTGTCCTGCGCCGTCTCCTCTGTAGCAGCTCGCCTTTAATCAGCTGTTTATTAAAAACAAACTGCCAACATTTATGAAGTGCTAAAAAAAATTAGGTAACACTATTTCGATAGTCCACTTTAGACATTCTACAGACTATAAGTAACTTTTGCAACTACATGTCAACTACATATCAATAGGGTATTAGTAGACTGTCTGTTTAATATCTGCTAACTCTTTATTTTGTCGGTCCCCCCAACAAACATTCTACAGACTAGAAGTGACTTTGCAACTTCAAGCCAACTTATTCTCCTAACCCGAACCCTAACACCTAACCATAACCTACCAGTCTACAACAGTCTACTAATACTCTACTAAGAGCTAGTTGACATGTAGTTGAAAAGTTTCTCATAGTTAGTAGAATGTCTAAAGTGGACTATTGAAAAAAAGTGTAACCAAACAGGGTCCCAGTTTATATTGTGTTTTTGTACTAACATTTAAATTAATCATTTACATACATGTTTTTATATTGTACTTAAATTTAAAAATACCTGCATGCAATCTCATCTCATCATAATTGAGATTAAATAATCTATAATGACCCATTTGACCTTCCCTTAACACTTAAACCAACCCATCACACCAAACCTGTCCTAACCTGTCCCGTATCCACCTCAGTAGCAGCACAAGTGTTTAACAATACAACATCCACACAAGAAGTGTATTCTACCTGACAATTATTATTTTGATGTAAGTACATAATAATTAAATACACTCAATATACAGTAAGGTGTGACCCAAAAATCTAAATATAACCCTGGGACAGAGATGGGGAACTCGTGTCACATGACTAGCAAATTTAAAGACTTGTGTCACTTTATTTTCTTAAAGTCCCCCGAGGTGAAAATCCAACTTTTAATGTTGTTTATATGTCTAGTGGTGTTTTTAATGTGCTTTAAGACAAACCATGTGTGAATTCATAAGTCGACAGCATTGCTGAGTATTTCCTCCTTAAAACTGCAGTGAACCAAAGACAGTCTCAAAAACACGCTTTGAAATCGCTGGTGTTTCTGACGTCACAAACTACCTTGTAACCAATCAGATCAACGTGTGATCGTCAACCAGTGGATCTCTGAGCTGAGTGAGTGAGTGGAGGCGGGGCTCATTTGCATATTCATAGAACCGCGCATACTAAATGAGGCAAGGGTGCAAATATGTCATTTTGGTGATCAAAGATCAGGTTAAAGGAATATAATTATTGACTAGAGGAGGACTTTAAGTAATTGTGACATCAATTTACAAGTGCAGTAAAATACAGAATCTGCTTAGTTTCTTTTGGATAGAAATTGAAGTTCAAGTTTATTGGTTCATGCATCATGTTCTGATTGGTTCATTGTCCTGATATCTTATTAGCAGTCTTGTTGTATCGTTGGTTCATGTTCATGAGTTCCATCTTGTCATTGGTCGTTTTGGTCATGTGTTCCCCATAGTATTTAGCCCTCATGTTAGCCATGATTGTTTGTCGTGCATTGTTCTCCGTAACGCTTAAGTCCACTGAGAGGCGACTTGAACGGACCCAAGTGCAGTTTATTGAATTGACATATTTTGCTGAAGGCTGGGTCAAACAGTCGGTTTGATGAGCTATGTGCATGTTTAGCCCCGCTCTCTGACCCACTGGCCTCTCTGTGTACAGAAGAGAACAGTTTGTTTTTATTCCTGGCTGAACACTTGCACTCAGTCACCAGCTGTCCCCTGGGGTCCCGATAAGCTCAATTATTCAAGCAAAACTGGGGCAAAACATTAGGTGTGTAACACTCAAGAGTGCATGAGCCAAGAAGGAGATTTAGAGCGGAGCTGACTGGAAAACTAGTCCTGTCTGCAGAAAGGGGACTATATATGTTGGCTAGATAAAGGAGACATAAGTGGAGGAGATTAACTCTCACCAAGCTGGAGACAAACCGCACACACACACACACACACACTCACTCCTTGATGTTCTGTGTTGCCATGGATACTCAGAATGACTAGAAAATGGAACATGAATAAAATAGACGGGGTGTTCGTTCTTCAGCTCAATCAAATGCAGTGGTGTGGAGGCAGACACGACTCTATTGTGAATCTCATTTAAAGACCAGAGTCTTTTAAACAGCAGGAGGATGACGGGCATGAAAGAAACCCCAGCGAATGAAACAAGGAATGCTGGTGCATATTCATGTCAGCTCATACAGAGAGTCGAACGCAATGGAAAATAGAGAAGTGGAGAGCTGGAGGATTTAGTGGCACGAGAGTTTACCTCTATGACCCTGTCTGAGTCTTAAATCACAGAGATGGAGGGTGAGCTCTTGAGTGCTAAAGGTTAAATTTACTTTAACTTTGTAAGCAGGCATAAATCAGAGGCTTGTGGAGCAGATGGGCCTCATAAAAACCCGAGCTCGAGCGTTAAACACCAAACATGGTAAGCATCACGGCCGCTCACATCGCTTGTCCAGTGCCCACAGCTCACGTCCTCCATCCAGAAACTCCTCATTACGGATGGCACGGAGCTGCTTCTCTAAAGGATAGTCCATCCAAGAAAGATTTATGACAGAATTTCATTTTTGGGTGAACGATTGCTTTAATGTCATTAACTCTTTCCCCACCATCGATAAGATGTTCCATCATTTATGACGCCATTGACAACATGCAATAGTGAGATATGAATATGCAACACTGGCTTGGTGTCTTGGCTGTGTCACATCAGATTTTTAAGTAATCCAGAAAAATTTATATAATTATAGACAAAAATGTATAAAAAAAATGCTGTGTTGGGTCAAAATTCCATTGGAAATTAAAATGGGTCAATTTGAGTCCCTTTATGCATTGTAGGGTTAATCAGCATCAAAACTGCCTAACATTACTGAATGAAATGTTGAAGCCATGAAGTGGAAAGTACTGTGAAGTTTTGTGGGTGTTGATGGACTTGATCGACTCCGTCTGTGTTTCGATCATCGCTCTGAATCTGACCTGAACGATGTCTTTGTTCTGAAACATACCCACACTCAAGTGTTTATAGAAACAAAGAATGAATGACACTAGAATAAAATTAGTTTTTTCTTTTGTTTGTTTTAAAGCAGAGGCGCTGTTCTGCCTTTTAATATTTTGACTGTTTACATTATCATAATATGATAAAAAAATGCTTTTTTTACAAACACCGGTGGGAAAAGTTAAAGTGGTGATTATTACAGTGATTCACACTGCGGGTGAAAAACACTTGACTCAGCGTCGAGCTTCTTCGTCCTTCAGAAGTTTGGCCAGTTCTGGGATCAATAAGAGAGAAACTTTCTCTGAGAAAAGGCCTGAAAGCAAATTCATAAATGAAAAATCAACAAAAATCATCTGCAGACTCTGCATGGATGAACTGAAAGACTACAGAAACTCAACGAGAGGCCACTCACAGGCCAATGCACTGCCATTTGTGCAATCAATCAAAACACAATTGAAAACCAAATGTATTCTGAAATAGTTGAACTCCTCCAGCTGGATGGACTGAAGCCTTAACTCAGAGTGTTCATCTTCCACCACACAGACTGGCTCCAGCCTTTCTCAACTTCACACTTACATATAATCAGATATAGTATAAATATGTGTATTTGGCGTCCTGTCTGAGGAAAGGGCTCCAAACTCTGAATTCTGTCAGGACCACTACTGTCAAATACGATTGACAATTAGCATAGAGTTAGGATTGGCGGTATGGTTCTGTTCTGGGCGAGAACTCCCTGCGCATCCATGCAGGGAGAGGGAGAGAACCATATTGGAGCAGGGAGAGCAGCGATAACCCCCAAAACAAAACCATATGCCAATATCCCCCAACCCAACTGACAGCGCAATCTGGATGCTTTTGTAGTTACCCGAGTGAACCAAGGCAACAAGCATGTTGCCAATACCTGAAAAGCTTGAGCAACAGCATGCTACCAACAATACCAGAAAGCCTTAAGCAACAAGCATGTTGCCCTAAAGCTGGAGCAAGCGAGGACACATGGCAACAAGCGTGTTGCTGTAGCCAATTTAACAATTGTATGGGATCTATTGGGGGAAGCTACACCCCTAGCAACAGCAAAATCTAATACAAGCATGTTGTATAATCGCGGAAATATTGCTAAAACTAGTGTAGTTTGGCAGGGGAAGCATACTACACCCCAAGCAATAGCTCCAACTAACGGCAAGAAAACTGATACAACTAGCATGTTTGTATAACCATAGGACTAGTATTAAAACTAGTGTAGTCCAGTCGGAGAAGCGTACACCCTCTAGCTCGGAGTCAGATGCACTGCGCTGCTAAACAATGACATACAGTGTGCTTCCTCATTAATGAACATGATTACTGCTCCCGTCCTACGGATACCATCGGCTGTGGAGGAGATGACGACTCCCATGATTCCACACTCCTTCACAGGACCATCAAGCTACGATGTTGTTAGTGTTGAATACCAGATCTCTGTGGTGAATGTACTGTGTATTTTGCACAAGTATGTTACTATGTAACTTTAACACAGCATGTTGCAATAATCAGATAGAATAAAGCACAGGCATTTTTCCAATGCAACCAGATAGCATAACAACGCTTGAATACTACAGCATGTTGCTGAGGACAGTATTCGCAAAATACTAGAAGCCGAAGTAACAAGCATATATTATATTCGATTGCATTGTACTAGCAACCCCCATACAGTACTGATAGCAATGTTGCTGAATGACAGCATATTACTGATGCCTGAAAAGCTTAGCACAGCATGTGACAATGACACCAGGTATAAGCCTAAAACACAGCCATGTTCCAAATAACGACTTGGCTAAATAACCTTAAAAGTAAAATAACCATGTTTTCAATAACAACTAACATATTTTAAAGCAAGCAGTTTTTAATAGCCACTAGATAGCCTTAGAACAAGCAGTGTTTAAAAAATAGTTTTTTTTTTTTTTTTTTTATATATACACAGCTTAAATTATACCACCATGTTGAGTTTCAGCCTATAAAGATGCAAGCCCTTAAAAAAACAATGCATTAAAATGAAAGCACGGTATACAATACACTGTAGCTTTAAGAACGCCGTGTTTCCAAGAACTAGATAGACCAAGCGTGTCCGATAACGCTGAAATGACTCAACTGAATTGTGACAGTTTACTATGTCTTTTTTAAAGCTGTGCCACAGCAGAATTATTCCGTTTGCATCATGAATTGTTAATTCATATCAAGCAGAGCTGAATCTGTGCTGCATAGCGCTAAAGCACAGCTCGTGCAACGCGATCAGTTGCCGATGACAACACATAGTAACGCACATAGCTATGATCGCATAAGCCTAGCAAGAGCATTTTAATGAAAACGACTAAGTTAGATAAGCCCAAGCCACACATAGCATTAGCAACAAGCATGTTGCCAATACCCTGATAGGGTTTAGCAATGAGTATTAAAAAGGACTTAGCTTATAGCTTTGTGAAGACTTTCAGAGATGAATGGAGAATGAATCACGTCGAGTCCTGTGTTAATAATGCAGCGATGCAGACTGAGGTCACTTCCAAATCAGGTTATGATCAATGTGGCAAATCTCGTGTTCAAGTTTAAGATGAATCTGAGGTGAAATCCTTGTGGGGAACGAATTCCTCTTGCTAAATTCCCGATTGCACGATTCCTTGTGAGATGATGTTGTTTGCCTGCCGAATTTCGCCATTTAATTCGCTCCTGAGAAACGCGATATCTGCTGATAATACTGAAGGAGCTTATAGGCCTATATGTATACGGTGATCGGCGTCGTATTCCTATAAGTAGATGTGGATCAGCTGAGGGTCAGCTGATGCGAGCTTGACTAACGTGACCTGCCAGAACTAACGCTACGCTTGATTTTAGCCCAAACCCTGAGTACTCCCCCCAGTGATAATAATGGAGAGTGAGGAGTTGGGCTGGAGGAGGGATGCTGGGAAACTGTAAAGGAACAGTTTACATACATGTTTAATAAAACATCATTAACCCAGACAGCGACATCGGCCCAGATCCGGCCCACATCTGGTACACACGAGCCGCTTTTCCACTATGGGCCGAGTGTGAGCCAGGGCTTTCAACGGGCCGTGCCGGGCTAAAAGCCTCGGGCCTGTAGCACGAGTCCGAAACCATGCTGTGTCTCCACCATCGAGCCTGAAGCCCTGCAGCGAAATTGCAAAACGAACATGATAAAAGCAACCATTTTTGTTGTATACTTAAAGATTTATAACCCAAGCAATCAATGTTTTATTTCAAACACTCACTGCTGTCTGAAAGTGAATTTTGAGCTAAAATTATGTTAAAAACCTTAATGCTGATGATAGCTGGTATATGGACTCATCCGGCGCTGTCGTCTCCAGACTCAGGTAAACTCCTCTGTTCATGACTCAAGCCCCAGTTGGCCCGCTTTAGACCAAGGTATTCGGCATAACCCTTGCCGCTGGCCCCGAGGAAGCCCAGACGAGGCTCGATCAAGCCCCGGAAGTGACAGAAGAAACGCTACTGGCCTTGACACGCACGAGCACACTCACTTTTGGCCCAACAGGGAAACGCGGCTAGTGACTCCACCCGTACCAGATATGGGCAGAGTCGCCGACATTATGTTGCTGTCTGGGAAGTGTCCAGTCCTGTCTCTTGATGGACACACAGAAGGATCTTCAGTTCAAGCACATGTTGACTGTTTAAGGGCTCGTTTCAGACAAAGACACGAGAGCACACAAACATGACAAGCCATGTGCTCACACCAGACATGACACGAGCACGCAGCCAATGAGAGCTCTGCGTGTACACAAAGCACAACATGAACACAACAACACACACAGACAGAAGAGCATACGGCCTGAGCGAACTGAACAACGAGACCAGAGCGCACGAGAACGAGCGAATGCAACAGAAGACAAACATACGGAGCATGAATGTCAGAATAACGACACAGAACCAAAAACAAAATAGAACTAGTGCCGGGATCCGAACCGCACGCTCACGACGATCAGCCAGGAGTGTCTGAGCTCGGTCACTAACAGAGCAAAGTGACACAACCCTGATGTCCCTGATATTGGTCAGCAAGAGGTCGAGACACACTGGGCCCTATTTTAACGATCTGAAATGCAAGTATCAAACGCGTACCTAACTTTGTAGGCGGATCTCGGGCGCTGTTGCTATTATACCGGCGGGATAAACGACTCTTGCGCCCGACGCAAATCTAAAATGTGTTGGTCTGAAGTCGCTTCATTACTCATAGGTGTGGTTTAGGCGTAACGTGAAATAAACCAATCAGAGCGTCATCTCACATTCCCTTTAAGAGCAGGCGCGCTTGTTCCATGGCGGATTTGCCAGGAGCGGTTCACAGCCGAGGAGACCGACGTTCTCGTCAGGGCCGTAAAACACAGAGAAGTGACATTGGGGACGGAGAAACACGCCCAGATTAGCTTCGGTTAAACAGGCGTATAATAATTTGGGTAAATGTGTAAGCTAGATTTATGCCTTTATTTATTATTTCACATCTTCATGGACACAACAATGATTTCCCTCGTGTGGTAATATTTTTCCTTGTAATAATGTATGGTTTTCTAAAAATGAGAACTGCTGTATCTGTGTGTAGATGAGAGAAGCAAAGTGTATGTGCGTTGTGCACACGCTACATTGATTATGGCCAAGCATGCGCCCTTAAAATATCATATGAATAACATGAGAAACTTTAGACGAGGTTTCTCCTGGTCTGTGGCGGAATTGTTTTCTGAAACTGCAAAATAGCACCAGGGAACGTTTGCGCCGGAACACGCCTCCTCTTTTCGCTGAACCGCCCCCGGGAGCGCAAGTTCATTCCCTAATTTACCGACATGCGTCTGTGGAGGGAAAAGTCCGCTGTGCGTCGGTGCAAAATAGGAATGAAACATGCGTCAGTGTACAAAGTCAGTTGCGCTGGGTGCGAGATAGGGGCCTGTGTGTGTCATCTGGAGGACTTTCACAGCTCCAGAGCTTTTGTTAAAACTACAGTTCAAACTTTTCAGTTCTATTCATTCACGCCCACTTACATTTGGATCAAGGACAGTCAATTACGGTGTTGAAGTTCCTGGCAAAAGGGAACTGTCCTTTTTCTCAGTTTCCTTTAGTCATATATATGACTTGATTTTTTTAAATTCTCTCTTCGCCATAGATAGTCAAATTTTATTAAAAGCTCATCTTGCTATCGGTGAATCACATCTTTAAACACAAACTTTTTTTGAACATTATTTTTATTATGGTTTTTTAATCATCAAAAACAGACAATAACAGAGAGACCCTTCATATGTTGCAATGTCCTTGTGGCTCGACGAACTTTACTTTAAAAAAAGAAAAATGCTAAATGACTGTAATGCGAACTGATAGTTGAGTTGCTCAACTGAGCTTGTAGAGTAATGTTCAGACCAAAGCCTAAAACACCAGAAAGTGTGAATCCTGTTAGTTGGCCAGCTTTACTCGCTGGGATGGAAAGAGATTAGATCAGCTCTCTGTTGAAATATCTGTTGCATTAATTCTATCTACAATGTTTGTGTCAGTCTGAACAAACACTTTACCGGCTGTTCATTCAATATCCCACCATTTTCTCTCACTGATCCTCCTGCTTTTCGTTGTTTCAAGTGCTTGTTTCTGTCCTGAGCTCTTGAGAATCACAGAACTCAAGTCGGTCTCTCCACTGGAAATGAGGTCAAAGGTTAGAAGGATTGTCCCTGATGCGCCAGCTCCCAGCATGCATACAGATCAATGTCTGTGTGAGTGTGTCTGTGAGTGTGTGTGTGTTTGTGAGTGAATCAGATGAGCGCAGACCTTTGGACCTGTCAGATGGCATACAGGGATTCAGTCGAAGCTCTGGCACTTTCAAAGCCAATAATATAAAAAAAGAAATCCACTCTAACACTTTTATATAACAGAACACGGATGAAAATTTATTTTATTGCAGGGTAATAATGGGGATTAGTTCTTTCATTGTCAGATTTTGTCCTTGGTTGAATGTATTGTTGTTGTTTTCAGCTTTCTAATCCTTGGGCTTGGATTAATGTTCTACCAATGAAAGCTGCGTTTCTCCTGTGGCTCCAGCCGTACTGAACCCGCTCGAGCAGCTGTTCATCTGGAGACTGAAACGGCAGCCAGCGTCCAAATGATGGTAAATAAAAGCAAATGTGCAAAGAAAAACAGGTGTTCAACAACAACAAAGGTTATTAATAAAGATCTTGGTCTATAACTGTGCTTGTACTGCAGTTTTTCTCCAGGTCGCAGAATTTCCAACATGCTTTTGGAACATACCATATACATAAACACATACATAAACATAAGCATATACATAAACATAACCATATACATAACCATGTACACATATACATAACCATATACATAAACACCAGCTCTTGCCTCATGCATTTTATTCAATTTATTCAAATGTGTTTCCCTTCAGGTGTGCACAACTGTAAAGCCTGACATGTATGATAGTCAGAATTATTATTATTATTATTTTTTAAATGAAGTTTATTGAAATTTTATGATCAAAGCTCTGAAGCTCTGTGATCTCGCCATTAGCTGGACCAGCTCTTCCTCTCGGTCTCGGCTTCTCTCGGCTTCTCCTCATCCTGGTCATCCGCTGAACTTCGCCCTGGTGTGTCCTCAGGGATGGAGGCGATGAGGACAAACAACAGCCAAGTTTCCCACTCACTCCCTCACTTGGTCCAGGACACTTGCACTCCTAAGGCAGAGCAAATAAACATGCCTGTTAACAACAGCAGCAACAACACATTTCAGCTCAGATGCGTCAAGTAACTGGCTTACTTTTTGTTTTTTAAGTTGTCTCATTGTTTTTGTTTTTGCCTGCAAGGGAATGACTTTCCCCAACAGGCCCATTTTCTCCAGAATTGTCCTAAAACAAGAGAAAAAGGAAACGCTTAAGAGAAATCTCTCTAAAACAAAACAATATATTAGCACAAGTTTAGCCTCAGATATCCTAACAAATGAAGCTGCGCAGTAACATTTACAGTTTAAGTCCACAGTTTTAAGAAAGAAAGACCTGTGGCTTTCACCACTTGTTTTGCTAGATATTTGAGTAAATTAAAACAATACTTACATGTGTATTCCTCGGCCGCCACAGAATCACCCAACGTTTTCTTTGAGTAAAAAATAAAAATCCTTTCGTCACCCAGACCAGCAACATAGTGTCGGCCCAGATCCGGGCCACATCTGGGCCTTGTGGAGTCCGGAGCCATAGAGAGAAAGAGTTGCGACACTCCCATAGACCTCCGTTGTAAATAATGGCGGCGCTTTTAACCGCCTACTTCCGGGATTTGAAGAGCGGAATAGTTCCAAACACTGTCATTTGGGCGTTGGACCCCATTCACTTACATTGCTGCGCGTCAAGTTGTTCCACAGTTAAGTTGCTGAAATATCGACCTCTTTTGAATTGTCAACTGTCTATTTTGTATCAGAGGCCCTTTGCGATGCTTAAACTGGTCTTCATTTGTACATGCACAGCGTAATTAGTTATATTTTATGTTGGTTGTTTCAACCAATTTTCAAGCACTGCCTGCTAGCTAGTTAGCTAGCGTGACTTCGTCAGCTAATAGTTAGGTAATGAATCGCTGCCATTATAGCAACTTTTATTTAATTTAATTTTTTTGGATATACTAACTTTTCATTATGTTTTATTGTCTTGAGTGAAGCGGCTTGTGAGAACAATGCTGGACCTCTAGGATTGTTATGGCCATCACCAGTCCTGTCTGTTTCATGGATCACCTGCCCCTGGTTTTTGTTTTTCTTGTTCACACACACTCACACAAGCACACATTTTTGTTGTCTGTCATTTAATAAAAAATATTTTATTTGAAAACCTTCATTTGTATCAGCCATGCTTAAACTCGTTTTTAATCTGTTATAGTTTTGATAATGTGTATGGCTTAATCTTAACATAATATTCTTATTCTTAACATGATCATGTTTCACGTTGTGGTCCTGGGGTGGCCACTTTCATCAGAAGAAGTGAGCTAGCTTAAACGAACTCTGAACGGACCGCCACGGCAGACCTCTTTGCGTGATCACGAAGGTAGGCTAATGGCTGAATCAAAATTATTTATAAGCAAAATCACGAGAATCAATAGCCTAATACAGCCCAGTTGTGCTAAAATAAATATCATGAGACGTCCATCATCAGATGAATGATATGGAAAAGTTAAGTTAGAGCCGCTAAAGCCAGTGCTGCCACCCATGCGAACATGAACACTAAGCTTTTCCCTCCAAAAATATAGCCTAAAACTTATCTCCAAATGCAAACCTGACATTAACAAAATGCAATAACAGCTGAAAAAGTACTTGGGTGTGTGTTTTATTTTATATTTACCGTTCAATAATGCAATCGCTGCTGTCTGTCCCATAGAAGAACATGACAGCCAGCGTATGTTGTGGAACTATTGGGGCTTACATGAACCACGTGACAGCCATAGCGGCGACATCAAAGAGTGTCGCAACTCTTTCTCTCTATGGCTCTGGTGGAGTCCAGTGTGCCAGATGAATTCTGGGATAGGGTAAGCCGCAAAAGATCATGTTGTATCCTTCATTGCCTGAGAAACAAAGGGCACATTTGAAACAAATATGTCTGAATTCACAGTACTAACTTTGAGAAAAACCTTGCCGGAGGGTTAAAGTGGATGATTGCCACGACAATAAATAAGCTTCTGAACTTTGAAAAGGCGTTTTTTTCCCCCATATAATAATATGTTTCAATGTCCAAGCTTGAGGATAAATAATTCCAGTGCTGTGTTTGTCATGAAACAAACAGCTGAGAGCCACTGATGGAGTAAACACACACATATCTCATCCTCTGTCAACTTTGAGATTATTGATCACTGATCTCTGAGATTAGCATGGCTCCAGAGGAACTGAGCCCTGAAACACACTCGGTCTGGGTCAGCGGTCACCATGGTAACCGCGGCCGTGATGTCGCTTGATGCGTGACCGAGTGACTCGAGTTTCAGGAACAGAGCCTGATATTTCCTTTGTAAAAGACTGCTGGGAGATGGAATTTAAACATCAATAGTAGACATAATGTGCATATTCATCAGCATTTGTCCTGATATGGTTACCAAACAACCACTAGAATCTACATTCAAAATGTTGAAAGCAAAAATAATGAGCATAGATTAAAAATGTAGTTAAAGATGGTTGAACTACGGGTTGCAGACTCACTGCTCACACTAAAACTGCTCGTTAAAAAACGGCACACTTTTGCGTTCCTGGGTCTGTTTGGACCCGCTGTGGTCTGTTAAAACCCCAATTTTTCATCTAAAACCATTTTGTATCTGATCAATGACTTCTCATTAATAACTGAATGTGCATCATTTTACCTGTTTTTATGAATTAAAAAAAACTTCTAAATTTACATTTTTACAAGAACTACAGCAAAAACCAGTGTGATGCAAGAAAAGATACATTTCAATCAATATTTATGAGAAATTTCAGTTGAATATATCATTAGATGAAATTTATAATAACATATAAAATGATAATTACCAGTATGAACGCCATGACTTCAATGGATTTAAATTCCTTTTGAAACATTTAACTTGTATAACTAAATTTATAAAACCTACACGTTCTTTTTCTGACAAAACAACATCAAAACAGCATCCATATTACTCTGAAATGTTTTCAAACTAAATCTATTCTTTTGACCGCCTGAATCTCTTTCATGCTGCAGTGACAGTAGAGTGAAAAGTGGACTCTTTCCTTTTGATTTACTCTGTGAACTTTTGATCTACAAACAGACATTAAATGAACTCATTTCAGAATCTGTGTGTGTGTTTGTGCACAAGCATGTTTTTAAACAAAATGCATTCTCAATGGGAAGAAGAAGAAAAAAATGCCACAATTCACTTTTCGGGTCAAAACAGACCCGAATGCAAAATGTGTAAAAATTCAGTTCAAATGTCATCAATCTTCTAAAAAAAAAAAAAAAAAAAATATGTATCTTGCCAGTATTAATACATCTCCAAAATTTCATTTTCATACTAAAAAAACTAAATCTTTTTACACATTTTTATGTACCTCTTCCGGGTCAAAACGGACCCAAGTGCAATCTTCTTGGGTTGTCCATCGAAATCCGATGATGACGTCCACGCCTTTAACGGTGAGATGAATAGTCCTGTCCTGGACCCACAAGCTCAATTGCAGGTGGAGCATATATATGTGGTGGTGGTAACAGTGGCAGCGATGGCCTCTCCATGGTCCTCTCCATCTCCAGTGTACGAGCCCCATCCCTACACAGCTGTCGCCAGATGGTACGGTCAGCAGCAACATCCTCCAGATCCTCAGGTCTGATCTTACACTTCCTCAAGCGTTCTTCATCTGAGCCTTACAGCGCTTCTTCGCCCCCCCGCTGAGTGTCGGCCGTGATGTAACTGGCCGTATGGTACTCTGCGGGGCAGCCGACATGGGGGCATCCTCATCCCCCAATCAACCACTGCAGTCGGCGCTGGGTAATCACGGCCTCAATACTTCTACAGCTGGTCTTTTTAAGTATTTCAGGGTGAGGCACACGATTACGCCAGGTGATTCCCAGAAGGCAGCTCATGTGGAAGTGCTGTACGGACTTGATGTGAGGGCTGTAGGTTACCCACGCTTCACAGCTATAGAGGAGGGTGGTGACACACACCGCTTAATATACAGCGACCTTTGTGGAGGGATGAAGGTTCTTATAATGAAAGACTCTTCACCGAAGTCTCCCAAAGCCAGCAGATGCCTGTTTAATTCGGCTCCACTATCCTCAGAGAGGATACTCCCCAGATATTTGAAAGATGGCACTACTGACAACTGACAAGGGCTCGGACTCTTGTCCACCTGTGGTCACCCGAGCATCATCCCATCATGGAATTGGGGGAGGATGTTTACAAACTTAGTGGGACACCCAAACCTGAAGTGGACATACCATAAGAGCTCTCTTTGCACAGTATTGAATGCTTTCGAGGGATAAACATGTCCTGATGTTGCTCCGGGCTGTGAAGCTCATGCCGATCGTGCTCCTGTTCCTTCTAAACCCACACTGTGATTCTGGCAGCATTGATTCAGTGATGTTGTTTATAAGTCTCTGAAGCAGCACCTTGGCCATGACCTTACCACCAACAGAAAGGAGTGATATGCCCCTACTATTGCCGCGGACGGCCTTGTCACCCTTGTTCTTATAGATGACTACAATGTTTGCATCTCTCCATTGCTGTGGGATCATCAGTCCAGGCCTTGATGTACTGGTAGAGGGTGCGCATACATATGTACCCTCCCTCCTTCAGTAGCTCAGCAGGGATGTTATCAGCGCCAGGGAACTTGGTGTTCTTAAGGGAATGGACAGATGATAGAAGCTCCTGGAAGGTTGGCGGTAGACTGAGATCGTGGATGGGAGGAAGTTCAGGAAGTTCGTCCAGGATGGTGGCGTCTGCATCAGAGTCCTGATTAAGCAGAGCGTCAAAATGGTCAGCCCACCGCAATAGGATACTATTCTGGTCCTTCAGAAGTGTTTGACCATCAGTTGTTTTCAGGGAAGTGTTGGACCATAGATGGTTTTGACAGCATTATAAAAATTATGCATGTAATTTTTATTGGCAAAGGACTGGATTTCATGTGCCTTTCCAGCCCACCACTCATTCTGTATGGCGCGTATTTCCTTTTAAACTTTCCTCCGAGCTGCCTGCCAATGCTGTCTACGTGTCAGTGGTATCTATGCTGGTACCAGTCCTGGTGGTTCTTGCTCTTATAGCCGATGGACATCGTAGAGCACAGGGCTAATATAGTTCTGCTGTTGTTCCACTGTGTTTTCTGAGCTCAGACAAGTTTCCAACTCCATAAGTTTCTCAGCTAGGAAACGTCGAAACTCACTTCTTGCTTCTGTGTTTCCCACCTAGTACTCTTCTGTACTTCTGTGTGCCTACCTTGTACTCCACTCCATATCCTGTAGTTCTGTCCCACCCTAGCGATTTGAAATCCCCAAGCAATAGGATCTTCTCACTTTTAGGGATCCGGCAAAGCGTTTCATCCAGTGCTTGATAAAAGCTTTCCTTGGCCTCATTTTCAGATGGCAAAGTTGGTGCATAGGCACTGAGAAGTGCGGCATAACGCTATTTTGCCAGGGGGATACCGGTCCCAGGACAACCGGTCCGCCATCTTGGCTGTAGGAGGCTGCATGTGTGTGTTGAAACTGCCAATAATAAATGTGAGATTCTGCAATATTGGCTCCACAGCAAACAGAGCCGTTTTGTCACAGTAAATAGTGTATTGAGGTGTTACTCATGACTGTAAGCGCTCAACACCGCATGCACACGAATTAGCCAGCATGTTCAGCGCTCCACAAAACATGAAGCTATAAAGACGTGATCTTAACATCTGATCCTTTTAACACTTCCCGTTGAGTAAGTACAGGTTACGCTCTCCATTAAGGCTGATGTGAGCGTGGCTGTAATTGCTCTCAGCGCTGGCAGTGCATTAACAGAGTCAGGACACACACGAGCATTACCTTCAGTGGTTTAACAGAGTCAGGACACACACACGAGCATTACCTTCAGTGGTTTAACAGAGTCAGGACACACACGAGCATTACCTTCAGTGGTTTAACAGAGTCAGGACACACACGAGCATTACCTTCAGTCACGCTCTGATTACTCCAGACCACTGGAAATCAACTCCTGGTCTTCAAACTGTGCATCTGCATGTTTTATTACATAAAATATACAAAGTTCTGAGAAATGGAGCCGCGACAACAATGCTAAAAATGACATTAGATTCATAATAACAGCCTCTTTTCACAGAACTAGGCTAAAACTGATGGAGCGAGAGAGAGGCGTTCACAGACCCGAAGAGGAGCGTCTGGTTTTCCCGGGAGAAATGGACGATTCTGCTCATCTGGTTATTCACAGAAAACACACATGGGCTTTTCTCACGGGACAGACGTCTCACTTAAGCAGCATCTTGTGAGTATGAATGTGAATTTAAAAGCACAGAATCGGTATCAGTTCTCCATCTGAAGCTCGTCTGCTGGTCACGATCACAGCAGAAACACACACATGAGTTTGTGTCGTATGTGTGTTTAATATCACTCAAACACAGTACATGTTCAGACTTTGTTTAGCTGACTTTTAACATGTTCAGTTTGGGGTCGGTAAGACGTTTCTGAAAGTCTCTTCTGCTCTTCAAGGCTGCATTTATATGATCAAAAATACAGTAAAAATTGTGAAATATTATTCCAATGTAAATCATCTGTGTGAATATACAGTAAAGTGTATTTTATTCCTGTGATCAAAGCTGAATGTTCAGCATCATTACTCCAGTCTTCAGTGTCACATGATCCTTCAGAAATCACTCTAATATGAGGATTTGATGATCAAGAAACATTTATGATTATTATCAGTGTGGAAAACAGTTTTTCTGCTTCAGATTTTTGTGAAACCGTCATAGTTTTATTTTCAGGATTCTTTGATGAATAGAAAGTTCAAAAGAACAGCATTTATTTGAAACAGAATCTTATGTAACATTATAAATATTACTTTTGGTGAATTTAATGCGTCCTTGCTGAAAGACAGTAATGTATATACAGTTGTGTTCAAAATAATAGCAGTCCAACATCACTAACCAGATCAATAACTGTTTTTGGTAGAAATTATATTTCTACATGGCAAATAATTTACTAGTAGGTGTAGTAGAATAATAGGAAAAACAACAGACCCAACAGTAATCACATGTATGCTGCTAATTCTGTATAATTGAATCATTAATTGAAAGGGGTGTGTTCAAAATAATAGCAGTGTGGAGTTCAGTTATTGAGGTTAATCATTCTGTGAAAAAACTAGTGTCAATAAGTGGCCCTTATTTAAGGGCGAAGGCAGTACTGGACTGTACATGGTGGTTATAGTGCATTTCTCTCTGAAGATCTGAATAAAATGGGCCGTTCCAGACATTGTTCAGAAGAACAGCGTGCTTTGATTAAAAAGTTGATTGGAGAGGGGAAAACATATAAAGAAGTGCAGAAAATAATAGGATGCCCAGCTAAAATGATATCAAATGCTTTAAAATAGCAACCAAAACCAGAAAGATGTGGAAGAAAACGAAAAACTACCATTCTAATGGATGGAAGAATAGCCAAAATGGCAAAGACTCAGCCAATGATCAGCTCCAGGGTGATCAAAGAAGATCTAAAGTTACCTGTGAGTACTGCAACAATTAGAAGACGCCTATGTGAAGCCAAGCTATTGGCAGGAAGCCCCCGCAAAGTCCCATTGTTGAAAAACGACATGTGCTAAAGAGGATACAATTTGCCACACTGACTGGCCTAAAGAGAAATGGCGCAATATTTTGTGGACTGATGAAAGCAAGGTTGTTATTTTTGGGTCTAGGGGCCGCAGACAGTTTGTCAGACGACCCCCAAACACTGAATTCAAGCCACACTACACTGTGAAGACTGTGAAGCATGGTGGCACAAGCATCATGATATGGGGATGTTTCTCATACCATGGTGTTGGGCCTATTTATCGTATACCACGGATCATGGATCAGTTTGAGTACATCAAAATACTTAAAGAGGTCATGTTGCCTTATGCCAAAGAGGAAATGCCCTTGAAATGGGTGTTTCAACAAGACAATGACCCCAAACACACCAGTAAGCGAGCAGCATCTTGGTACCAGACCAACAAGATTAACGTTATGGAGTGGCCAGCCCAATCCCCGGACCTTAATCCAATAGAAAACTTGTGGGGTGACATCAAAAATGCTGTTTTTGAGGCAAAACCAAGAAATGCAGATCTGTAGTGCAATCGTCCTGGGCTGGATTACCTGTTAACAGGTGCCAGAAGTTGGCACCGACTCCATGCAACACAGATGCGAAACAGTTCTCAGAAACTGTGGTTATACAACTAAATATTAGTTCAGTGGTTCACAAGAAAGCTAAATCTTCAAGCATTTTTCAGTTTATACAGTAAATATTTGATTTTGTAAAGAAAAATGCTGACACTGCTATTTTTTTGAACAGCCTAATATTCCCTTTTCTTCACTTTCTATAAAGTAATAACAAATTTGATAAATTTTTCTTCATGTTTTGATTTTAGAATAGAATGTGCAGTGTTCCCAATGCATTTGTGTGCATTGAAATAAAAGTTATTATTAAGATTTTGAGCTTTACTCACTTTTTTAATCAGACTGCTATTATTTTGAACACAACTGTATATATATATTTTATCATCTATGATTAGTGCTGTAGTTTCAGATACTAGAGTCTGTGACTGTGATTCTAATATACACACAAAAGGACAAAATCACAGGCTCACATTCGTTTAACACATGATTTGTCTTTATTACAAAAATGAAACGTGACAAAGCAAAAAAAGCTACAAAACAGAAGCTGATCTATCAGAGTTCAGGCTGAAGGCTTCAGGAAAAAGACAGCTCTTCCTAGATGAAAATAAGGCAGGTGATGTAAGTCTGGAGTTTAAAGCCTTGTGTAGTCACATGATCTTCAGTCACAGTGTTGAGACGGCTCACTGGGACACGGACAGAGGAGCACTGGAGGGTCCGGCTGCGCTCGGGGCCGCGGGGGACGACACGCTCGGGGTCTGAGAGACGCTGCTCGCTGTCGGCACCGGCTCCATCTTACTGATGTGTGTGATGAAGCGCAGGCGCAGACGCATCGCCGGCCTCAGCGAACAGATGATCCTCTCCACCTGCGCAGAATTAAAGAGGACCGGTTATACACTTTCTCAAAGTCTTGATGGTGTTTCAGGCTCTACTAGAACAGGTTTTCCTGCTTGAATGTTGATTATTCTCCTCATATTCTCCATTGTTGCGGCTCCTCTCTTCCCAGTCTGTCAGTAACGCTCTGTTCACTTCCTGTCTCTATGAAGCCCCTCCCTCTGAAAAGCACACTGTGCTCTGATTGGTCGGCTGGATCAGTGTGTTGTGATTGGTCGACCGCTTCGAGTGTGTTTGGGAAATGTCCCGCCCCTTACCATAACCGCCAGTTTAACACACTACTAACTCAACCAGGCCCCGCCCCTTTATTCAACCAGGCCCCGCCCCTTTATTCTGCGCATGAATTATTATAATGAGGAATATTGTGACGTGTTCGTTCCTGGAAGAAACTCACGACTACAATGGAGGCGTTTCAGGAGTTCAGGAACACTGACACTGATATAGAGAAGAACTCCCGTTTTCATGATCAAACGGCAACATCACACACTGGAGATGAACATGGGAAAAGAAGAAGAGGAGCTCTATAAGGTGCGTCTCAATCCGCATACCTGTGCTGTTTTGAAGACAGACCTCTGAGTGACCTCTTAAAAACAGGATTGAAATCCACTGATCAAAATGCATCAGATCATTCCAAACCAATGCCAGACGGACTTCTAATCAAGCATCGTTCAACTGAACAACTCTATATCATGTCTAAAACCTGTAAATGTGTCTATGATGCTTAGATCACTGACTAAACTCATTCTTTCCTCACTTTCTTTCCTTCTGCAACTCGTATGAATGTGTGTGTGTGCATGTGTTTGTGTTAGATATTAGTTTTGTGTTAAAATAATCAAAATCGTATTCGTATTTAAAGATTTTAAATATACATATTAAATATGTGTTCTGAGTTTGTCACACCACAGAAAAATGTGTTATTAACAACCAAGCCAAAGTTGAATGATAAAAAAAACACCAAAGTAAATAAACTGTTATCAAAATCTTAAATATCTGAACACAAAAATGGTAAAAAGTGTTTAAGGGTCTAACTCCACAGTTCAGCACTGCACAGCTCAGTCTTTCTAACGTGTTTTCAGCAAAACATCTCTAACATTTATCATGTGTTTAGAAATGAATCTCAGAATTGCCTTTACACAGACTTTAAAGAGAAGAGTTCTTAATGTCTTAAACTGCTGATCTTGTTACCCTGCTAATAAATAGTGTTTTCACTATAGTTTGGATATTAATATCCGCTGCAGAAATATACTTCTATATACAGAGATCTACTTGATGTTCAAGTGAACGCTGGACGAGGCGTTTGCTCGACCGTAACAGAAGTGACTTTCAAAATTCCCTATAAATGAATAATTCCCTTCGAGTTAAATGGACCCGTTTCCCTTACATGCTGGATGACAAAACCTTTTAAACTCGTACACTGAACACTAGAATACAGTGCTTACAGTGCGTGTGGATTTAACACAGTCGTCAGCACTACGATTAAACACCTCCATCCGCAGGCCTCAGAGGGATGATGTGAGCGAGTGAAGCTGAAGTTCAGATGATAAAGCAAACGCACACTGGAGGATGATCTTCATTTGCAGACTGCTGATCCGGAGCTGATATACCTGACCTTTCCAGCGAACACACAGCGGCTTCAGAAAGAGACTCGACCCCCTCACACACACTCATGTGAGACACACACACACACACGACCACAAGCACCGCACAGGGACACGATCTCATGCTAACTCGCCACCATTAACATTTCGTTGAATTAGTGGCTGATCCATTTGAATTTGTACGATCTGCTCTAAGAGAGATATTATTTTCCTGCGTGTATTTAATACCACTGCTTATGCGTAATTAATTTAGTTAATCTTACTGATCATGAAAGATACATTGTTTTTGACAAATATACACTACCGGTCAAAAGTTTTAGATCGGTGAGATTTTTAATGTTTTTAAAAGAAGTCTCTTCTGCTCACCAAGGCTGCGTTTATTTGATTAAAAATACAAACAAAAACAGTAATATTGTGAAATATTATTCCAATTTAAATCAGCTGTTTTCTATGTGAATATACAGTAAAGTGTAATTTATTCCTGTGATCAAAGCTGAATGTTCAGCATCATTACTCCAGTCTTCAGTGTCACATGATCCTTCAGAAATCACTCTAATATGAGGATTTGATGCTCAAGAAACATTTATGATTATTATCAGTGTTGAAAACAGTTTTTTACATTTTTATTTCATGATGCTATGATGAATAGAAAGTTCAGAAGAACAGCATTTATCTGAAATCTACAGCTTTTGTAACATTAAACACTACAGCTCAAAAGTTTGGGGTCAGTAAGAATTTTATTTTTATTTTTGGGGGAAAGAAATAAAATAAATCAATACTTTTATTCATCAAGGATGAGTTAAACTGATCAAAAGTTACAGTAAAGACATTTATAATGTTAGAAAATATTCTATTTTAAATAAATGCTGTTCTTTTGAACTTTCTAGTCATCAAAGAATTTTGAAAAAAATTTGTACATGACTGTTTTCAACACTAATAATAATCATAAATGCTTCTTGATCATCAAATCCTCATATTAGAGTGATTTCTGAAGGATCATGTGACACTGAAGACTGGAGTAATGATGCTGATCATTCAGCTTTGATCACAGGAATAAATTACACTTTACTGTACATTCACATAGACAACAGCGGATTTACATTATAATAATATTTCACAATATTACTGTTTTTGTTTGTATTTTAATCAAATAAACGCAGCCTTGGTGAGCAGAAGAGACTTCTTTTAAAAACATTAAAAATCTTACCGATCTAAAACTTTTGACCGGTAGTGTACAGTCAAACCACTAGTAAAAAAAATATCAAAAACTACACATGGTGTCTGAATAAGTTTTGGTTTGACTGTATATGTGCGTGTAAAACAATATTTTTGTATTGTATGTACTGAAAACAGACACTCAACCTTTATCGTTAACTCAATATATGCTGCTTTTGACAGAGGGATTGGAGGAGGAGAAACGGCTTCTGGAGAAATTGTTATCTGAGAACAGTCTATTTTACATCATTAAAACTGTTCACGTTCGTCAGGTGGGCCTATTATGGGATGTTGAGGAAGACCAATGTGGATGAAGATGAACCGGAAAGTGTACATACTATTATATGATAAAAGGAAGTGGGAGGCCTTATGATCATGTTCATTTGCTTTTCCAGTCAACTTTGAGAGTCTTTGTTCAATGATAAATGAGTATACGGTTTTGCTTAGAGCTTATTTAGTGACATGTGAGAGAAACTACCCTGGATCGCCACTTCAGACAAATACATCTCATTGACTTTCACCACTGAGTGACCTGACTGTATTTTACTGGTGGATTTCCAGCACACTGCTTACGCCCCAGAGACAGGAGGACCTTCCTGCTTCCTCGTTTCCTAATAATCTTATAAACTCATAGGAAACTGCTACATCATACCACAGTCAGCCCAGGGTTTGTGACAGCATCTCACCCGCCAACCTCCCGAAAAATCTAACATTTTAGTCCGATGTTCAAGAAGTGTTTATGGCCTTGATACGAAGAAGAATGTCACTGTGTGTGTGTGTCTTACCTGGTCTTTAACGCTGTCCCCGGTAAACATGTATTTGATGTGGTACAGGAAGTCACAGATGGGGTCCATATAGGACAAGTGTTTAATGTGCTGGTCCACAGCCTGGAGCATCTCGTAAAACGCCACTCCAATCTGAGAGAGGAAGACACACACACTCATACACTCAATACAGGCCACCACTCAATCATTACTCATTACTATCGCTTCTTTATTATTAATACTATTATTAACCATTAGTGGATGTTGGTGTTATGTTGACTCGATCTGATCTGCTCCGATGCAGATGTTGCAAGTGGAGGAATGACAGTCCGTCTATGAAGGCTTGACTCATGATTATTAACAAAGTCTCTTAATTAATCTCTTAATATTGTGTTTTTGCTCCAAACACCACCACAGCAGAGTAACACACTGGTGTTTTGTTATTGAATGCCTCTATAATATGTGAACGATTTGGTTAAGTACATGATTCAATTACTCACTCATAAAGACAGTGACTTGCTTTGTTCATAAGTGAATCAGGCATTTGTGGATCTGAAGGGTTTCTGGGTAATGTGCTGTGGTCAGTGTGTGGATCTGAAGGGTTTCTGGGTAATGTGCTGTGGTCAGTGTGTGGATCTGAAGGGTTTCTGGGTAATGTGCTGTGGTCAGTGTGTGGATCTGAAGGGTTTCTGGGTAATGTGCTGTGGTCAGTGTGTGGATCTGAAGGGTTTCTGGGTAATGTGCTGTGGTCAGTGTGTGGATCTGAAGGGTTTCTGGGTAATGTGCTGTGGTCAGTGTGTGGAGAGATGGACTGCGTCACACAGCCCCACAGGATCACAGAAGGAACTACTCCACTCAGGCGCTCTCTTTAGTGTGTGTGTGTGTGTGTGTGCCGGCCTGTGGCCTAATCAAGTCTCGTCTCTCTTTCCCATGAGGCTCTGCTTTGAAGAGCACAGGTGTGTGTGTGTGGCTCTACCTCCAGCATGCATCTGGTCCTCTCCTGCTGGAAGCGCTGCAGAAACGGCCCCACCAGGTGATACACGTACAGCAGCTGGAACTCAGTCTTCACGATGGGCTTCAGCACCTCCGACAGGAACCTGACACACACACACACACACACACACACACACACACACACACACACACACACACACACACACACACACACACCATAAAATCACTGCAACACAGTGTCCAGCAGCAACAGACAACAACAATCAATCAATAATTACACGTTGGCTTGACAAACTGTATTCAGACTACATGAGACTGTATTAATGGGAACCAAGAAATGTAGAAACTGTAACACCGAATTAAAGTCCCCATGAAATCGGCAATTCCTGTTTGGCAGTGTTTATTACTAAATTATTTATTGGTGCACATCATTATTGTGTTTAATTCATGTGTCTCGTTATCGTGAATCAGAATAAGTTCCTCTTGCAGCATCTCTTCTCTGATGACGAGGGCGGAGCAACCTGTCAATCACACGAGATCCACCAATAGCAGACCACGACCATCCAATCAATCCCCCACAGACACAACCAAGCCCCGCCCACATTTGTTCTTCACTGTAAAAAACTGCTGTAAAAATGGCCAAATTCTGACAGTAACATACTGTTTCACAATGCATGCTGGGTAATATTCTGCACGGTAAGCAACTGCTGTTAATTTACAGCCCGATTTTCAACACTGATCTACTGTAATTATGTATTACGGTTTTGTACTGTAGTACGCAATGCATTGTGGGCTGGTGCCAATAGCACAAAGGCGCTGAACGGGTGTTTCAAAGGAGTCTGAGGTGCTCATGACAGGGAATGTGTGTGGAAAACTCTTTCACACTTGGACCGGTGACTGTGAGCGGGAAGAACTGAAGCTGAACGCGTGGCACCTGAAATTAACATGTTCGTGGCACTTATGACAGGAATAACTGGAAAATAGAAGGAAACTTCTAATGCCTAAAGAGAAAACTTTGAAACTGGAGGCTTTGGTCGGAGTGTTTTCTCACACATCTAAATCACTCGAACGGTGACCGATGAGCTGGAACTGAACAAGCTTATAAGTGAGTGATTATAAATGCATTACACGGAGAGGGTAAAATCCTGTCGATTCACTTTAATACATCATTTATTCCCAAATTTCAGTGTTTATTAAGGCTTTCAGACTGTATTTCTCGGTGGCACTCTGATGGTTTTGGCCGTCTAGTGCTCATAAACAGGAGAAAGCGCAGTTTGCCTGTATGATCTATAACAGAGGTGGAGTTTGTATTCTTTACTGCACTTTTCCTGACATTAATCTGCATGTTGCTTTTACTCTTGCCTGCATTTTTGTCCATTTTGGGTGTTCTTGCTCATAAACAAATGTTCACCTTTTCATTAGCCTGTTACTGCTGTGTTTTTACTGTAGTAATTTCCTGTGTGATTTTAATTTCCAATCTAATTTGAGCTGTTTACACAAAATGACCCAAATTGTTTTCAACCCACCATTTTCACGAGTGTGTTGTAAACAGAAATAATCACAGAAATGGACTGCATGCACTTTTCACAGCAACAGTCCTTTCACAGTATTAATATCAGAGAATTACAGTACATTGCTCGTGTCTCTGCTGCCAGTATTTTAACATTAATTTACAGACTTTGTTTTGTAGAGTTGTTCCAGAAGCCGTTTCACTCGGAGATTCATCACAATAGTGAAGAAAAGACGAGTGTGCTGCGATTGGGATGAGCTGTGTTCAGAGCTGTAGTAAAACACTGACACCGCTGTATGAAGCGCAAGTTAGTCTTTTCTCTCCTATTGTGTCGCGTATATCCGAGTGAACCGCTTCAGGAACAAGAACACGTGGGCGGGGCTTGATTGTGTCTGTGGGGAATTGATTGGATGGTTGTGGTCTGCTATTGGTGGATCTCGTGTGATTGACAGGTTGCTCCGCCCTCATCATCAGAGAAGAGATGCTCCAGGAGGAACTTATTCTGATTCAAGATAACGAGACGCATGAATTAAACACATTAATGATGTCCACTTATAAATAATTTCACTGTGTGGGCGGAGGGGAGTGTGTGCTAGCGTTCCCCCGTCGCTGCAGACGAGTGTGTGAGACGCTGTTAAGCGTGTGTGTGCTATCACTGCTCCTCCAGGAGCCGCCTGTCACTGAGTTATCTGTGTGTGTTCATGGACCCGATCCCAGACGTCACACACTGTCAGCAGACACAGTCACACACAGACGCTTTCACACTTCAAAACAAACAGAGCATGTGACCGCAGCACGAGGACCGACACGCACAGACGACAGAACACACACACTACCGTTCAGTACGACTGTTTCTTTTATAGAGAAATTAATACTTTTATTTAGCGAGAACGCATTACTTTGATCAAAAGTGACATCTATAATGTATAATTCTGTTTCAAATAAATGCTGTTCTTTTAAACTGTCTATTCATCAAAGAATCATGAAAAATAAAATGTATCACAATTTCCAGAAAAATATGAAGCAGAATAACTGTTTTCAACACTGATGATAATCATAAATGTGTCTTGATCATCAAATCATCATATTAGAGTGATTTCTGGAGGATCATGTGACACTGAAGACTGGAGTAATGATGCTGAACATTCAGCTTTGATCACAGGAATAAATTACACTTTACTGTATATTCACATAGAAAACAGTTAAATTAAATTGTAATAATATTTCACAGTTTTTAATCAATATAAATCAATATACTTTTGATCAAATAAATTCAGCCAGGGTGAGCAGAAGACACTTCTGTCAAAAACATCAAACAATAGTGTACACTACATGAACTACCTTTAAAGTCAACAGAAAATCAAAATTGACCGTATTTTACTGTATAATGCACTGCTCCGAATGCCCGCGATTCATCAGTACGTTATTGCAAAGATTAAAAAAAAAATTGTCTTCATAATCTTTCATCAAAACCTCTGTCTCTGAAATAACTTTTCACAATGTTATGAAATCCATTTTTTCAAACCATCCTGTCCGGCTTCATGCTGGTACAAAACGGATTATCATTTGAAAAGACAGCAGATCACTGAAGTAAAATGGGTTGTGAAGAAGATCTGAGCGCACTGATGCGTCTCTCTGTGTGTGTGTGTGTGTGTGTGTGTGTGTGTGTGTGTGTGTGTGTGTGTGTGTGTGTGTGTGTGTGGATGAGGAGCGTGTGGAGGCAGGAGAACTGAAGCACGGCAGCACTCATCCTCACACATCACACACACACACTAGAACTGCATTTCAGAACTACTCAACTCACACACTCACTTCACTACAACACTCATGATTTATCAGTATCTGCAGTCAAATTTAACTTAAGACATTTTTAAGGCACAAATAAAATACATTCTGTATGACAATCTCAAAATAAATCATGTATTTTGCAGAACACATTCAACAAGGACTTAAGGGTTTGACTGCTATTTTATTCAATATGTACTGTAATTGGTTTATGTACCAACATATCAATACATATGAATAAGATATTTGAATTTTCTGATTATAAAATAATGCATTTAAAGAAAGACAGATTATAGATTATTGTGCCAATAATAGTAAAATCTATTTATTAAATATGTTAAATAGTGTTGTGTCATAACAACTCTGAGTATTTGGTAATGAGTATGACACTGCTGATGTGCTTGGTCTTGGAGGAACAGATCTGCTACGCTACAGCCAACACACACACACATGACACACTCTTGTGAGCGTATAACACACACTGCTGCTGCGCAACAGCACACATGAATCACCTGCAGCAGATCTATACAGGTGGAGCTGGGGAAGGGGAAGGGTTTCTGAAAGCTGCACTGCTAAGGCGAATGCTGACCAAGTATTAGGTTGAGCAGCAAGCTCATTGGCTGCTGACACAGAGGAGCCAATCAGCTGCGCCCTATAGAGAATGATGCGAGTTAACGACCCATCAGCCTGCGTCATCTAGAGTTTCATGACAGAACTCTGTATTTCTCAGTTTTTAGGTGTGATTACATTTTTATTTGCCCTTTATTTAACCGGATAAAACTTTTAGAATCTATTTTACAGAAGTAAAACCAGGCCAAGATGAGCAGCACAACATTATATATATTTTTTTAAATATATCATCAAAACAATTAAAAACATACAAATACTGTCTTCCTTTAACAGCTCACTAAGCAAAGATCGACAAAAAGTAATTGTCTGCAGTTTCAGCTAATTTCACTGGCAATCACTGGGTGTCACATGCAGAAAAGCTTGTGGTAGCTTTATGTAGAATGCTAAATCCCGCTGCTATATGCAAGGTAAGATTACATTAAATTGTATATGTAAATTGTATGTATTCTATAGCTAATATTTAAAATCTCAAGTTGCGTCAGTAGCAGAGGAGAAAGACCGCGAAATTTAAAAATACGACTGTTATTGTGTCACGAAATGTAGTTTTAAGGGTTTCTCAGTCAAGAATGTAGTTGTTTGAAGCTCAAATATGTTGTTTATTTATAATAAAAAAACACTAACAAAAAGAAATGTTTAATTTCACAATCTATAGCTTCGGTTAAATACTAGTATACTAGTATGAAACATAAGTTAAAATACATTAATGACTCGTTATATTCATTGATTCATTGAAGCCTATATGTTCTATGACCTTAAGTTTGATCAAACTGAGTAATGGTCAGAAATTTAATGTCTGTGCCTAATCCTTTTTAGGATCTAAAATTTTTTTGTGCAAAATCCAGTGGTAAATGTCTCTCTGCATTATAGGCAGGATTGGTGTTGGTGCTGGTTACTCTGAGACGGCTCTGATGTCTTACTTGGGGATGAGGGAGAGCTGGCCGATGCTGGAGTGATGCCAGACGGCGTGTGCGAGCGCCAGAATGTAACTGCAGTGCATCTCTGAGTACGACTGGTGGCACGCGGTGAAGTCCAGCAGCTGGAAGGGGTACCCGACCCACTCCGACTCCGAACTCAGAACCGGACTGCTGATCACACTCACGATGCGGTCGTGGAGGACGATCCAGTACGGCTCCTGAGCAAGAGACAGAACATTACATTAACTTGAACAGAGATATTGAGTCTTAGAAATATGCTTCACGGCAAGGAGGAGGAGATGTGGACCTGAATGTAGCTTCTAAGTTTATTTTATTTAATAAAATAACCAAGAGAACCAAACCAAGGGCAATAAATACACAGAACAATTATGGTCCCAAACGCTGCACCTAACCCAAGGGGCCCGATGGCGAGTCTACATCATCATTCAGCAGGAGTTACTGTTACTAGCTGCTGTATGAGAGAAAGAGTGACGGAGAGAGGAACATAAACAAGGACCGTGTGCGTACAGGCAGAGCCGTGATGACCAGTCCAATCGCGTTCATCCAGGCCGTGACGTTCTCACGGGGAACCAGCGGCTGGCTGCAAAACACACATATATCACACATCAAACCCACACTTCAACACACAGCACTGTATGAACGAACATGCGTCTCGTGTGTCATGACCTCTGACCTCTTGAGCACCACATTGAGCAGGGCGTTGCCTACGTCTTTGCCGGGCACAGCCAGAGCCATGAGCTCCACACAGGTGACGTGCAGCGCGTGCGCCGCCGGGTTGGGGAACTCGTTGAAGCGCCAGTCGCAGTTGGGGAACGGCCCCGGGGACTTCCCTGCCATGGGTGCCCTCGGTTAAGGAGACTCACTGAGACCATACACACCTCTGCTAGACTAACTCAGACACTACACACTCGCTCGAGTGGGATTCTCTCCTGTCTAGACGTATTTCTTATTGAGACAGGAAGTTGGTGTGGGATGGATATCTCTGACCTTTTTATATAAATGGCCAGTAGCCGTTAGTTTGCATCACAGCCGTGGCTAGTCAGAGGCAGCATGTGCATCAGCTTAAAGCCAACATTTAAGAGTTTCCAAAGTTAAAGCATAGAACATTTGTGACCCGTGCTGGTTAAATGAGTGGGAATACACACAGGATCATTTTGAGCTACAGGCAAAACAAGTGAAATTTCATGATTTTGGTTGATTTTAAGGTTTTGAGTTCATCAAGCCCTCGTCTAGCACTCCCAATGCTCCAAATAGCGATTAAACATCTAAAAGTATCTTTATTTGTATGTTTTCTGAGAGTACCACCTTTCCTTGGTCCATGAAAAACGATCTTACTGGCGCCGACTGACAGATCCGATGCGTGCGCATATAGACGATCCCGATATACACGCATACACAGAATTACAGTATTTCAAAAGATCTGTCTTGGCGAGTATTCACGCAAAAAATCTTAACGTTATTAAAGCATGTTCTATTAGATCTGTGCGTTACAGTAGGTCCGAATATATAGGCTGTCTGTTTCATTAATGTTAATCAAACAATTGTGGTATCATGGGAAAAAAAGTTTAATATATATTTTTGCTATAGATATTTGGTTTTGAGTTGGTGACTGCCAAATGTGGTTATCAGAAATTGGTTTGCTTGGTGATTTTGTTTTGTCCGAATCAAACAAATTATACATGATTTTGCTAGAGATAAACTTTCTCATTGTGACTCATTTTGCCTGAACGGGTCACATTTATTTAGGCGGAAAACCAAAGAGAGACATTAAGCTGCTTTTTTGTAACAGATTTATAAGTGATGCTCAAACATGTTATATAAGCGACTCTGAAGCAGACACCAAAAACACCATATCATGACCTGCTTTTTATAAATTACTATACATATACATAATTAAATTACTCTATATATTAATATTAATATGAGATAATCACACTATTCCGAATCATGCTCTCACAACCATACATTGTTAAGATATATAATACACATGAGTTACGTGGCTTCATATACTCGCGAACGCTGATTTTTACTCTGATTCAGTGGCTGACGAGTGTAAATGTTGGACCCTGACTGAGATGCTAATCTCCAAACACAGCAGTCGGAAGCAATCCGTGCATAACAAATAAATGCAGGAATTTGAAAACACAGGATTTTGTGCTTTGTTTAGTAATCACTTTTGGCTGTTCTGCGATCCTCATGCAGTCACCACTCCCTAACTATTTTTATTTTTCACAGAATGACCCAATTCACATGGGTCATACATCTCAGATTGGAGATACGGGGAAAAAATTCCATCCCTGTCTCTCTTAAATGCATTATTGTGATGTTGCTGACTGTGATGCGCTCAGGAAAGGATATTGTCCACCAGCCGCCCGATGAGTTTGCAGTAGTAGGTGTCGTCGGGGATCCAGATGTTGTCCTCCCGGGGGTTCATCCCACACTTCAGGTAGGTCTCGCTGAGACACCAGCCGGGGGTGCGGTTGTCCTTGAGCGAGCTCATGATGGCGTGGACCAGCTTCCTCTTCAGGTTGGTGCGATCTCGTAGGTGTCTCTCGTAATAATGCAGCGTGTTGTACAGGTACGTCACCGGACGATCTGCATGTCAAAGGTTTTATGGTAAAAGAGTAAAAGCAAAAAAAAGTAATAATTAATTAATCAAATTAATAAATCACAATTCAAAAACTGTGTTCTTCAGTAAGAACAATAATACATAAGAAATATGATTGCAGTTTACATCTTGATTATGTGTTATTTACAATTTTAATTTAAAGTTTGATATCTTAAAATCCCCCTGTGGTAAATATTAAGTTTTTAATGTTGTTTATGTGTCTATGTGATGTTTTTAATACGCTTTAATACAAACCATGTGTAAATTCGACAGCATTGCTGAGTATTTCCTCCTTAAAACTGCAGTGAACCAAAGACAGTCTCAAACACACGCTTTGAAATCGCTGGTGTTTCTGACGTCACAAACTACCTTGTAACCAATCAGATCAACGTGTGATCGTCAACCAGTGGATCTCTGAGCTGAGGGAGTGAGTGGAGGCAGGGCTCATTTGCATATTCATAGAACCACGCATACTAAATGAGGCAAGGGTGTCGAGTTACATTCAAGATATTTTAAGGCATGGAGATTATTTTTTAAAGGAAAAAACATTTAAATGTGTCATTTTGGTGATCAAAGATGAGTTTTAAGGGATAAAATTATTGACTACAGGGGGACTGTTGTTTCAGGCTCTACTAGATCTACTACTATCCGTCCTTCGGATGAGACGTCAAACCGAGGTCCTGACTCTCTGTGGTCATTAAAAATCCCAGGATGTCTTTCGAAAGAGTAGGGGTTTAACCCCGGCATCCTGGCCAAATTTGCCCAGTGGCCTCTGTCCATCATGGCCTCCTAATCATCCCCATATACTGAGTGGCTTCATCACTGTCTCCTCTCCACCAGTAAGCTGGTGTGTGGTGGGCGTTCTGGCGCAATATGGCTGCCGTCGCATCATCCAGGTGGATGCTGCACATTGGTGGTGGTTGAGGAGATTCCCCCCTTCTATGTAAAGCGCTTTGAGTGTCGAGAAAAGCGCTATATAAATGTAATGAATTATTATTATTATAGAACTCCATTGTTGCGGCTCCTCTCTTCCCAGTCTGTCAGTAACGCTCTGTTTACTTCCTGTCTCAATGAAGCCCCTCCTTCTGAAAAGCACACTGTGCTCTGATTGGTCGCTGGAGCAGTGTGTTGTGATTGGTCGAGCGCTTTGAGTGTGTTTGGGAAATGTCCCGCCCCTAATTACCATAACCGCCAGTTTAACACACTACTAACTAACTCAACCAGGCCCGCCCCTTTATTCTGCGCATGAATTATTATAATGAGGAATATTGTGACGTGTTCGTTCCCGGAAGAAACTCAAGACTACAGTGGAGGCGTTTCAGGAGTTCAGAAACACTGACACTGATATAGAGAAGAACTCCCGTTTTCATGCTCAAACGGCAACATCACACACTATAGAAAGATGGAAAAAAGCAGAATAGCTGCTCCTAAATAATAATTTAAACTCTTTTAATTCCCTGCGTGAGATCCACGAGCCTTCCTGCCTCTCACCGTGAAACTTGTAGAGGCCGCCCAGGTGGTCGAGCAGCGTCTCCAGGGACTTGGACACGGGCAGCAGCTCCAGAAAGCGATGGATGACGATGTCGAACACGGGGAGGAAGCGCAGGCACACGTTCCCGAAGTAGATGGGCAGGTACTGGGACTGCAGCTGAATGGGAGGGTTGACCTGCTCCGCCAGGCCTTCGAAGTACAGCTTCTCGGGATACTTCTGCAGGGAGCACAGCGGAGGAGCTCATCACCAGCACAACCATCAGAACGCCTCCCAACCCAGACTCAGAGACCGCTGTAATCCAGGCGCTCAATGGGCCGGCTTTTGGCTAAACGGTTTGACTGCACTAACACTACTGGATGAGAACCAAACTTGAACTGAATTATGCTGGATGATCACATCAATAGGCGCGTTTCCATTACAGATTTGCGCAAAACTTTTGCGATTTTTTTCTAAATGTCGACAAAAAACTATTGCGAAATGATGGCGTTTCCATTAACTGATGTTATGCGACTAAAACTTAATTTTTCCTCTCACGATCAGTAAAAACATTCCAAAAACCATGTTAAAGGACGCTGGTGGGTTTATGTACTATATCCCAGCCACTGCACTGGCCATTATTATTAATGGAAGGAGATGTGTGTGTGTTATACAAGCATTAATGGTGAGAAACGACCCTTATTATACTCGTGAGCGGCTCATATGAGGAGTTTCTGGGTGTTTCTCCCTCAGTTCTGCTGCGAGGTCTTGATTGTGGCATTTATTTGAGGTTTAGAATCCATTATTCCTGTCATTATTCTGTCTATTATGAGTTTAATAAAGAGCTCTGTCTCGTATTCTGTCCAAACACACCGCGTCATCTACGTCAGGTGACTGTAAATGCGCAAAAAACATTTCCATTGCAGTTTTGCTAAATATTTATTTTTCGAATTGCCTGAAAAACCCCTCATGCGAGCGGAAAAACTTGTTTGCGATAAATGGGAGTTTTTGCGAAATTGACGTGTTTCCATTGGGCGTATTTTCAATTCGCAATTTCAATTTGCGCAATTTGAAGGGCAATGGAAACGCGGCTACTGTTTCCTGCAGAGCTTCTTTACAGCGGAGTCGACTGTGTTTCATAATTGATGAACTTTGCCACATCACAGTTACTGAACTAAATTGAATCAACAGTAAACCGACTCAAAGTGAATAACACTATTGTCTTATGTAGAACTCCTTATGGATGCATTGAACTCATAATTGATGAAATTTACACAGTTACACTGAACTGAATGACACTATTGTCTTTTTAGAGCTGCTTTATCTCATATTTGATGATGCATCATTGATTCCTGATTATTACTGTGCAACTTAATTGAAAACAATCTGTATTGTATAAAACGCTTTAGAAATTAAGGTGTCTAGACATTAGCTGGACCAATCATAAAAAACATTGACTTCAGTTGAGCATTTATGGTAGCATTTCATAGGTTATTATGGCTTACATGTGTATTAAAAGTATTAGTTCACCAAGAAATGAAAATTCTGTCATCATTTACACACGTCTTCTCAAACCCTAAGACTTTCGTTCACCTTTGGAACACAGATGAAGATATTTTTAATGAAACCCGAGAGATTTTTGTCCCTCCATTGAAACTGCATTCTACAACACGCTTCAAAACGTTCAGACATTGTAAATGTAATCGATATGAATACAGAGGTTTAATCAATGAGGTTTAATCAATTGTGACGTGACATGACCCATTTGAGCTACTATGTTTACCATATTTGATGTGCTCTACATGTATTGATGGGTGTTTATATATGAATAAAAGCCTAAATTAAACCTGTTCATCATATAAAGCGATTGTGTTTCTTCTGAAGACTTGGATTAAACTTTTACACTGTCTTTATGATTGTTTTGAAGCATCAGAGATTTGGATGTGTGGACATTGGAGGGATAGAAATGATAAAATATCATAATTTGTGTTTTTAAGATGAATGAAAGTCAGATGTTTGAACGACATAAGGGTAAATAAAGACAATGATCATTTTCTGGAGAACTATCACTTTAAGACTTTAGAGCTATTGTTCTTGGTCCTCGAGATAACTATATTATCTTCCACTTTATTATAAACGTGTGCATCTGCCATTTTAAATGCTGGAGCTCTTTAAAGCAGGATGGATTCTGATTGGTTGTCAATGTTTTTTATTGTTCATCTGCTGGAAAAATCGTTCTGAAAGTGATTCCAACTATATTATTTCTCTGTGTCTTTATTGTTATAGTTGTGCTGTGGACCCTGCTATTCTTTTATATTTATAATGGATTTTAGAACTATATCTCTATTGTTAGTTATATTTATCATTCTTGTGTTGTATATTTCAGTCTTTACCCAGTAGATAACAGCTTTATCATGTTAGAAAACAGCAGCCGGGGACGTTACCAAGAATCTCAAGAGTATTATAAACTCAGAGTGGTCACATGTTGGCTTTAGTCTTATGCTGGGGTTCAGCTCGGGTCAAACTGTGTGCTGCTGAATTATGTTTTGTTTGCCGTTCAGCACGGATACACACAAGACGAAATGTCACGGCAATCTGAGGTCAATCTCTACTTAAAATGCCACAGAGAAATACAGATGGGGGATAATAACTGTGTTTATGACATTTCAGACACTCATCAGACTTGATATTTCGCTGAATATCCTGAACTAAGATGGTTTTCTGTTTCATCTCTAAAGGTCAACAATAGAATTATACAGAAATCCATATGTAACGTCCATCTCTGGGGTAGCTGTGCGTTCGCTGTGCGTTTCTTTATTTAACTTGGCAGGTCACATTAAAACAGATGTTTATGTACACAGATTGAATAAGCAAGCGGTCGTTTGAGCATGAAGGACATTAAAGACAGTAACTCAACCACAGTACAGTCAGATTAATAAAAACTGAATGTAAATGATTGAAAAATTCACCTGTTGCCAGAAATGAGGAATGAGGAAGTAAATTCCCTGGATTAGAGAACGTTTGTGAGGCTAATGCCATCAAATCTTTGAAAGATATACGGAGTTAGCGACGCTTAGCAAATAAATGTGCTAAACACAACTGTATATTCCCTTTTGTTTTGTTATGTCTGCTAAATAATCAGTGATTAGCACTGGATGGATGAATAATCTGAGCACAGGCTCTTCACACGTTTTTCCAATAATTTGCCAGCTTTTATGGACGCTGCTGATGCCATTATCCAGTCTGTGTTATCTAACGCTGAAACAAACACTAGCCACTAGGCCTGCGAGATACTGACAAAACATATATCTTGATATTTTATGGGATTCTGTTGATAACGATAATTAGACAATTTAGCAGTTTTTGTGCATTTCTTGACAGTTTTCTGTGTGTTGTCAGTGTGTAGCAGGTTGTGTGTTTTGGTGAGTATTGTTGATGTGTAGCAGGCTGTGTTCGACATGTTTTGTTAACATGTAAAAGGTTGTTTTTGGTGTGTGTTAAGTCGCAGGTTGTGTGTTTGTTATGTGAACTTGTAGCAGGTTATGTGTTCTGTGTGTTAGCATGTAACAGGTTGTTTTCATTGTGTTTTTAGCATGTAACAGGTTGTTTTTGTTGTATATTGTTAGCGTGTAGCAGGTTGTTTTCGGTGTGTTGTTAACATGTAGCAGGTTGTGTTTACAGTGCATGTTGTTAGCGTGTAGCAGGGTGTGTGTTGCGGTACCTTGTGGTAGGTCATGTGTTTGGTGTGTGTTGTTAGCGTGTAGCAGGGTGTGTGTTGCGGTACCTTGTGGTAGGTCATGTGTTTGGTGTGTGTTGTTAGCGTGTAGCAGGGTGTGTGTTGCGGTACCTTGTGGTAGGTCATGTGTTTGGTGCGTGTTGTTAGCGTGTAGCAGGGTGTGTGTTGCGGTATCTTGTGGTAGGTCATGTGTTTGGTGCGTGTTGTTAGCGTGTAGCAGGTTGTGTGTTGCGGTACCTTGTGGTAGGTCATGTGTTTAGTG
Organism: Scardinius erythrophthalmus; assembly: GCF_964197995.2. Classification (NCBI taxonomy): domain Eukaryota; kingdom Metazoa; phylum Chordata; class Actinopteri; order Cypriniformes; family Leuciscidae; genus Scardinius; species Scardinius erythrophthalmus. The sequence continues at coordinate 44,064,784 of NC_138231.1, forward strand.
CGTGTTGTTAGCGTGTAGCAGGTTGTGTGTTGCGGTACCTTGTGGTAGGTCATGTGTTTGGTGTGTGTTGTTAGCGTGTAGCAGGTTGTGTGTTGCGGTACCTTGTGGTAGGTCATGTGTTTGGTGCGTGTTGTTAGCGTGTAGCAGGGTGTGTGTTGCGGTACCTTGTGGTAGGTCATGTGTTTGGTGCGTGTTGTTAGCGTGTAGCAGGTTGTGTGTTGTGGTACCTTGTGGTAGGTCATGTGTTTGGTGCGTGTTGTTAGCGTGTAGCAGGGTGTGTGTTGCGGTACCTTGTGGTAGGTCATGTGTTTGGTGCGTGTTGTTAGCGTGTAGCAGGGTGTGTGTTGCGGTACCTTGTGGTAGGTCATGTGTTTGGTGCGTGTTGTTAGCGTGTAGCAGGTTGTGTGTTGCGGTACCTTGTGGTAGGTCATGTGTTTGGTGCGTGTTGTTAGCGTGTAGCAGGGTGTGTGTTGCGGTACCTTGTGGTAGGTCATGTGTTTGGTGTGTGTTGTTAGCGTGTAGCAGGGTGTGTGTTGCGGTACCTTGTGGTAGGTCATGTGTTTGGTGTGTTGTTAGCGTGTAGCAGGGTGTGTGTTGCGGTACCTTGTGGTAGGTCATGTGTTTGGTGCGTGTTGTTAGCGTGTAGCAGGGTGTGTGTTGCGGTACCTTGTGGTAGCTCATGTGTTTGGTGTGTGTTGTTAGCGTGTAGCAGGGTGTGTGTTGCGGTACCTTGTGGTAGGTCATGTGTTTGGTGTGTGTTGTTAGCGTGTAGCAGGGTGTGTGTTGCGGTACCTTGTGGTAGGTCATGTGTTTGGTGTGTGTTGTTAGCGTGTAGCAGGTTGTGTTTTGCGGTACCTTGTGGTAGGTCATGTGTTTGGTGTGTGTTGTTAGCGTGTAGCAGGGTGTGTGTTGCGGTACCTTGTGGTAGGTCATGTGTTTGGTGTGTGTTGTTAGCGTGTAGCAGGTTGTGTGTTGCGGTACCTTGTGGTAGGTCATGTGTTTACAGTGCGTGTTGTTAGCGTGTAGCAGGGTGTGTGTTGCGGTACCTTGTGGTAGGTCATGTGTTTGGTGCGTGTTGTTAGCGTGTAGCAGGGTGTGTGTTGCGGTACCTTGTGGTAGCTCATGTGTTTGGTGCGTGTTGTTAGCGTGTAGCAGGGTGTGTGTTGCGGTACCTTGTGGTAGGTCATGTGTTTGGTGCGTGTTGTTAGCGTGTAGCAGGGTGTGTGTTGCGGTACCTCGTGGTAGCTCATGTGTTTGGTGCGTGTTGTTAGCGTGAAGCAGGGTGTGTGTTGCGGTACCTTGTGGTAGGTCATGTGTTTGGTGTGTGTTGTTAGCGTGTAGCAGGGTGTGTGTTGCGGTACCTTGTGGTAGGTCATGTGTTTGGTGTGTGTTGTTAGCGTGTAGCAGGGTGTGTGTTGCGGTACCTTGTGGTAGGTCATGTGTTTGGTGTGTTGTTAGCGTGTAGCAGGGTGTGTGTTGCGGTACCTTGTGGTAGGTCATGTGTTTGGTGCGTGTTGTTAGCGTGTAGCAGGGTGTGTGTTGCGGTACCTTGTGGTAGCTCATGTGTTTGGTGTGTGTTGTTAGCGTGTAGCAGGGTGTGTGTTGCGGTACCTTGTGGTAGGTCATGTGTTTGGTGTGTGTTGTTAGCGTGTAGCAGGGTGTGTGTTGCGGTACCTTGTGGTAGGTCATGTGTTTGGTGTGTGTTGTTAGCGTGTAGCAGGTTGTGTTTTGCGGTACCTTGTGGTAGGTCATGTGTTTGGTGTGTGTTGTTAGCGTGTAGCAGGGTGTGTGTTGCGGTACCTTGTGGTAGGTCATGTGTTTGGTGCGTGTTGTTAGCGTGTAGCAGGGTGTGTGTTGCGGTATCTTGTGGTAGGTCATGTGTTTGGTGTGTGTTGTTAGCGTGTAGCAGGTTGTGTGTTGCGGTACCTTGTGGTAGGTCATGTGTTTGGTGTGTGTTGTTAGCGTGTAGCAGGGTGTGTGTTGCGGTACCTTGTGGTAGGTCATGTGTTTGGTGTGTGTTGTTAGCGTGTAGCAGGTTGTGTTTTGCGGTACCTTGTGGTAGGTCATGTGTTTGGTGTGCCAGTCGCTCTGCAGCCAGTGTTCTGGAGCGTTCTCCTTCACAAAGTCACTCACGCGGTTGCGGAAGTCGTTGGGTTTGAGGAGGAGCAGCTGGATGATGAAGTAGCAGACCTGAGCCTCGTTCCCCTCGTGACTCCTCATCGCCTGCATGAACACACACACACACACAGCGTTCAGTGCCACGGCGAGTGCGTAGAAATGTTTGTCTAGTGTAGCATGTTGAGACAGTAGAGCTCTCAGGAAATGCTTTCCAGTGTGTGTGTATTATGTTAAAACGGTTCGTTCCAGTCCTTGATTCTGATTGGTCAATAGCTGTGTTTAATTCACGATAAAGCATGGCTGTGACCGCTTCACCCAACGGTTCTACACAACAGAATCTTAGCAACGTAAACATAGGCTATATTCTCATTGATATTGTTAATTGAAGCTTATAGAGTAGAGTATTGTGAGAGATTGAGTAAGTGAGTGTACATGCATTTACAGTAGATATAGCATCTTCCTTCAGCTCAGACCTATATTATAATTAGTCCTAAATAAAAATAAATGTCCACAGCAATATCTTGTCCTTTAAACAGTTAAGGGGTTTTCCGTGTCCGACACGCTAGTCATCTGTCAGTTGCGTCTTACTTCTCTGTGTTCACAAGTTTGAGTCCTTTCAATATAAAAGTCTTCTCTACTGACAGACTCGCTCATAAAGACAGTCTCTGCCGCCATCTAATGGTGAAATAATGTGTGTAACTTCTGCTGCGGTTCACGGTCAGGGACTATTTTTTCCAGCGGAAGGAAGGCTTTCAGTGATTTTATTTCATGAAAGTTGCATTGATACATTTTTTTTGGCTATAACATATGTATTGTGTGGTAACCGCTTTATAAAAGCAATAAGGTACTCGAGGATAGCGCTGTTTCGCAGATAATAATGTCCTCCGCTTCGCATCAAAAACATTCTTCCGCCACGACTTATTCACGATACAGCATTAGCCTCTCGTACCTTATTGCTTACGTAAAACACGTGTGCTTTTCTCCTCAGTAGAGGAGCAGGGTGTGTGTGCAGCCTCCAGGCGCCGCAGGTCTCCGTGAACCGCAGGGAGGGTCGGTGTCAGCGGAGGCACCGCTCGATCAGGACTGATAAATGGACCGTGTTCAGTGCAGCGGGAAGCTCATTGATCAGCGGATGAGAAGATCCCCGGGCTGTTTCTGTTCGCTTCTCACACACAGATGATGTTTCACATGTAGCTCTTCTCCCATGTTGCAGTAACAGGCCAATAAATCCACGAGTTGAACATTAAATACAACAACGGCTATGTTTACATGCACAACTTTTATTTCAGTTGGACTGAATTCATTCCGATTGATGAATCTGAACGTAGTTTACATGAACGCTAAATAAAGTGATCGGGTAGATGTGCGCGTGTATGTCACAAGCTTCAAATCGGAATTGATTTTTTGACATGTGCACACTGCACGAATACACACAGTTTCCCGCTGTTAGCGCATTATAACTATTCTCCTACATTGGTCCTTTATTGGTTTTAAACAGACTTAATATCCGTTTCTGGTCATAATTTGGAGACATGAGCATGTGAACCGTTGTGCCGCTGCTTATATTGATCACGCAGTAAAAATGGCCAAAACCAGTCGTGTGTGGATGAGAGTCTGAAACCAGTCGTGTGTGGATGAGAGTCTGAAACCAGTCGTGTGTGGATGAGAGTCTGAAACCAGTCGTCTGTAGATGAGAGTCTGAAACCAGTCGTCTGTAGATGAGAGTCTGAAACCAGTCGTGTGTGGAGAGTCTGAAACCAGTCGTGTGTGGATGAGAGTCTGAAACCAGTCGTGTGTGGATGAGAGTCTGAAACCAGTCGTGTGTGGAGAGTCTGAAACCAGTCGTGTGTGGAGAGTCTGAAACCAGTCGTGTGTGGATGAGAGTCTGAAACCAGTCGTGTGTGGATGAGAGTCTGAAACCAGTCGTGTGTGGAGAGTCTGAAACCAGTCGTGTGTGGAGAGTCTGAAACCAGTCGTCTGTGGATGAGAGTCTGAAACCAGTCGTGTGTGGATGAGAGTCTGAAACCAGTCGTCTGTAGATGAGAGTCTGAAACCAGTCGTCTGTAGATGAGAGTCTGAAACCAGTCGTGTGTGGATGAGAGTCTGAAACCAGTCGTGTGTGGATGAGAGTCTGAAACCAGTCGTGTGTAGATGAGAGTCTGAAACCAGTCGTGTGTGGATGAGAGTCTGAAACCAGTCGTGTGTGGAGAGTCTGAAACCAGTCGTGTGTGGAGAGTCTGAAACCAGTCGTCTGTGGATGAGAGTCTGAAACCAGTCGTGTGTGGATGAGAGTCTGAAACCAGTCGTGTGTGGATGAGAGTCTGAAACCAGTCGTGTGTGGAGAGTCTGAAACCAGTCGTGTGTGGAGAGTCTGAAACCAGTCGTGTGTGGATGAGAGTCTGAAACCAGTCGTGTGTGGATGAGAGTCTGAAACCAGTCGTGTGTGGATGAGAGTCTGAAACCAGTCGTGTGTGGATGAGAGTCTGAAACCAGTCGTGTGTGGATGAGAGTCTGAAACCAGTCGTGTGTGGATGAGAGTCTGAAACCAGTCGTGTGTGGATGAGAGTCTGAAACCAGTCGTGTGTGGATGAGAGTCTGAAACCAGTCGTGTGTGGAGAGTCTGAAACCAGTCGTGTGTGGATGAGAGTCTGAAACCAGTCGTGTGTGGATGAGAGTCTGAAACCAGTCGTGTGTGGATGAGAGTCTGAAACCAGTCGTGTGTGGATGAGAGTCTGAAACCAGTCGTGTGTGGATGAGAGTCTGAAACCAGTCGTGTGTGGATGAGAGTCTGAAACCAGTCGTGTGTGGAGAGTCTGAAACCAGTCGTGTGTGGATGAGAGTCTGAAACCAGTCGTGTGTGGATGAGAGTCTGAAACCAGTCGTGTGTGGATGAGAGTCTGAAACCAGTCGTGTGTGGATGAGAGTCTGAAACCAGTCGTGTGTAGATGAGAGTCTGAAACCAGTCGTCTGTAGATGAGAGTCTGAAACCAGTCGTGTGTGGATGAGAGTCTGAAACCAGTCGTCTGTAGATGAGAGTCTGAAACCAGTCGTCTGTAGATGAGAGTCTGAAACCAGTCGTGTGTGGATGAGAGTCTGAAACCAGTCATGTGTGGATGAGAGTCTGAAACCAGTCGTGTGTGGATGAGAGTCTGAAACCAGTCGTGTGTGGATGAGAGTCTGAAACCAGTCGTGTGTGGATGAGAGTCTGAAACCAGCACTGGTGGGCCGTTGTCCTGCTCCACTCCACAGACGCAGAGAAAGGAGAAGTTTAGAATGATGGGAAACTTATTTTTACGACACTTTATTCGACAGAAAGAACAGCTCGTTCAGCGCGTCACACGTGATTACACTATTTCAGCGTCACTGCACATGCGCAGTCCTTTTAGTTTCGGTTTTCAATCCGATCAAGTGTTTACATGCTCTCTCGATCGGATTAGACAAGGAATAAAGCAGCCCTTTCAATCTGGTTGAAATTTCGTTCGGATTGATTATGGTTTACATGAAGGCTTCTGAGCCGTCAATCCGATTACGAACGGATTATCTGGTTGCGTGTAAACGTAGCCACTGAAGTGCAGCGGATTCACTGGCAGACTCACAAACCGACGAATACCGTCTCTGATTTAAATGAAGAAAGGTTAATTAAATTTCCAATGATTAGGTCTTTCAACCATCTGTCAATGATTTAACAATTGGTTTGTATAATTACTCACTGAAGTTCCAGTGTCTCAGTATTTGGTGCGTCTCTGTTTAGTTTTAGCGATAGCAGCATGAACTAAACCTGAGGATCATGTTCTCCAGCATGATCTGAGATCGTCTTTCTTAAGCTTCACTGGAATGACAAAATCTGACCGTCTGTACAGAGTCACATGATCAATGACGGTCATTCACTGGCTTCAACAGTAACCGTGTGCAGTGTGTTGGATTTTTTAATTAATCAAGTTTAATTAATCAACTAACATTTGTTTTTCTTGCAGGAATGACATTCATATGCTTTTAATGTTTCCAAACTCTTTGGGGAAAACTTGTGACTGAGTTTTGTGTGTGTGTGTGTGTGTGTGTGTGTGTGTGTGTGTGTGTGTGTGTGTGTGTGTGTGTGTGTGTGTAATTAACAAATAGGGGAAGTGAAACTAGACTGATGTTTGCTTGTGCCAGTGACAGAGGGAAAGGTTGGGGCTTTCGAACCAATCATATTGAAGCTGACATGTTAGTCTTATTTGTTTTCTCGATTTTATAAAAACTGTTGTATTCGTGTTTTCTGGTGGGATTCTCAATGGAATTTGTCTGAGATCCTCCGGCCTTGCTTCTTGGGAGAGATTCCCTGAGAACTGCTCGGGAAGATCTCCTGGCCGTGATTAAAGCATTTAAAGGACATTTGCAGAAGTTAGATATTCCTGCGCAGGAAGTTAGTTTAGGAAGGAAGCTAGTTTAGGGAAGCAAGTTAGTTAAGAGTAAGACTCGGCCAGTTGTTGACTGAAGACGCAAGAGCTAAAGTATAAAGGTATTGGGTGTCGATTAGTAGACGCCCCAGTTTAAGGAATTGGGTGTCGATTTGGAGACGCCTCAGGTAATAAGATCAACTGGGTGTTGATTTGGAGACGCCACAGATAGTTAAGTTTAGGGTAAAATCTACGACAGCAGATACAGCCATCACTGTGAATTCATTGACCTGAAACTTGTAAAACAAGCTTATTTTGCAGATTATTGCAGTGTTGTTTTGAGTTATTTGACAGCCGGTCTTCTCAGGGTCGAGTGAAGAGTGATGCAGTGGGACAGGAGGAGGCCCGGGGCTCACCAGGCAGAGGATGAGTCTGTCCAGGGTCACGATGTTGTACTTCCACACCATGTCGTTGAGAATCTCAATACACTTGTTCAGCTGCTGCCCCCCCGCTGACGTGGAGAACTCGTACACCAGGAAGTCTGCAAACGTCCTGACGTGGGCCACCAGCGCCCGCGCCCCGATGCGCTCCAGCACCCTGAGGGGAGGAAGACGGAAAGCCATTAGCATGCAGCAGAACATGTTCGGCATTCCTGGACCACAGAACCAGTCACATGGGTAACAAAAATTTAAATTGAGATTTATACATCACCTGAAAGCTGAATAAATAAACTTTCCTTTGATGTATGTTTTTTTTAGGATATGAAAATCGTGAAAACCCGTGCGAGACAGCGGTTTAAGAAGCGCTTGTTGAGACTCCACACACTGCTAGAGAAGTCTAGTTTGGGTTTGTATTAAAGAGCTTTGAAAAAAAAAAAAAAAAAGTGTGTTTCACATCCCAAAAGCTCAGATCAAAAGTGAGGATTCCCGTATAAACACAGGCTTCTGCAGACGCGGCTCTGAGAAAGCCACTGTCAAGAGCTAGCAGCATCTCCCTCAAGATTTCGAGGAATACACACGACTGAACCTCACAAACACACACCGACTCTAGGCCAAACACAACCACAGTGATGATGGGGAGTTAGATGTGCACACTGAAACATTCACAACCAGAACATTTACTCCAACTGAACTGAACAGAGAAACTCATTGCTGACACATTCAATAATCACAATGCTTTTGATGGGAAATTAAATCAAGCAACACTGTGAACACTGTGATGACTAATGAGATTCTCATTTCTCCATTTAGCAGAAGGAAAACTTCACCCAAATTACTACTATTAAAAATATTATTTCATTAAATTGATAAAAAAAAATCTTATTTTGTAGTAATACATACTATTTTACTGCAAAATTTTATAACACAAATAATAATCAATCATATATTATATTATAACACATAATAAAAGTATTAACAGACACTTAAGTAAAAGGGTATTTTGGTATAACATGAATTGGAAAAGTAAGACTAATTATCCCTTGGTTAACTGCTAGTTGGTCAAACTAGATTTAAGACACTCATTTTATACAACTGCTTTTAAGCTGATTGATCGTAGGCCTTATTGATCAAAGTTTATGAGGCTTTTTTTTTTAGGTGAATAAGCTTGAGTGATCAATGGACTACGATCAATCAGTTCCAATCAAAAACCTGTGCTATTGAAAGAAAACAAGTTGTCAAAAAGATTGAATCCAATATTTGGTGATAATATAGCATAACCAGAGAGAGATTTAAAAGATATTTTTGACCAGGAACACCAAATTATGTAAAGGATTTTCAACACAGCACAAGGGAAACATTGGTTCAAGGGAGAGAACAAACAGTACAGCAGAAGAGGCAGAGAATAAGAATGAGTGATTACATAAGTGTTTTTTCTGAACCAGTGTTTGAATGCTGAGACTGTGTTTACTGCCACTGACAGTGTGAACATTGATGTCCAGTGATTTAATATGGTGTCTCCTGCAGCCTTTGATTGCTCTGAGAGAGATGTCAGAAAGCTCTTCTACACATCTGTGCCTCTGCTCTGCTGGTGTAATGAGGAGGAGCTCGTGACTGGAGAATAAAGTGGATCACACAGGACCGCTGCACTCAGCCCAGCACAAGCAGCCTTTATACGGCCGGGAGCAGCTGCACCACACACACACACACACACACACACACACACACACACACACACACACACACACACTTCAAAAGATGCAGAACAAACTAACAACAACAACCATTCAAAGAGAGACAAATAGACGCTGCGGACAAAGGACACTTATTGTGCTTGTAAAGGGTGATCTGAGACCATCGTCTGATGATACGTGAACAAAAACATCAGACAAAGGTTCAGGAACACACACTAGAGTCACACTAAATACAATAGGCTACGTGCACGTGGCCGCCATTTTGGATTTCGGATCAGCGAGTGTGCGGTTAGACACTTCCGGTTTCGCATTACGCCCGGTGCAGGGAGCCGGAGAAAGACGAAAATTATCTTTTATAGTTATTTATAGAATCAATTATCACTTAAAAATACTACTAAGATCCACATTACTATCACACGATAGCCAATGGCAATTAAATGCACGGATGCATAGTCAGATTAATGAATGAAATACAACTGTTCACGAACAGAAGATTGTATTTGACTCGTGCTGCATACACATACGCAATTACAATTATGCCTACTGTAAATTTAGAGTTACAACTACGATTAGAGTTGTTTACATAAAATACACTGTGAACATTCACACGTTTGCCCTGTGATAGGCTACAATTCGCTCCGTGCACGGCGACAGTTGTTCGAACTTGAGTGTGTGGGCCAGTACTTCCAGTGAAAACTACGGTGATCTGACAGCGAGAGACAACAGCGACCAAGTTCCATTACCACAGAGATATTTTTTCACAAGGAGTATTCAAGAGAGGTGACTTGCCTTTCAGACGATGACAGCCTCAGCTCTTCATCGTTGTATGCCGTTTTGTACCATTTCGTCACGTTACAACAGAGAAGTCAGCTTTCATGCATTCCCCGTTGACGCTGCGGTACGGGCTGAGTGGATACAGGAGATCCGGAGGGAGGACTTCAACCCGACCAAATATTTAAATGCATATAATTTTCAGTGTATTTCACCTGTGCGTTTCTATGCTTTCTATTACTGCATTTATTTTGTGCAAGTGAGATGAGTAAAGTTGATCTGTTTATGAGTTGGCTATATGAGTAAAGTTTATCTGTTTCATAAATAATAATAATAATAATCTGTCTGGTGTTTATAAGCAACACATACAGTACTACGTGTAAAATATACACAAACTTACCTATATTTGTTTGTGGTACCTACAGTAAAAAATGTAAATGTAAAATATGTGATGATAATATTGATCGAGCAATTGATGTAAGTAAAAATGCATGCAGAATTGAGAAAATAGTATTTATGGATATAAATTGTAGCCTATCACAGGGCTAACGTGCATTTAATGCAAACAACTGTAATCGTAGTTGTAACTCTATATTTAGGCTACAGTAGGCATAACTGTCATTGCGTATGTGTATGCAGCAGGAGTCAAATACAATCTTCTGTTCGTGAACATTAATATTTCATTCATTAATCTGACTATGCATGCGTGCATTTAATTGCCATTGGCTATCGTGTGATAGTAATATGGATCTTAGTAGTATTTTAAGTGATAATTGATTCTATAAACAACTACAAAAGATCCATTTCGGCTTTCTCCGGTTCCCTGCACCAGGTGTAATGCGAAACCGGAAGTGTCTAACCGCACACTCGCTGATCTGAAATCCAAAATGGCGGCCACGTGCACGTAGCCTATTAGTTGCATAAGTTATGCTTACTGTAGATCAGGTTTAATGCTCCACACTGACTGAAATGCACATGGTTTTGTGCCAGATAAATACTGATCTGACTGTGCACTAGTAGTTTTTCAATCTTTTAGATACCTAAATATGTTAAAGAAAGAGTTGAGATGAACTGGAGAATCGCTTTTTTTTTTCTCCCACCACTAGTAGTTAAAAGTATGGAAGCTTGTTTCTGCCACAGAATAAAACATTTTAAAAGATAATTGCGACTTTTTATCTCACAATTGCGAGTTTACATCTCGCAATTCTGACTTTATTTCTCAGAATTGCGTGATATTAAGTCAGAATTGCGTGAATTAAAGTCGCAATTGCGTGTTATAAAGTCAGAATTGCGAGATATAAAGTCAGAATTCTGACTTTTTTTCTCGCAATGGCGACTTTATATCACGCAATTCTGACTTTATAACATAATTGCGATTGAGATATACAATTGTGAGATATAAAGTCCAATTCTAAGGAAAAAAAAGACAGACTTTTTTTTTTTTACCTCAGAATAGTTTATATCTCACAATTCTGACTTTATAACATGCAATTGCGACTTTATATCTCCCAATTGCGTATTATAAAGTCAGAATTGCAAGATATAAACATGCAATTACCTTTTTTATTTTTCACTCTGTGGCGGAAACAAGCTTCCATACAAAAGTATGGAATAAACACAGAATAAAACCATTTAAATAATAATTGCGACATTTTATCTCGCAATTGTGTTTACATCTCGCAATTGTGACTTTATTTCTCAGAATTGTGAGGTATAAAGTCAGAATTGTCTATATATCACGCAATTACCTTTTTTATTTTTTATTCTGTGGCGGAAACGAGCTTCCTTACAAAAGAGCAGCTTGACTAGAGCTTTATTACTTTAAATTATGAGAGTATAATGGAGCTTCACCAACAATGTATGTGAAAAAAACCCCAGCTGAATCCCAGTGGTTATCAAAAAGGAATAGGCTATGTCACAAAGAATGACTCTAATATTTGGTGATAATATAGCATAACCAGAGATTTACAAGCAATTTAAAAGGCCAGTCATTTTTGACCTGGAACATCAAATTCGGTAAAGGATTTTCAAAGGATGCAGACAGCGAGTGAGTCGACAACGGAGAATGCTGCTGCTCTGACAGAAGATTTTACCAGCATAAATAAAGAGAGGAGACGACGTCCTTAAATGGCTAAAACAGAGATTTTCAGGACATGCTGAAAAGAGCAGCATCTGCCATTGAAACAGCCTCACATGTGCAACTACAATCACTGAATGAGTCTCTTTCCAGACCCTTCACCCTCTCTGTTCCTCTCTGGTGGAATGAGCCGCACACCTCCACCATCACAGCTGTCAAGAATACACACCTTTTCCACACTCGTGCTTGTTCCCTAATCTAGCTCTCTAATAAACATGGCATTGTATAGTGCGAATAGTGTAAATAATATCCTCTTTCGAATGATAAGCAGACAGATGAGGCGCTATCTACACACTCGCACCTGAAGCCGATCTGGTTGATGTGGTCGGTCTCCAGGAGCATCTTCCACAGCAGACACAGGAACAGTGGCGGAGAGCCCTGCATGGAGAAGTGCGTGATGATGTCGTTCTCGTTGGTCATGGACTTCCACTTGCGGTACTCCTCCTCCACGTTCTTCTTCAGGTTAAAGCGGCTCTCCTGAGGAACATTATTCTGCTTGAAGAACGCCTGGAGGATGAACACAACAGAGAAGTTAATCGGATTAAAGACCCATTCACTCCGAGAACTATAACAATAAAGTTGGGCTGTTCCCGACTTGCAGTGGTTCATTTGAGCCATTAGTCGACTAGTTGCGTGTTTATGATATTAATTAAATTACTTAAATGTATACGGTGGGGCATTGAAAAATGGTTTGAGATTCAGGACTGAGAAAGAATATTATATGTAACATTGCTAACATTGTTCTACATTACAGAGGAATACTAAGCCAGAATAATGGTCCCAAAAAAACTTGCCGCAGCTCACTGGGAAAAGTAATGATTATGAATTTGTCGGAAAAAAACAAGTGAAGTGAGTGAGTAAGTGTGTGAGTGTGAGTGTGTGTGTGTGTGTGTGTGTGTGTTTGAGTACCTGCAGCGGAGCAGGGAAACAGCTGAGTGTGTGAGAGGCCCAGTTATGAGGCGTGAAGTTCATGATGGTCTGCAGGATGTCTTTACACCAGGTGCCCTGAATAGAGTCCGAGCCAGTGAAGAAATCTGCACAAAAGAAGTTTCAAGCAAACTGAAAAACAGGGTGCATAAAAAAGTGGCGTCGGATTATACTTTGCATTCTCTTACTGGATAAAATATGATATTTCTGAAGAAAATAGTTAGAAAAAACCTAATTATCATCACTGGACATGAAATGTACCCCAAATTATAGAATGACCCCTGCACATCAACTGCTAAGAGACAGAAAGCGAATGGTTGAGACTATGAGTGGAGTGTGTTACTGGTGTGAGTACCTGTGACGTGTGTATCATCATGAGTGGAGTGTGTTACTGGTGTGAGTACCTGTGACGTGTGTATCATCATGAGTGGAGTGTGTTACTGGTGTGAGTACCTGTGACGTGTGTATCATCATGAGTGGAGTGTGTTACTGGTGTGAGTACCTGTGACGTGTGTATCATCATGAGTGGAGTGTGTTACTGGTGTGAGTACCTGTGACGTGTGTATCATCATGAGTGGAGCGTGTTACTGGTGTGAGTACCTGTGACGTGTGTATCATCATGAGTGGAGCGTGTTACTGGTGTGAGTACCTGTGACGTGTGTATCATCATGAGTGGAGTGTGTTACTGGTGTGAGTACCTGTGACGTGTGTATCATCATGAGTGGAGCGTGTTACTGGTGTGAGTACCTGTGACGTGTGTATCATCATGAGTGGAGTGTGTTACTAGTGTGAGTACCTGTGACGTGTGTATCATCATGAGTGGAGCGTGTTACTGGTGTGAGTACCTGTGACGTGTGTATCATCATGAGTGGAGTGTGTTACTGGTGTGAGTACCTGTGACGTGTGTATCATCATGAGTGGAGTGTGTTACTGGTGTGAGTACCTGTGACGTGTGTATCATCATGAGTGGAGTGTGTTACTGGTGTGAGTACCTGTGACGTGTGTATCATCATGAGTGGAGTGTGTTACTGGTGTGAGTACCTGTGACGTGTGTATCATCATGAGTGGAGTGTGTTACTGGTGTGAGTACCTGTGACGTGTGTATCATCATGAGTGGAGCGTGTTACTGGTGTGAGTACCTGTGACGTGTGTATCATCATGAGTGGAGTGTGTTACTGGTGTGAGTACCTGTGACGTGTGTATCATCATGAGTGGAGCGTGTTACTGGTGTGAGTACCTGTGACGTGTGTATCATCATGAGTGGAGCGTGTTACTGGTGTGAGTACCTGTGACGTGTGTATCATCATGAGTGGAGCGTGTTACTGGTGTGAGTACCTGTGACGTGTGTATCATCATCAGTAGAGTGTGTTACTGGTGTGAGTACCTGTGACGTGTGTATCATCATGAGTGGAGCGTGTTACTAGTGTGAGTACCTGTGACGTGTGTATCATCATGAGTGGAGTGTGTTACTAGTGTGAGTACCTGTGACGTGTGTATCATCATCAGTAGAGTGTGTTACTGGTGTGAGTACCTGTGACGTGTGTATCATCATGAGTGGAGCGTGTTACTGGTGTGAGTACCTGTGACGTGTGTATCATCATGAGTGGAGTGTGTTACTAGTGTGAGTACCTGTGACGTGTGTATCATCATGAGTGGAGCGTGTTACTGGTGTGAGTACCTGTGACGTGTGTATCATCATGAGTGGAGTGTGTTGGTAGTGTGAGTACCTGTGACGTGTGTATCATCATCAGTAGAGTGTGTTACTGGTGTGAGTACCTGTGACGTGTGTATCATCATGAGTTGAGTGTGTTACTGGTGTGAGTACCTGTGACGTGTGTATCATCATCAGTAGAGTGTGTTACTGGTGTGAGTACCTGTGACGTGTGTATCATCATCAGTAGAGTGTGTTACTGGTGTGAGTACCTGTGACGTGTGTATCATCATGAGTGGAGTGTGTTACTGGTGTGAGTACCTGTGACGTGTGTATCATCATGAGTGGAGTGTGTTGGTAGTGTGAGTACCTGTGACGTGTGTATCATCATGAGTGGAGTGTGTTGGTAGTGTGAGTACCTGTGACGTTTGTATCATCATGAGTGGAGTGTGTTACTGGTGTGAGTACCTGTGACATGTGTATCATCATGAGTGGAGTGTGTTACTGGTGTGAGTACCTGTGACGTGTGTATCATCATGAGTGGAGTGTGTTACTGGTGTGAGTACCTGTGACGTGTGTATCATCATGAGTGGAGTGTGTTAATGGTGTGAGTACCTGTGACGTGTGTATCATCATGAGTGGAGTGTGTTAATGGTGTGAGTACCTGTGACGTGTGTATCATCATGAGTGGAGTGTGTTGGTAGTGTGAGTACCTGTGACGTGTGTATCATCATGAGTGGAGTGTGTTAATGGTGTGAGTACCTGTGACGTGTGTATCATCATGAGTGGAGTGTGTTACTGGTGTGAGTACCTGTGACGTGTGTATCATCATGAGTGGAGTGTGTTGGTAGTGTGAGTACCTGTGACGTGTGTATCATCATGAGTGGAGTGTGTTACTGGTGTGAGTACCTGTGACATGTGTATCATCATGAGTGGAGTGTGTTACTGGTGTGAGTACCTGTGACGTGTGTATCATCATGAGTGGAGTGTGTTAATGGTGTGAGTACCTGTGACGTGTGTATCATCATGAGTGGAGTGTGTTACTGGTGTGAGTACCTGTGACGTGTGTATCATCATGAGTGGAGTGTGTTACTGGTGTGAGTACCTGTGACGTGTGTATCATCATGAGTGGAGTGTGTTAATGGTGTGAGTACCTGTGACGTGTGTATCATCATGAGTGGAGTGTGTTACTGGTGTGAGTACCTGTGACGTGTGTATCATCATGAGTGGAGTGTGTTGGTAGTGTGAGTACCTGTGACGTGTGTATCATCATGAGTGGAGTGTGTTACTGGTGTGAGTACCTGTGACGTGTGTATCATCATGAGTGGAGTGTGTTACTGGTGTGAGTACCTGTGACGTGTGTATCATCATGAGTGGAGTGTGTTAATGGTGTGAGTACCTGTGACGTGTGTATCATCATGAGTGGAGTGTGTTACTGGTGTGAGTACCTGTGACGTGTGTATCATCATGAGTGGAGTGTGTTACTGGTGTGAGTACCTGTGACGTGTGTATCATCATGAGTGGAGTGTGTTAATGGTGTGAGTACCTGTGACGTGTGTATCATCATGAGTGGAGTGTGTTACTGGTGTGAGTACCTGTGACGTGTGTATCATCATGAGTGGAGTGTGTTGGTAGTGTGAGTACCTGTGACGTGTGTATCATCATGAGTGGAGTGTGTTACTGGTGTGAGTACCTGTGACATGTGTATCATCATGAGTGGAGTGTGTTACTGGTGTGAGTACCTGTGACGTGTGTATCATCATGAGTGGAGTGTGTTACTGGTGTGAGTACCTGTGACGTGTGTATCATCATGAGTGGAGTGTGTTAATGGTGTGAGTACCTGTGACGTGTGTATCATCATGAGTGGAGTGTGTTAATGGTGTGAGTACCTGTGATGTGTGTATCATCATCAGTAGAGTGTGTTACTGGTGTGAGTAACTGTGACGTGTGTATCATCATGAGTGGAGTGTGTTACTGGTGTGAGTACCTGTGACGTGTGTATCATCATGAGTGGAGTGTGTTAATGGTGTGAGTACCTGTGACGTGTGTATCATCATGAGTGGAGTGTGTTACTGGTGTGAGTACCTGTGACGTGTGTATCATCATGAGTGGAGTGTGTTGGTAGTGTGAGTACCTGTGACGTGTGTATCATCATGAGTGGAGTGTGTTACTGGTGTGAGTACCTGTGACATGTGTATCATCATGAGTGGAGTGTGTTACTGGTGTGAGTACCTGTGACGTGTGTATCATCATGAGTGGAGTGTGTTACTGGTGTGAGTACCTGTGACGTGTGTATCATCATGAGTGGAGTGTGTTAATGGTGTGAGTACCTGTGACGTGTGTATCATCATGAGTGGAGTGTGTTACTGGTGTGAGTACCTGTGACGTGTGTATCATCGTGAGTGGAGTGTGTTACTGGTGTGAGTACCTGTGACGTGTGTGGCTCGAGCCAGCGTGAGGATGAGCGCTCGGTTCAGCTCCTCGGACTCCGCCGACAGCACAGTTTTAGGGTCGTTGAGGAAGCGTGTGAACTGAGGCTGAACCTCTGAACTCCCCAGAGCCGTGATGAGCCTCAGAGCGGTGCTCTCCACACTGCATACACACACACACACACACACACACACACACACACACACACACACACACACAGTGAGATGACACCACCTACCACAGCTGTAGACTCAAAATATATGCAGTATACACGGAGCATGCTGTATCCCATACTGGGATAGTACAGTAAAAAGGATGGTACGTTTCGCACCTCGGTTTAGAAGTCATAGATGTACAATACACTACTACAGTACATTAATAGAAAACTAAACGGTAAAACTTCAAAATATGGTTCCTTTGTTAACATGAGTTTACCACATTTAACATTTAGTATGTCAAATACTTTTAAAACATTTATTAATATTAAATGTTAATTTCAACATTTACTAATACATTATTAAAATCAAAAGTTGTATCTGTTCTTATTTAATGAACCTGCACTAACGTGGACTAACAGTGAAGTTATATTTTGCATTGTCTGTATGATGTATTGCTCATTGTTAATGAATGCATTAATTAACGTTAGCTAACAAAATCTCATTGTAAAGTGTTACCAACAAAAAGTTTGTTTGTTTTTGGAAGAAACTATGGCTGTCTTTAAAGGTGCAGCGATGTCACGCGTTTTTTAGGCCAAAACATTTTTTGTCACATCCAGCAAACATCTCCATGATGTGGGGGGTTAGTGCGCGTGCACATGAAGGGGGGTGTGGGGGGTGGAGGAGAGAGAAGCATGAAGAGGGAAGTTAGCTTGAGGAGAGATGTCCTAACAACGACAACGACTTATGTTAAAATTGTTTATTCTTGAGAATTTTGATTTGGCCGACACACGACCAAAGAGACGACGTTACGATGAACAAATAACAAAGAATAGGGAAAAGGAGAAGCAACGCGCAAAGTCCCGAATTTACATCGGAAAGGTGGCGAGAACTCCGCCGGCAGAAGGGCTTCCAGTCCGACACTCAGGTGGCTCGATTTTTTTTTTAAATGGTTCATGACTGTTTCAGGAAGCACGGGAGGGAGGGGGGTGAGGGGACGGGATGAGGAGGAGGGAGGGTCGAGCTAGCCTCCGCTTTGTTTGACAATACTTTGAATGTCGACAAGAAGTGACATCACCCAACATCGCTTAGAGCAGCATTAACATGAAAAGTCTGTCAATACAGCAGCAAAACACTCTTGGCGCTGGTGTTTATGGCGCTGTTGTAAATAAGGGAAGAGATTTGAAGTGCTTCTACTTTTGGATGAAAAATATTTAGCAAAATGTATATTTTAGTAAGTAAGAATAGTTTAGTTAATTTTAGTAAGAATTATTGCACACTTGTCTGTTTGACGTGCATGTGCTCACCGGTGCTTATATCTTTTAGCAGAGACTCGTGTGGCTTTTTTTATCATCATTACAGATGATACAACCATAAGATTTATGCGCTGAGAAAAAGTCCTCTCAAATACAAATGCAATAGGAAACTGAGTGTTTCAGATTATGTTTAGCACACACACAGAACTGCAGGCAAGAGCAGAGTTAAACATTAGATTATAGAAAGACTCGTAATGAACACTTTGGGTATGAATACGTGTACCGCTACACCCCAACAAAGATGATAACTGGCAGACTCTTGCTGAATGAAGAGTATTGTGGTGAGGTCATGTGACTACAAGGTAACATACTACTGTTTGAAAATGCATCACATCATGTTCTGTTTTACAAACTATTTAAAATATTGTAGGACAGTATATTCTGCGCACCGCACATTTACAACACTTCCAGAAAAGCATTTAAATGTTAGTCATCATGAGCACTCTGTGATTAACTTGAAGTAGAGACCTGCACTCCCGCAGGATTACATTACGCGACCCAACGCAACAGAGTGCGACGCGGGACTAGATCTGATGGCCGAGTGCGGGCGGTAATGCACTCGTGTGTGGGGGAGAACATAACGATTCACGGGACTCCCACAAAATAGAAATATCTATAAATAAAACATCTAAAAACTAATAAATGATTATTCATCTGTTGCACAAAAGCAACAAGAACAACTAAAACAAAATAAATAAAATATTATTAAATAAATAATTAAATATAATAAACGATTTACAGGCCAGATTTTCCATTTATAACATGTTTGCAGCGTTGAGCAATGTAGCCAATCACAGACCTATGTGTTGATTTCTAAAACGCAATGGCCAATCAGATGCATTTAAGATAGAATCCCCTCACCACTCAAAACTGAGATTGCCACGCTGACAAATCCTCTGATTATTACAAACAAAGAGTAGATATTATGAAAGATTCAGAGTGCAGTCAGCTTCATGGATAATAACTGAGATTTGTGAGATCGCGATGAACTGATGTCAGCTTATAAGGAATTATTAAGGGAGCGCACTCTGTCATGTCACAGCATGCACGCAGTAGCCTGTGTTAAATCACCTGTCGTTTGTAAATGTTGATGCTTTAAAGGGGTCATATAATGGTACATGCACTTTTACAAGTTGATTGCACTGAAATGTCTGTTGGCAGTGCCTGTACACAACCATCCTATCATGATTAAAATCCATCCAGTGGTTTTGTTTTAATCTCCTTATATGTTTGACCATCTATGAAATCAAGCCGTTCGATATTGTGACGTCATAAGATCGTACGCCCCTCCCGCGATTGTGATTGACAGCTGTGTTGCAACACAAGACCCGCCCTGAGCGAGCTGTGACAGCCGTCATAGTAGTCCGCCATTGTTGATATGCTGGAGTAGAATGGCGTCTACGCGATTGTGGTGTTCTCTTCTTAGATGTAATAAGGAACACAGCAGTCATTTGGATGTTCCTAAATCTGAGCCGTTATAGATGCAGTGGCTGAGTTTTGTTTTTGAAGCGATATGCCCAAAGGATTGACGCGGGGATTCCCTCACGGGGATTCCCCACGATCGTCCATGCTTTCATGTTTACGCGAATCATTTCACACCAGACAGCTTCACAAACGAGAAAAAACGGATCGGTACCAACGTGTTACTGCTGAACCTCCAGAAGATGTGAGTGTAATGTTTTATTAACCTTTATATTAGTATTTATATTAATGTTTGCGAAATTTGCAAACCTTGCTGCAGGCTTCACGATGAATGCATCTAAGGTTTACACTCAGGGTACATTACAGCATGTTTTCTATGTACGACGTTCTCATTCATAATCCCACGTTTATAATGAACAACGCGTGGTTATTGTGTTACAAACGGTGTACGCACAGAACAGAGGGGCGGGGTCAGCAAAGCTCATCATCATTTAAAGACACATGCACTGAAACGGCGTGCTGAAAACAGAGCTGTTTTTGACCAGGTAAAATTTGTGTTTTCTTACAATACTAATGAGAATTTTTAATTAAAGTATATTACAAACTTTTAATTTAGACCCTAAAGAATCATATTAGCTTGTACAAAAATGGCATTATATGACCCCTTTAATAACAAGTTATTTATCAGGAGCATTTATGCTGATGTGTAGGTTGTGGTGACACTAAAAGTAGCCTATTTCATGGACGTACAGAAAAAAAAATCTATTCATACAAAATCTGATTGTTGGAGAAGGTAAAATATTTTTGCAGGAGCGGGACAGAAAAATCTGTCCGGCACAGGTCTCTAGCTTGAAGCATGAAGTAGTGTTGGTGTGAGTGTGTGGGCGGAGTCTAGCCAGTGTTGGTGTGAGTGTGTGGGCGGAGTCTAACCAGTGTTGTGTGAGTGTGTGGGCGGAGTCTAGCCAGTGTTGATGTGAGTGTGTGGGCGGAGTCTAACCAGAGGTGCAGCTGGTTCTGGTTGGTCTGTGGAACGGCGGCGAGCGAGTGAAGGTGTGACAGGAGCTGCACGCGGTAATGAGGCTGAATGTGGTGCATGCGGTAACTGAACATCTCCAGCAGCGTGTGCAGGATCCCCCACGCGTGAGACTTGAACACGTTCGGCAGAAGCTGACCTAGAGGCGGGTCAGAGAAACACACAGTCACATCAAAGGACAAGGACTGAAGGACAGAAATCAGAAACATCTGTGATGTGTGCATCAGACTTACTGATGAAGCCTTTAATGCCGAGGGACTCAATCTCCATGTAGACCAGCAGTCGGCTGTACGTCTCCACCAGGGCGGGGGCCAGGGCAAGACTGGACTTGGCGTGGGCCAGTTTAATAACACGTGTTGCAATGCTGTGGATCAAGCTAAAGGGAAGAACAGAAGCTCCTCTGAGAATGTGGCACTTGAATAAGCACAACTACAACACTTGCATGCATCTGCATTTATCTATGGGATATAACACTTCTGTGATTTGCTGAAGACACATTTATGCACAGAGAGGACTAGCAAAGCATACATGGAGATACATGCATAAATGAAGTTTAGGCAGCTCAAAAGTACAGTACTGTCTAATTCAGACGCTGACTAACATCAACAGAAATGTTTGTCTGGTTTTGTCGGATCAGTCTTACCCGTCATCATCTTTTAGCATCGATGTGTGCTTGTTTTTAATGACTGAACATGTACAATCAACGTTTGTTACAGAATTTATGTACTGTAATCTTGTGACTATCGGCGTTGATCGGTGTCTGTCTGTGACGTGATGATAAAACCCTCAAATGCTTGAGGTACAAATGGAGACTAAAACTGAGAGTTGACAGTCAATAATTGTATCCGACAATCTCTAGATCAGGTGTCCAACCCTGCTCCAAAACATCTGCCTTTTATTTTCAAGTCATCTTGAACACCTTGATTAGCTGGTTCAGGTGTGTTTGATAAGGATTGGAGTTGAACTCTTGGCCTCCCCTGCTATAGAAGTTCAAATGGAGGCTACAACAGAGCATCCAGCACCATGCAGGTGCTAGAGACCCAATAATCGTGATCCTACTGAAGCCATCATAACATGCTGAAAAAGCCATCAAACGCACGTTAAAAGGTAGAGTGGACTGTCTCTTCTCAAGAAATATAACGATCTCTAGAGCAGGGGTGTCCAACACTGTCCTTCAGAGTTTAGCTCCAATACACCTGTCTGGATCTACTGATCCTGAAGACCTTGATTAGCTGGTCCAGGTGTGTTGATTAGGGTTGAAGTTAAACTCTACTGGAAGTTGGTCGTCCAGGAGTAGGATTAGGTACCAAGGAGGGTACCTACAGAGGGTCCCAAGAGGGAGATACCATCCTCTTAATAAAACAGACATGATCCCACTGAAGGCATCATAATGTGCTGAAAAAATCATTAAACACACCATAAAAGGTTCATTGGAGCATCCTCAAGAGATGTTGTAATCTCTACAATCCTGCTCCTGGGGGCCACTGTCCTGCAGAACTCCAACACCTGCCTGGAAGTTTCTAGTGACCCTGAAGACCTTGATTAGCTGG
Organism: Scardinius erythrophthalmus; assembly: GCF_964197995.2. NCBI lineage: Eukaryota > Metazoa > Chordata > Actinopteri > Cypriniformes > Leuciscidae > Scardinius > Scardinius erythrophthalmus. The sequence goes on from NC_138231.1 coordinate 44,086,801, forward strand.
TTCAGGCGTGTTTGATTAGGGATTAATTTAAACTCTGCTGGAAGGTGGTCCTCTAGGAGCAGGGATGGACATCCTAGAACAGGGGTCTTCAGACTCTGTCCTGCAGAGCTCCAACTGGCCTCAACACACCAGCCTGAAGTTTCTAGCATGTCTAGTAAGACAGTGGCTGAATCAGAAATCGCCCCCATTACCCCAGGGATACTCGACTTTTTCTGGAAATAGGCTCATTTTACAACTCCCCCAGAGTTAAACAGTTGAGTTTTACCGTTTTCGAATCCATTCAGCCGATCTCCGGGTCTGGCGGTACCACTTTTAGCATAGCTTAGCATAGATCATTGAATTGGACAAGATCATTAGCATCTCTCTCAAAAAAATGACCAAAGAGTTTCTATATTTTTCCTATTTAAAACTTGACTCTTCTGTAGTGTATCGTGTACTAAGACCGACGGAAAATGAAAAGTTGCGATTTTCTAGGCTGATATGGCTAGGAACTATACTCTCATTCCTGCGTGATAATCAAGAAACTTTGCTGCCGTACCATGAGTCCAGCAGGCGTAATGATATGACGCAGCGCCTGAAAATAGTCGACCCTATAGTTTACCGAGCTGGTTGAAGCAGCTCCACTGGTGGAAATGTGTACAGGAGAGTCCATGCACCAGATCGCCCACTCCAGACAGGGCAGGAGTCCACCACACCTCATCTGACGTGAGGAAAGCACTTCCTCCAACCCTGAAATCAGGACACGTCCTCCTTCACAAGTGTTTGAATTGCTGAGGAGGATGTGCCCTGGCCTCAGTCCCTGCTAGTCTTGACACACTGCTTGCCGGCAGAGCAGACAACTGTTGCTCTCAAAACGGATGATTAGTACTTTTGCCAAGTTAGTGGCATGAGAAACTGAGTCATAAAACACACCACTGAGAGCTTCCCTCCCAACAGTCGAAAAGTCCAGATGGGGACAAATGACTCTTGAGAAGGTCAGAGAAGGCCAGCCATGAGACACCAGAACACATCAAGAGAAGGTCATCACTGGCTTCTCCTCGGCATCTCATTGTCCAGATGGACATGCAGATTTAAAATAGCTGAAATGACAGCAACTTTATCAGGTTGTGGCTTGATGGTGTTCTCAAAGCAGACAAGAGCTGAAAAATGGATGAAATTATACACTAGCCACATTACTTGCAATGGCAGGATGGGAACATTTATTGTCATAATGTGTTGTTTGGCTGTGAATAAAAGTGTCTTCAGCATTTCAC
>NC_138231.1:44093053-44225553 GCF_964197995.2 Scardinius erythrophthalmus
TGCTCATTTATCAGCTGCTTTCAAGTGGCACTATTAGCGTGATGAGAGGCAAAAAGCACAGTTTTGTGAATAAAGCTCAGTTACGAGCCTAATTTGAGGCGTGTTTGAGCCGAATGTAATGACAGATCATTTAATGTCACCCTGTAATCAATCATTGTATCCCTTAAAACTCACCTTTGATTATCAAAATTACATTGAAAAAATTAAAAAATTTCCTTGAATGAAATGCCTTTAACCCTCAGGGGTCTGAGATCACGCCGGCGTGATCTGCTCGATTTTTTTCCTTATGAGTTGATTGAGACCCGAAATTCTCTTTTGACTTTGATTTTACAAAACAAGTTTCATACATCAATCGATTCTGTTAAATGTGTATTATTTTTGTGTATACTCACAATAAAAACAAAGTGTTGTGCTTTTTGCCAAATAAAGAAAAATAAACACGAAGCGAGTTCTGCCTTCTCTCTGTCCGTGTAGTCCATTCTGAAACGCGTCCGAAAATGAACTGTAGCTTAGCGAATACTCAGTCAAACAGGCATTCAGACACACAGGCATGAAGCTTGAATTCTCTACTTTTTAATGAAGTAATTTATATAAAAAACAAATATTCTCATCTTGTGAAATCTGTATTAAAAGAGAGCGATTCCAGTCGACCTCATTAGAGCTAATTCAAATGTAATGTGACTCCGCCCACAGAGAGCGCGTGCTATTCAAAAGCAAATGGCTGAGGTAATCCGCGCAATCCTGTGAACGCCCCTATCATCAGCACAAGAAAACCAAAACACCAGTTTATTCAGAACATTACTTGTTTACAACGCAGCACTGTGAGGAATAATGACGAATACGAGGTATACGAGCTGAGGAATACTAGTAAGTTTTTCCTTCTCAGGTTTCTGTTTATGATTGAATGAACGGCATAGATGCGCGCTGTTTACCACAGCTGGCAAAAAACAATATTACGTGACAGTTGACTTTCAAACATTCACAGATACCTCAAAACAGAAAGTACAAATCCTTTCTTTAAAACGAATTTCGTTTTGTATCAATTGTATCTTAATTTTAATATTTTTTTCATTAACAAATTTCCTGGATTTAAAGTAAATATAGGCTAGCAATCACAACATAAGGTGCTTGAACTGGAGATCATCAACCAGACCATAGCCTACTCGCCTCACATGTCTAAAAAATGTGAAATATATTTACATTTACAGCTGGTTCTAAACAAAACCATCCAAAACAAAAAAACTATGTAGCCTAATAAATGTGCGTTTCTCTGGTGCGTTCACTAGCCTACTGCGAAGATCGCGAGTCAATAGCCTATCGTATTTTTTTTATATTTTTATTTACTTATTGCACAAGTCATACATAAATTCATTCATTCATTCATTCATTCATTCATTATTACATGTGAACGAATAAAAGAATAGAAAAAAAGGAACATGGAGAAGAAAATCTTATGATACCTGTCGCTTATTTGTGCACATCAGAAAAATAAATAAAAAACAGCTACTTTATAAATGGATCAACCCCAATCCTCACCCCAAACACCAAATATTTTCAGTAATACCTATCTTTACACTTAATTATCATCATTTTAAGCGTGTGTAAGCGTATTTCATGAAAACAACGTTACAGTCAGGTGAAATATGAAAGACAACATTTTGTTTAGTAGATTTGGGTACAGTTTTTACTGTAGAATATACTGCCTCGTCAAATAAGCTTTTGTTTAGCAATTTCTATATATAAAATAGCCTACTATTTTTGTCAAAAATAAAGTCATCAACTAAGATGTTAGCTGTTCCAATGTTGGCTTTATTCAAAGTAATGAATACATAGATAAAATGTAGGCCTATAATCTTTTTTTACAAAGAAAGAGTACACTTGAAATATTGTTGAAATTGTAATTATTGTTGTAATTGTAACCTTTTTAATAAAATAGCAAAACATATTTACAAGATAGATGTAAGCAAAATCTTAAATGGTCCTTGCATTGTGGCTCAGTCAGTTGTCACACCTGAGTGAATGGCTCATCATTATGCAGAGTGGGTGGTAATTCAGGTGAAAACCACTCCTCGTTCACGCCCCCCTCGCATATTGGCTTTCCAAGCAAAACCTGTTTTACATCAATTTAAATCAATGTATGGTTTTATGTGAACGATAAAGCAAGACTATTTTCACATAATTTAGAAGAAAAAACTATAGGCGATGATATCCTTTAGTCAAAAGTCTTATTGCCACATATTTAGTATGTGTTTTGTGGCCTTATTTCTGCAACTTTCATTTTTATTTTTTCCAATAACCACGCATAAACATTATTCTCTTAAAAATTCAAACATATACATGCATGTTGATCAGATATTTTGGTAGCCCTGTTTGTGCTATATAGAGTGAATTTACACCTTTGCCATTAACATGTTTATAAATAACTGAAAAAAGCACAAATGTCAGAGCATGTCAGAACACCTCTAGGGCCCAGAAAACAGCTCAGACTCCAGAGGGTTAAATATCTCGAATGTAACTCGACACCCTTGCCTCATTTAGCATACATGGTTCTATGAATACGCAAATGAAAAGGGTCCTGAGCCGGGACTTGAACTCGGGTCGCTTGAACCGCAGCTACATATCGGAGCGCTGCTCACGAGGCCATCGGATCCCACGTGAGCAACTCTAATATGAGAGAAATACAAACTAAACTCCTGATCGCACAAATTCCTATTGATATGGCTAAATTACGCCGAGCATCGGTAAATTTGACTGCATTTGTTAATCCAAATGCAGTTATCTCCTTTGTCGCCTTTAGCTTTTTAATAAAGAGCTCTGTCTCGTATTCTGTCCAAACACACCGCGTCATTACGTCAGGTGACTGTAAATGCGCAAAAACTGTTTCCATTGCAGTTTTGCGAAATATTTCTTTTTCGAAATGCCTGAAAAAAACCCTCATGTGAGCGTAAGAACTTTTTTGTGATAAATGGGAGTTTTTGCATTGGGCGTATTTTCAATTCGCACAATTTGAAGGGTGATGGAAACGTGGCTAGTGTGTTCAGACTGACACAGATTTCCAGTTGTGTGAGCGACCCATGCACACGTCCCCACTGCATCCCAGAGACTGTGGCACTGAACTGTGAGTCAAAGCGTCTGCTAAGTGTCTGCTAATGACCGACTGAATAATCGAGCTAGCAGAGCAGACACGAGTGCATGAAGCCTTGATCAGATGACCTTAACCAACAGCATGTTTAGAGTGTCACATTAAGAATTGATGAAGCAGAGCCTCGCTCACCTCTTTCTCGGGATACAGCAGGTCGAAGAGCTTCATGACGGGCAGGAAGTCGGCGAGCGCGTTCTTCTGGATGCTCCCGGAGATGAACTGCAGCAGGACCCACATCAGGTGATCCCGGCCCTTGATCAGGCCCCGGCCCGCCAGCTGCTCAGAGCAAACACAGTCACTGAAGCACACGCCAGAGAGGAGAACAAGTGTAACTCACATGCGAGAATGTGTGCTTATGTGTGGCTCTGTCCCAAATACTGCGATTCACGTGAACTTTTGGTCAGTCCTGCTTTGGCCCGATTTTGTTCGAAATGACGTCATACCAGTTTGCGCTTCGATTTCGCTTGACGTATTTATAGGGGCTTTTACTTGTAATAATTGGACGGTGTGTGTCATCAGAGATGTGTTCTGCCACATCCCCTACATTCTCCCAGTTGTTTGTTGTCTCTACTATTCTGTCACATTAAAAGCACTTGACAATACACAGTCAAAGACACCTTCAACATTTCTCACATTATCACAGTTTATCACTCGCTATAGTTTAGAAAATGGTAATAAAATATGAGCAGAACTCAGTTGATATTTGACTGGTTTTGTCCGTCCTTCTGTTAGACTGTCTCACACATGAATTATGTTGAATATCTGTCAGCTGTTAAATTTAACTACACAATTAGATAATACCAGTTTAGCTCAAACAATTACCAAGCAATGCTTCTTTGTGTTCAGTCTGTGTTTAAAAATTAGTAATTAAAGAAAAATATGGTCAGGTCAAAGTGTCTGAATAATTTTTGGTCCCAACATTTTTATATATTTTACTGGTAGTCACTGTATGAAGATTATTTGGGTATAATGCCACAGTTTATTTTATTTTGCTATCCTCACTTACATAAATTAACTATAGTGTCCTGCACACACTAGTAAAAAATATCAAAAATGATATCTTTTGTCTGAATAATGTTTGGTTTCACTGTAAGTATGAATTACATAGCTACCTCGCTACATTATTAAAGCAATTGTTCACCCAGATATGAAAATATAATCAACCTCATGAAAATTTCAACAAGCCTGCATGACTTTCTTTCTACAGTGGAACTGTAATGTTTATCGCATCTCTTTTCCACACAATGACAGCATTTCTTAAGCAGGAGCTCAAGCTCCACATGGCCAAAAGCCTCAAGCAAATATTACACAAGTAGTTTATATGACTCATGTGCTATATGCTAAGTCTTCTTAAGCAGTGTTATTCTAATATCACTGATATACTAGTTGTTATATAGTAATGAAAGTGTTTTTTTATGGTTTCAGTTAATGATAATAACCCTGTTCTGCAGTCATATGACATTGGAAACGTTCCCCTCTGGTGAAGCTTTACACTCTCATTTGCACTGGCTTTTGACTATATAAAATGGCTCTTTTAGTTGCATCATCCCACAACTGATGGTTCCAGCGTCAGTGAACATCACTGGATCTTCCGTACATCAGAGCCAGTCTGAATAAGCCGTCTATCACTTTCACTTAACATTGTGTCGACATTTTCTATTCAGAAATAAACTATCTGCGAAATTAGAGGTGACACTTTATAATAAGGTTCATTAGATTAAAGGGATGGTTCGGAGTAAAATCAACCTAGGGTCCTTTGCAGCATGACCTCGAGCCAAACCCCCCCCAGAAGCCTTTTTCCCTTGGTCGAACATTATTAAAGTTAGAGCTTATTTAGGGATATCAGCCGGATGGTTTAGTGCAGGCGCTAATGGATCCAAGGCTGTATCTGGTAAATTACCGCACTAATAATGCCCAGAATGGTACCAAACTTCTACAGTAGCACAAATAGGTCCTGTACTCATAAAACGAGGCATTGGAAAGTTTGTAAGTACATCAGGAGTTTATTTAAATAACACTTGCCTGATGGCTAATGCTACCGCTAACCCGGACACCGACGTCACTTCCGTGATTTGAGAAAAGCATGTAAAAGTCCTGCAGAAAGCGATGCATAAGGATGTAGTGTAACGACAAATTATTATTTTTTCCGAAGTGTCGACAACTTAACTAATAGTAATAATTGTTATAAACTGGAACTACCAACAAAATATTAGTGCATTCCTGGAACTGGCCGTCGTTACACTACATCCTTATGATTGCTTTCTGCAGGACTTTTACATGCTTTTCCCAAATCACTGAAGTGACGTCGACGTCCGGGTTAGCGGTAGCATTAGCCGTCAGGCAAGTGTTATTTAAATAAACTCCTGATGTACTTACAAACTTTCCAATGCCTTGTTTTATGAGTACAGAAGCTATTTGTACGACTGTAGAAGTTTGGTGCCATTCTGGGCATTATTAGTGGAGTAATTTACCAGATACAGCCTTGGATCCATTAGCGCCTGCACTAAACCATCCGGCTGATGTCTCTAAATAAGCTCCTAAGTCTAAGTGGTGTTACTGAAGAGGAGGATGTGAAGGCAGGCTTTGGGCCACTGAAGCGCACCTTCTGATGTAGCGACAGCACCATGTGAGGGAAGCTGGCGAACTGGAAGAGCACGAAGAAGATGAGCTGGCTGGAGAGGTGCTGCCACAGGAGCTGACTGGTGCCGCCGTCGTCGAACTGCTCCTCCGTCTCCGACCGCTCCATGGCGTACACCACCAGGTCCACCAGCTGGTCCTCCAGAACCGGGCATCTCTGCTTGTGCTGCGAGAGGGCAGAGCGGTGGACAGAGGCGCACTCTTACACAGACCACAACCACTGCACACACACACACACCAGTAACTGGGCTGTGACATCACGCCACACACCACACACGTTAGTGATGTCTGTCACACACGCCCCATTTCCTACTCTTCAGTTTACTCCACACTCACTGGATAGTTCAGTATAAGTTCTCTAGTGCACTAGTAGGCCTAAAACTATCATTTTCAGCATCTATCCGACTTCCTCCGCATCACTGTGAGACGGGTGAATAGGCATCGCTGACACGTGAATGAGATGCTGATGCCAAGGTTAGAGCCAGAAACTTTTGAAGAAAACTTTTTCATTAGCTTAAAAAAATAAAAAAATAACGAAAATGCGAGCGAAATCATAAATTAGGATGAAAACGACAGTTAAAGGAGTAGTTCACTTCAGAATTATAGTTTCCTGATAGTTTACTCTCCCCCTCGTCATCCCAGATGTTCATGTCTTTCTTTCTTCAGTGGAAAAGAAATGAAGGTTTTTGAGGAAAACGTTCCAGGATTGTTCTCCATATAGTGTCTTCAATGGGGTCCAACGGGTCGAAGGTCCAGATGTGAGTTTCAGTGCAGCTTCAAAGTCTCGACACGATCCAGCCGAGGAATAAGAGTCTTATCTAGACAAACCAGCGGACATTTTATAACAAAATAAAATAAACATTTAAATACTTTTTAACCACAAATTACGTAACCACACATTACGTAATCACGTTGAAAGGTCACGCGTGACATAGGAGGAAGCACCGACCCAGTGTTCACATAGCAAACGTGCAAAGACTGAGTCAAACGCCATTTACAAATAATAAAAGGTAAAAAAAACGATGTTGGACGAGGATATGAGGAGAAGATGAGATGGAGTTTTTTCGCCCTACGCTCCCTCTCTGAACCAGAACACGCCTGACCTTTCAACGTGATTACGTAATGTGTGTCGCATTGCAGAGCTAGTGCAAAATGAGCATTTGTGGTTATAAAGTATATAAATGTTTATTGTTTTTTTTAGCAAATGTCCGCTGGTTTGTCTAGATAAGACTCTTACTCCTCGGCTGGATCGTGTCGAGACTTTGAAGCTGCACTGAAACTCACATCTGGACCTTCGACCCGTTGGACCCCATTGAAGACACTATATGGAGAACAATCCTGGAACGTTTTCCTCTTAATATGGAAAACACTTAAAGTGATATTAGAAGTGATAACCGAAGATCAAATTCAGTGTAGACCTCATTGATGATGCAGACTATATACAGGCGAGCAGATGTGTGTGTGTTTATATTCAGGGTTCATCTGCTCGCCTGTACATAGTGTATGGCAAGCCGTTTTAACTTTTATTAATTTCCAGGATATGAATTCTTGATATCAACAATTCAATTTTCACTAGTTTAAATTATAGTTACTGATGTCAGGAATTAGATTTATTCTAGTAACAATGCTAATTCTTGATATCAACAATTGATTTTTCACTAGTGAAATGTCACCATAGGCTGCCATTCAAAATCCATTGTTGATATCAAGAATTGATTTCTTACTAGTTGAAATTCTGAAGACACATATCAGCTTTGTTATTGTATATTTTTTATATCAATAATTACATTGTTACTAGTAAAAATGTGAATTCCTGATATCAAGAATTACGTGGTTACTAGTAAAAAATGTCTATTCTAGATATCAACAATTGAATTGCTACTAGTAAAAATGTTCATTTTTGATATCTGAAATGGCTTTCTTACTAGTAACAATCACATTCATGATATCAGAAATGAACATTGTCACTAGTGAAAATGGAATTGTTGATATCTAGAATAGACATTTCAACGAGTGACAATTGAATTCTTGATATCAAAAATAAAGGTTTTCACTAGTAAGAATTGTGTTTCTGATATGTGAAATTGGAATTTCAACAAGTAAGAAATCAATTCTTGATATCAACAATGGAATTTGAATGGCAGCCTATGGTGACATTTCACTAGTGAAAATACAATTACAGATATCAAGAATTATAGTTTTTACTAGTTGAAATTCAATTGTTATCTAGAATGAGCATTTTAATTAGTAAAAATGTAATTGTGGATATCAATAATTAGCATTGTTACTAGTGGAAATGTTATTTCTGATATCAATAACTATCATTTGAACTAGTGAAAATTGAATTGTTGGTATCAAGAATTCATATCCTGGAAATTAATAAAAGTTCAAACGGCTTGCCATACATAGTGTGCATCATTCATAAGGCGTGTACTGAATTGGATCTTTTAATAACATTGTCTTATTATATTAATAATTGAATGAAATAAAAATGACTGCTGGTCAGTTGTTTTGCTCTCCAGGAGGGAAAATAAGGGCGTGAGGTGAAAACTATGAATCTCTGGGGTTTGTAGCTTTTGCACTCCCTTTTTCAGTTTGTACGCCTTCTAATCTGTGCATTTATTACTAATATCTGACCAAATTAGTCTTACGCAAATAAGCTAAACTAAATAAGCAGCTATTCCCCAACCCAGGGACAGTTACAGACATGATAAACATGAGCTGCTGTATTGACTGAACACACAGAGCATATTCAACACGGCCTCACGACAGTCACAGGAGATGGACAAACACAAATGGGACACGCTGCACAGCAAACACACACACACACACACCACTGAAAGCATGGCGTGAAGATGCTCACAGAAGCCCTGATCGCGAGGGAAGCTGCAGTGCATCTGCAGGACAGTGACGCCCCCTGGTGCTGGCGGGACAGAAGTGCGGGACGATCTGCTCCCGATGCGCGGCAGCTTCCCTGTAAGAGGCATGCAGGGACTGATCTATCAGCGGCGCTGGGTGTGTCTGCGCATCCGTCAACGCTTTACTGATGCTGTTTGTGTGCTATGTTTAAAGACCCCATGAAATTGAAGAGTTTTCTCCACTGTATTGAAACAGGAAGGCAGGATCTAAAGTCCCCCGGTAGTCAATAAACTGATCCCTTAAAACTCCTCTTTGATCACCAAAATTATTTTTTCCTTGAATGAAATGTCCTCATGCCTTAAAATAGCTTGAATGTAACTCTACACGCTTGCCTCATTTAGTATAGTACAGTGTTTAGGATCTGAATCCGATTGCTCACACTTCAGGAGGAGGTCTGGGCCGTATTCCTGACGAAACTGGACAGGTGTAAATGCATCTGGTTGTTGAAACCACATATGTACATTTTACTCTTCCCAACAATGCTAAAATATAAACGTGTGAGAGCGTGTTATAGGCTATGTTATAGCCAGATATGACGACGCTACTGGAACAGGCATCACCGCAGATGAGCATCTCTTCATCAAGCCAGCGTGCAAACTATCGCAGATCACAGTGAAAGTGAGTCGCAGACGCTTAACACACAATCATCCTCATTAAAAGTAAAGAAACGAAATGATCTTACCAGGGCTGTTGCCGCTCTCTCTTATTGCCGTCTTTGATTTTAGCTGAGTTTAGAATTTTAGCTGATCATAAATAAAACGCAGCTCATATCTGTTGCTTTCGGTGACGTGCACTCTTTGAAGATCGGATTTAATTTATGTGACCAGTTGAAATGGAATTGTTTTGATGAATCAGATAGCTATCCGATCTGAGAAAACGCATGAAGTGGCCAGGTGTAAACAGCAGCTCAGAGATCACACGTTGATCTGATTGGTTACAAGGTAGTTTGTGACGTCAGAAACACCAGCGATTTCAAACCGTGTTTTTGAGACTGTCTTTGGACAAAATTTGTATTAAAAATGAAGTTTTTAATGTTGTTTATGTGTCTATGTGGTGTTTTTAATATGCTTTACCATGTGTAAGTTCATAAGTCGACAGCATTGCTGAGTATTTCCTCCTTAAAACTGCAGTGAACCAAAGACAGTCTCAAAAACACGCTTTGAAATCGCTGGTGTTTCTGACGTCACAAACTACCTTGTAACCAATCAGATCAACGTGTGATCGTCAACCAGTGGATCTCTGAGCTGAGTGAGTGAGTGGAGGCGGGGCTCATTTGCATATTCATAGAACCGCGTATACTAAATGAGGCAAGGGTGTCGAGTTACAGTCAAGATATTTTAAGGCATGAAGACATTTTTTCACAGGATCAAAGATGAGTTTTAAGGGATAAAATGATTGACTATGAATAACAGTTAAGTGCTCGATCAATGGATGATGTCATCAATATTTTAGTCTGCTTTCCAGGAAGAAAAATCGTTAAAATTTAAACCGTGCACGTCTGCTAAAACATATTTTGTCAAGGTTTGTGAGTACATCACCGTATAGATGAGCTCAAAAGCAATAGACTAAAAGGCACAAAGCTCTAAACTGGGTTTCATGGGGACTCTGAGAGCATGATGAAGGTCAGCTGGTGCATGAACGCTGATTATTATCTGGAGGAGAGGTGTTTCCCTGCGCGTGGGAGCGAACCGTCTGCATTTAGCAGCACACAACACCCAGAGAGAGCCAATAAACAGCAGCAGGACACACACTGGACGACGGCACACAAACACACACAGCATGCGCCGATCAGGGCTTGAAATTAACAGATTGTCTTCATTCTCAGGTACGCTTTATCATCCCTGAAAGAGGGACCGTGATGTGTGTGTTTGGCCCTGACGGCTCACCTACACCGAGACTCACTGGGTTTCCAGCATCAACTACTGTTAGTGCAGGGTGACTGCTCACCAAAATCATCATCATCTGGTCATCATTTACTCTAGCCTGGTCTTACCAGACTCCCGTACAGAGAGTCAGGCCTCTCTCCATTGACAAGCGTTAACTTCCTTGAAGGCGGGTACTCCGTTGAAGAATCTGCCATAACCATTCGCTTTGGTGACGTAACCCTACAACTCAAACTAGCGCACGACCCCAACGTCATCGTTCTCAGCCACTCCTCTGTTCGCTGATTGGACCGGCAAAAAATTGGCCGGAGAAAACCCAAGAATATCCCGCAAACCCAGACGGAGTACTGAAGGAAAATGAAAATTGAGTGGAAGTACGTACATTTAGCCTAATGCTTCATCTCCAAACAATAGGAAGGCAATGGTCACCAAATCTGTTTGGTTCCCAAAGTTCTTCTTTTATGCTCCACAGAAGACAGTCATAGAGGTCTGAATGGCATGAGGGCGAGTAAATGATGACAGAATGACCATTTTTGGGTGAACGATCCCTTTAACGTTTATAAATTGGTTTTGTCATTATGTAATGATGGGAGATTAAGGGTCAGTCTCAGGAAAAGGCTCCATGACTTCCTACTGATGTAATTAACATCATCATCACACTATTATTAACAGACGGAAATCTTGTTTAGTGGGAAATTTTTGTTTTTAAATCTGAATGGGAGTCATTACAAGGGGCCATACACACACAGAAGAGTGGAAATTGAAAGATATTATTTTCCTATGGGAGATTATAGTGTATTTTTCTCTTCAAAAGAAGATTTTATCTTTCTGACATTATATTTAAGGTGGCAACATCATAAAATAATTCATCTGTTTTCATCGGTTTTTAATTAAATACACTCTTTCTCTCTACAGGCTCAAGGGTTTAAAATAAACGTGCCGTTTACCAGTTAAACTGTTATTAGAAATGTTTACACCGATCTTCAACCCCAAGACATTTTGAATGGGTTATTAATTATGCATGAGCTAGTTAACTATTTATTAATTATTGCAATGTGAGATTTATAACAAGGCACTTTCAGAAACTCACATAACTCATAAATAATGAATGCTGCCCTAATGGGCATGTGTTAGCGGTGATAGCAACGCTCTTCCCACATATAGTGGTTTAGGGTGTAACGGCACACAAAACATGACGGTTCGGTGCGTACCTCGATTCTGAACTCACAGCTCAACGTGTCTTCAGTACAGCAGAGGAAACTAACCAAACCATGCCTTTTTTATTTATCAAACAGTGCTTTACTGAACAAACTAAGTCTGCCTTTAAATACAGAAGTGTCAACACACACTGCAGTTTATGCTACTGTTGTATTTGGGGGAAGAGATTTGAAGGACTCGCACTGCAAAATATGTATTTTAGAATAAAGTTAGAAATATTTGGCTCTCATTCCAATCCACTTTTTATTTATTATTCATTGAAGTCTGTGAAGTTAAACATAGACTCACTTGCTGTCAGGATAATACTTTATGCCAAATGGAAATGTGTGTGTGAATTTGTAACATTTGTAAGTAAATCAAAGTATATGGATATAGAGGATACTGTCCCATCATAGGGGGTTAAAACAACACTGTATCAATCATTTTCAGTACAAACATGTGTACCGTTACATCAACCACAGAAAAAAAAACATACTAATTAACAAATAGTCTGAATATTAGGAGGAGAGCCTGGTGTTTGCACCTGAGCTGAGAAAATATGATTTCTAGAAAGCTCAGCAATAACATTTTAAAATAATAAAAATAAAAACGCTGAAATATTTGAGCTTCAATGGCGCCGTTTCCTGTGAATGACCCACAAACTACAGCAGCTTACAAGCTTTCTCTGATATTAAATGTCATCGGCAAGAATCCGAAACAGTAAGAAGTGTGAAAGAAGAGTCAAAAGGAACAATCCAGTTGCATCACTGTTTGTTTGTTAAATAAAAGCTTCAGTTTTGGGAAAGAGGGAAAGCAGTTTGGCTGAAAGCGCAGAAGACTGTTGTGGAAAAGCTGATGATTTTCTCGGTCAGCCTTTCAAATGCTCTAATAATTGCTCGTGGCAGTCAGTAATTTCAAGCCCTACGTTTATCGTCTCGTTTCACTGGAGGTTGTTCTTCTTCAGTCGTAATTAGATGGACTCGTTTGGGGTTTGGCTATGAGGAAGCTTCCAGAGTCTGGTTAGTCACAATACAACAGTAAGATTGTGAACATACCTGAGCAATGTTCAAGGTCTAGAGCATTGGAGGAGGAGGAGGAAGAGGAGGAGGAGGAGGAGGAGGAGGATGGGCGGGGCAAGACAGGACAGAACAAAAATAAAGGAAGAAAAAAAAGAAAACACAAATACAGTGACTAGGAGGCCAGCTTCAAGTAACCCTGTCAGTCAAGCCAAACCACACCCCCAGAGACAGGTACGAGAGGGACAGGGACTCCCTGCCAGACCTCAGGAGAGAAGGAGAGGGAGAGAGAGAGAGAGAGAGAGAGAGAGAGAGAGAGAGAGAGGGAGAGGGAGAGGGAGAGAGAGAGAGAGAGAGAGAGAGAGAGTTTGGCAGGGAGTGTTGTATCGTTCAGGTCCTGTGGGAGGGAGTGTGGGACTACTCAAACTACAAGCAGCTGATCTCTCCACGCCTCTGCGTCAGCCTCTCATCACAGAGAAGGGGATGGACATGCGAGGCAGAGGAGGGAGAGAGAGCCCTGCGAGAGACAGAGAGAGAGAGAGAGAGAGAGAGAGAGAGAGAGAGCGAGCGGCACCTGCTTGTTGAGGCCCAGCATGTTGCAGACCATGTCTCTGGAGTAGGGCTGCTCCAGCACATACCTCAGCAGACCCGTCTGCGGCTCGAACAGGTCCTGCGGAGACACACACACGTCAGCGCAATCACAGCACATATACACACACACACATATACAGGGTGTCCACAGGGGGATTCATTCAGGTTTAAAGGGATAGTTCACCCAAAAATGAAATTTCTGTCATTAATTCCTCACCCTCATGTATGCTTCAAATAAAGATTGTCTCAGTTACACATATATCATATTTTAAATGAATAAAAGCATAAGCATTTATAAAAAAGAAAAAGAAAAATGGGTTTAAGGCCAAAATGTGAAGTTTACTTCCCAAGTCTTATAAAACCTTAAAGGGTTTGTTCAACCAAAAAAGAAATTTGTGTCATTAATTTCTCACCCTCATGTCGCTCCACACCTGTAAGCCTTTGAGCGGTTTCTGAACCTGTCATAGACTGCACCGTCAATGCAACTTTCAAGGCCCAGAAAGGTAGTAAAGACATCGTTAAAATAGTCCATGTGACTCCGGTGCTTTTAATTATTGGATTAATTATTGGAATTAATGACAGAAACTAAATTTTTGGATGAACTAACCCTTTAAGGTTTTATAAGACCTGCACAAATGAAATTATTCGTAAACTTCACATTTTGGCTTAAACACGTTTTTTTTAATTATAAATGCTTATGCTTTTATTCGTTTTAAATATGACATGCGTTACTGATACAATCTTTATTTGAAGCGTCACGTTACTTTCTAAAGGTGATTTCCTCTAATCTGATCGCTACTGTAGACATCAGTGTTTATATCTGAACTATAAGCTTTTATCCAGCGCTTCTGTGATAATCTGACAGAAATAATGAGACTGATGTTGAAAGACTGTTAGTGAAGCGGTTTCATATCTACACATGACGACTGCTCTCTCTGATCAGATCTGAGTGTTCGCTGTGATCGCGCTCGTCTAAGCTTTAATAGACAGAGCCGAATCACTGTCATCAGGAGTAAGATCATGTGGGTGTTTGAATCGAGATCACCATCTTTTAATAATTAATCGTGCAAACACTAGTTCATACTAAAAAAAAATGTATGTAGTTCTTGTTTTATTTCAGATTGTGATATATATCGCAAATAAAAGTTTTTTCAGTTTTTTTTCTGATACCAAGCAGCCCTAATCATGTGATCATGTGCACTGATCAGTCAGTCACAGTCAGTGCGGGATCTCTGTGCTGTGATCTGGATTCAACTCTCCGTTCTTATGTGAGACTCATGAGCACAGTGTGTCGGTCTGTCATCTACACATGCAGCAGTGAGTTACTCATTAACCAGTGCTGAACTTAAACTGGACAAATGAGTTTCTTCAAGAGCTGCTGTACAGCTGAATCGATCTGGGCTGCATGATTTAGCTATCATCACTGTAGCGCTGCTGTGAAGCGATCTTGCTATCATCACTGTAGCGCTGCTGTGAAGCGATCTTGCTATCATCACTGTAGCGCTGCTTTGAAGCGATCTTGCTATCATCACTGTAGCGCTGCTGTGAAGCGATCTTGCTATCATCACTGTAGCGCTGCTGTGAAGCGATCTTGCTATCATCACTGTAGCGCTGCTGTGAAGCGATCTGTACTGTAAGGATACGGTGAGCGGAGTCAGGAGTACCTTATCATAGGGCAGCATTCCCCTCAGGGGGAAGCGCAGAGTGCTCGGGTCCAGCTTCCAAGAGTTACAGATCGCCCCAGAGTTATTGACCACCGGCAGGAGACTGCAGCGCCCTGAAACACACACACACACACACTAGTTAAACACGAGACAGACTGCCCCAGGGGCTTATGGGATATGAACGACACGACACTGTGAGATGAGGACGAGTGAATGCTCTTACCACAGATGGAGTTAATACGGGCGGTCGGTCTGAAACTATCGACGAAGTCAGAGATCAGGCTTCCCAGCAGCTGAAAGAAGCACACACTGCTCTGAGATCAGGTCAACACCGCCACCGCTCTACAGCCAGGGCCAGGTTCACTACAGCGCCAGTGCAAACCCTCTCTAATCACTGTCAGGATTCACTACATACATGCAGTGAGAAACTAGTGATAAAAGGTTATTTATGTGGCTAAACCTTATTGCATATGTTAAAGGGATACTTCAGGATTTAGCATTATGCTTTGTATCAGTAGAAAACCTGTAGTATTTTTGAATTACCATGCTTCCCTCCATCATATCCCCCTGAGAAGAGAGATTTATGTATTTTTTGTCTGGAAAAAAATCCTCCGATGACGCAAAAATCGTCATGGAAAAAAATCGAATGGTGACTGTAGAACGCAAAAGGTGAAGTATCCCTTTAAAGACTGCTTTTCAGTCCACAAATCACCAACGTTCAACACGGATTTGAAGTCGTAACGCTAACTGTAACCATGGTATTGTGGCAGAATAGTCCAATGTTTTTACATTATTCATCTCAGGGTTCATACAACCTTTTGAGAGTGAAATACAAGCACTTTTCAAGAACTTTAAAGCTCTAAACATGATGCAATTTAAATGTTCTTTTTAATGTAAAACTTTTAAAGATGAAGGAAAACTAACACTTTATGGCAAACATACAAGAAATCAGCACTATAAGCAGAAGATGGCGGCTGAGGATCACTTATTGATTATTAGATATTTCCTAATATATGGAAAAGTGGGAAGTCACAAATTCTCATGTAAAACTTTTCTTCAACTTGTGACTGAATTGCACAGAAAGAAAGTAAAGAGAGCTCCTCTTATAATCACTGAAGCTGTGGGTCGGTTCAGAATGCAACATAAGAGTAGAATATTTAACGTTTCTGTATAAAAATTGTGTTTTTGCACATTACTGTTGTTAAAAAAGTTACTTTTATCTGCATAACAATTCCAGCTTAGTTCGTCACTGTTAGATTTCCAATAAACAAACATGTAATATGATTAGTAATTGGACTTATTAATGCAAAACAATAGTACTTTTATGATTAAATGAACTTTGTGATAAATGTTCCCCTAGAGTGTGTGTGTGTGTGTGTGTGTGTGTGTGTGTGTGTGTGTGTGTGTGTGTGTGTGTGTGTGTGTGTGTGTGTGTGTGTGTGTGTGTGTGTGTTACCCAGTGTGAGAGCAAGCCCTCCGGATACAGCTTCCTGATCTCGGTCACAGCGAAGTACGCGGGCAGCAGACAGGCGTTGCGGTCCAGGATGTACTCCACCACCTTCACACAGGACAGTTAATCACGACAGGAAACACTAGCGGATCGCGATCTGTGGAGTCACACGCACCTCTCGCGCCGCTAGCAGCTGCTGAACCACAGCCGAGCTCACGAAGCTGGGGACCGTCTGGATCTTGTCCAACACGGCCTTCAGTAGATCCCTGACGCCCTGAAACACACACACACACACACACACACACACACACAGAGAGAGATTATAAAGTGGGGGAGAGCGCCCGTGGAGAAGCTTAGAGGAAAACTATGTAAAAATGAATTTAAAATGCATCAAACATTTGCTTAAAATGTGACTTGAATGTCAATCTATGAACTCTTAAACACAAGTCTGCTGTAACGCAACGGCACAATACAACATATCCCAGGATTCAGTTCTCAGCAGAATCACGCAGATCTCCAGTTCGTCTTTCACCTTGTAGTCGACTCCTCCGATGATTTTGCGGATGAGTTTGAAGGTCAAAGCCCAGAGCTGAGTCCTCTCCCACTCCAGACTGTCCGAGCCGATCAGAGCCTGACACACCATCCTGCGGGAACACCGGCACACGGTCACATGACCCCAAACTCTGGAGGTCTGCCACTCGACCCAAGCCCGATGGGAACTGTAACTGTCCTTCAGGTTTGGGTTGAGTTCTGGTTTGTAACTAATGAATAAAGGATTTACTACTACAAATGTGAAATGTGTAAACTCACACACACACACACACACAGAGCTCGTCATCCATGTGTACTAAAATCGGTGGATTTTTTTGTTTTTTTAAAAACATTATTCAGAACTATTATCTTGTGCTATATATGCATGTAACCAGAGCTCCTGGAAACCACAACACATTGCTTGTGTGTGTGTGTGTGTGTGTGTGTGTGTGTGTTTACACATTTCACATTTGTAGTAGTAAATCCTTTATTCATAGGGTCAAGACTTGGTTTTAGGGATAAGGTTATAATGAGGTTAAGGGTCGGTTTAGGGTCAGGGGTCGGGTTAGGCACTTAGTTGTGATGGGTAAGGTTAGGGTAAGCGGCTAGAGACTGCATTGTGTCAATGAATGTCCTCATAAAGAAAGATGTACAAGAGTGTGTGTGTGTGTGTGTGAGACCTGGGAGGCAGGAGGCTGGTCTCCACCGCCATGGCCAGACAGTCGTAGAGGAAGGCGATGCGTTTGGGGCTGTGCTGTCCATGAATAAAGCGGACGATCCACTGCACACACTGATCATGTGACTCCTGCAGTTACAGCACACACACACACACACACGTCACATTACACACAATCTCTCTGCCACATCTGCTCTAACTGGCCATCAAAATTACTTTATAGGAAGAAATTATACAATGGACACATTCAAACAGTTATTAACATCGTAAATCTTTGTTTAAAGTTTAAAGTCACCATGGAATCAAAATTGACAATTCTTATTTTCTTATTGAATGTTGCCGTGTTTATTCATGATTTATCGGTGCACATCATTGTGTTTAATTCATGCGTCTCGTTATCTTGAATCAGAATAAGTTCCTCTTGCAGCATCTCATCTCTTCTCTGATGAAGAGGGCGGAGCAACCTGTCAATCACACGAGATCCACCAATAGCAGACCACAACCATCCAATCAATCCCCCACAGACACAATCAAGCCCCGCCCACATTTGTTCTTGTTCCTGAAGCGTTTCACTCGGATATACACGACACAATAGGAGAGACAAGACTAGCGTAACTAGAGTTATTCTGATTCAAGATTACGAGACACATGGTTTTAAAACAAAGATGTGCAGAGATAATCATTCAGAAGAGACACTGATCCCAGGCCAGGGCAGGACTAACAGCACAGAGCTGGTGGAGGAGTGTGGCTGACCTGAGGCAGGCTGATCCAGTACTGTCTGAAGGCTCCTAAACAGCTCAGGAGTTTGTTCCTCTCATCCTCCGCACTGTCCATGAACATGCTGCACACACACACACACACACACACACACACACACACACACACACACACACACACAGCTGACTCTCATCCCTTCACTGGCTACAGATCAGCGCTAGTTTCACTTTATTATTTACTCACCCAGCAAACGCCTCTTCTATCACCTCAGTTTTCTGGTGTAAACAAAACATTTGAAGGTTTTTTTAATGTATTTATTCGTTTTATAAGATAATTGTCCGCTCATACGGTATATAATGGAACAATCTTTTAATGAATGAAATGACCCACCACTACATCCTCAAAAATACTCTGCAGCTGACTTTCCATCGGGACCGCCATGATCTGAGGAGCTCGTCGCAGGACAGCGCTTCATAAACTTACATGTCCATGTTATAGTGTGTGTGTGTGTGTGTGTGTGTGTGTGTGTGTTTATTGAATTAGCGCCGAACTGACGCTCTGATGAACAACAGAGAACCAGCGCCAGTGTCCAGAAACACCGGAAACTCGAGCGCGCTGAACACATTCCGGTATGAACACACGATCACACAGCGATGGTTCCGTCGGTTTCTGTTGAGCCTTCTCGGTCGGAAAAAAAAAACAAATCGATAAGTCAATAAACAGTGCATAAATTCGTACTGAAACGTTTATAAAGTCACGGGCGTTACAAAAAGTACAACACTCGTTGCATAATTGCCTCTGTACAGATTTATGCATCAAACCAGGAGTTAAACGTACAACTAACAATCTTCTTTTTTAAATTAAATGTTTCTCTGATGATTAACTACGCACAGTTTAAGAATAAAATGCCAAAGATTGTTTAGGCTAACAGAAATGTTTAATTAATGAATTCATTTAATAGCTAATTAGAGACGGTTCAACCTTTTTAGCTAAAATCTATTTTCAATAGACTCGTCTTATTATACTGTACAGGGTAAAAATGTATTTATTATTTTGAAGGACACTTCTTTTACTTTATTAGTTAGAAAATGTTTGTTTTGTAAGGACCAAATCTTTTTCCAATTTAATTTTTTTAATAAATTATTCCAGTAAGAGATTACAGGAGAAACAGAAATGATATCTTCAAGAACTTTTCAGGGCTTGTACGGCACGCTTGGTCACTACCGTAGATATATATATATATATATATATATATATATATATATATATATATATATATATATATATATATATATAGTGTACATGTCTATGGGCAGAGAATGTCTAATAGGACATTAGACTGGCTCTGCTATGGGTCACTACGAATAACGTATGACCAGTCGCTTCCGTTACTGTAAACCTTTATTTGTGTGTGTTGCACGCCAGTAGGTGTCAGTATGAGTGTAACACTGGCCAGCGCGAGATTCTCATCTGTGGGACTTAATGTTAATACTGTTACTGGAGAACTCCATACGCACTAGTTTCCTGATTATATAAGATAAAAAAAAATAAAAAAAAAATTGTCAGATGCTGACATGAGAATTAAATCACAGAATTTAAATGACACTTTGGTGCTAAACAGTAGCAATAGAGATATCGAACTCACCGCATTAACCCTATAACTATGCAAAATAAAACAGTCTGGGGCTACATATAGCAGTTTTAAGAATATACACATGTTTCAGCCGTCCTGACTGTCCGTTAGTCTCCTGAATCTGATTTGGAGCTGATCTGAGCACAGGACAGACTCCATGACTAGGCTATACTCTATGGATCTTTGTGAGTGTCCCACTTCAGGCCCTGAGAGATGGTGGTGCAGGATCCTGAATCACTGCCGTCCCAGATGTGCACTGTTCGGAGTGAGTGGGAATGATGCAGGGTGTTTCTCCTGCAGTCCACGATCATCTCACTGTTTTGAGCGCGTTCAGATCCAGGTTGTTATAACTGGACCAGACGACCATCTGCTCAACCTCCTGACCCGTCCCCGTCCTGCATGAGGCCGATGAGTGCGGTGTCGTCTGCAGACTGAAGGGTCTTCTGGAGTGCAGTCGTCCATGTACTATTGGTGGAGAGAGCACACGTCCCCGAGGAGCGCCAGTGCTGATAGTGAGGGCCCTGGATGTGAGATTCCCGAGGTGGCTGCTGATCCACTGAGATCAGGGATGGACGAGAGCTAGCTTGGTCAGTTTGGCTGAGAGAAGATCCGGCATGATGATCATGAAGGCCGGACTGAAGTCCACCAATAAGATCCTTGCGTAAGTCTGTGGAGATGTTGCAGGATATAGTTCAGCCTCATGTTGACTGCCTCATCCACAGACCGGATGCTCGATTAGCGAACTGAGGATGGATCCGGTCAGGGTCCAGTGATGTCCTCAGGTGTGCCGGCACCAGTCTCTCCGGTGACTTCATGACCACAGGCGTGAGAGCGGCGGGTGTGTAGTCGGTCAGTGCAGTGATCTGGGGTTTCTTGCGGACCAGAATGAGTGTTTACCTCACACTGCTCCAGTGATCTGGTGAAGACTGGGGCCAGTTGGTCAGGGGTAATGTTGTTACACAACAAATATTACTAATTACTATTACTGGTATTTTAGATTGAAGGAATAAATTCATACAAACAAACAAACAAACAGATCTGAAGCTAAACCAAAATGGAATACCCCTGCTAGAGACCATTTACAGTCATTTGTGTAATTGGATCTTTGTCGTGACTGAGATAATGAACTTCCACTCGTCTGTAACTAATTGCTGTGAAGCCGTTTCCTCTTATTTGCATGTAAGAGAGAGAGAGAGAATACAGGTCTTTTGTACTTCAGCAATTGTTTCTACTTTCAGATCCCTGACAGGAGAACTACATGTGCTGTTATTCTGACTGAATACAATGATGAGAACTGAGGAGGATCCCCCATAATAACCAGACTCACGCAGTCACATGACCTGGAACAGAGGGTCATTACCGCATCAGCTCAGGTTCAGTCAGAGGGAAGTGCTTTTTGTGTTTTTTTTTATTATGACAAAACAGATATAGACAAGAATCACGTTTTTATGTTAAATCTTATTATATTACTTGGTAAGTTTTATATACACAAATGTAAATGGTCTGAAAGATTCCTAACATTTACCATTTTAAGGCTGATATGAAGATTTACTTTGAAACATTGCAAGGACTCTCTCAACCAGAACTATGGTCGTCTATAAAAAATTAAATTCATCTTCTTTATTTTAATTATACATATATACCTCCTCTCCGATATGTCTTATTTTTTTTTATTTTCTTTCTTGCCTTAATGTGTGAATTGACTGTTTAGCATCTTTGATATAAATGTTACCTGTAATGATCCTCATATCTTATGATGCTCTGGATTCATTTTGAACTTTATATGTGAAATATGTGTATACTGTATTATTACATGTATAATTCTTTCTGCATATAAAAAAGGAAGTGTTTTGAGTGGACAAAAACACTTTCAGTACAGGGGTCATTGACGAATAAGGTTTTTAAAAGTGTAAAAAAATAGAATGGAGATATAACTATATTTGAAACCATTTTTTTAGTTTACCTAGGTGTTAACAATAAGATTTTGTGGTTTGTACAATCAAATAACACTGTTTTTTGTCATTTTTTACAAGATGGAAAAAATGACACCAAAAAAGTCATTCGATTTATATGATTTGAAAGTTAAAAACTGATTTGACATTGATGTTGATAGTATATAGTGTATACCACAGAAGAAATATTAAAAAAAATTATCACTGATCTCATAAATGTAATCATTTATTGGACTACTGTAAACACTCCAACATATTCAAGTAAAATATTTCATTCAGGTATGTAATGAAGTCACACCAGTATAACCAGTCTGCTGTCATACCGCACACACAGTGCTACTGAACTACCCTCGGGGGGAAACAGCTCAATATGTAAGACGTTGTATTGTAGACTGTAAGGTGGCATCACATTTTTTAAATTCTTTTAAAATGTTAAAGTTATTTTGAAGACTTGTCTCATGAATATTAATTAGGTCGTGTTGGCGTTGCTAGGAAACCTCCCACGCCTCTGCAGCGGTTGGCTGGGGCGGGTCACGTGAGCGCAGCAACACCTGCAGCAGAAGCAGAGGTGAGGGACTCTGTACCTGAGAGCCGAGCGCTGCGGTCGCTCCATCAGCTCTCCAGAGACATGTAGAGGACTCCAGCCTTCTCCAGAGTCAACATCAGGACAGAATGATCAGGGTTACGCGCGTGGAGATATGGAGACCGTGTTAGTGATCGCGCTGTGCTTGCTCACGAGAGGAGCGACAGGTAAATCTCACCGTCTCTCTCTCTCTCTCTCTCTCTCTCTCTCTCTCTCTCTCTCTCTCTCTCTCTCTCTCTCCCCTTGTTTAAATACTTCACTTTTAATGTCGCCTGTTCATTCTGAGATGGAGAGTTTAACCTATAAGTCTTATATAGACATAATACATAGATATATTATTAATATAGTATCATAGTTATGTAATTACAAAATAATATAACAATATACGTTAGGCTAATGAAGCTTACAAATATCTGTCATTTTAAGTCTGCTTGGAGATATTTCAAGAAAGGTGTTTCTATTGAAACTTTTTATTACTGATTTTTTTTTTACCCTCAAAGTAATTGCGACTTTTTGTCTCATAATTCTTTTTTCAGTTCATATCACGCAATTCTAAAAAAAAAAAAAAAAAAGTCAAAATTGCGTGATAGCCTATAAAGTCACAATTATCTTGTTTTTATTCCGTGGCGGAAACAAGCTTGCATTAACCCAAGCTGTGCATTCTCTGTTTTATGATGGGGTCATGTCTTCTCTTTCCCTCATAAAGCCTCTTTTACAGCACGGGTTCACATTAGCGCATGTGTTGATCTTTATGATGATCCTCTGGGTTTCTGAGGTGAATGTCAAGAGTGTGATGATCTGTTGGTGTTCTGGAACAACAGGAAGCAGATTCACCCGTCAAACACCCTGGTGCCTCTTCCTGTGGTTTCATCAAACCTGATTTATTTCAACAATGCCTGAACTTTACTGCATTTCCTGCAGCCGCTCGCTGTGAAGTTTGGAAACGATCCAACAAGTCAGTAATGTGAACATGGCCTGTGTGCATAACAATGTCTCGTGTTCATCTGTTGAACAGCATCAGCCGAGGGACCGCCGGAGCCTCGAGACGTCCACTTCTCCTCCGTCAACCTGAGGAACGTCGTGAAATGGACGCCAGGAGAAGGATCTCCCAACGACACCGCCTTCTCTGTGGAATATGCCAAGTGAGTCGAATCAAACACACTGTTCAGATCCGCCACGGTCAGCATGAGACGTGTTCGGGCTCACAAGATCTCTTGGAAACGCTAGTCTGAATCCCTGCACACTTCCACACTATACAGGCACAAACAGCATGTGAGCCGATAGTGTTTCGCTGATTCATAGACTATCCCCTGGTTTCACAGTCCCAGGTTAAAACGCATGTTTGAGCTGTTTTAATCTTACAATATGTCAGTATCATCGTTTCGTCTCAAGATGAGCTTCACCACAAAAAAGTAATACATAAATAAAATAGGCCTAGTTATTGTCTTTGTTGTTTTTGACCAAAAACTACTAACCTAACGATTTTTAAAGACAAGTAAACTGTCAGTAATAAAATAAGAACAAATAATTGCAAATTACGAGCAATAGCACAAATACAACAGAACAAACATACAGATATAATATTGTTGGCCGCAGTGGCGTAGGGAGTTAGGCGTGTTGTAGATACTTTTCAAATCCTTTTGCCGAACTCGTTCTTCTACCTTTTCACACTGAATATCAGATTGGAAAGGCATTTATATTCAATAAATATGAAGAAAATATGTGAAAAGTGGAAATAAAGGGCCTAATGGAGTGTTTATCGGGATGGGCTAGGTGTAGGGTGGGATTTATTGTCATTTATTTAATCAATATATCATTTACACTCAATATGTTGTTATTGTATAATGTTTCATAATGTACTAAAATACTGAGGTGCAAATAGTATCAATTATTTACACTTGGCACTGCATAGTTTTCATTGTTTAAATTAAATATAGATTAATACTTATTAAAGTTATTCAGTCAATTTTTTTTCTTCCCACTTATTTTCTCTGTCTTATGTTGTCAGATTAAGATTGATGACGGACGGCGGCAGGAATATATTAGGCTACTGTCACTTTAAGAGCTGCACGGATCCAGTATACTGATACACATGCTTTTAGTTTCTCAACTGTTTATGTTCACTTAAGATATAACAGACTAGGATACTCGCCGAGACCAGCGTTTTTTGACTTAATTTTATGTGAATGCGTCCATTCAAGTGCAAGAAGATGTGCAAGAGAGCTGGATTCAGCATTCACACGCTGTCTGAGGCTTTCTTTTTTGCCCAAATATGGACCGACCCCCACAAACCAGAATTTACATGCTTTTGTCCTTTTTACACAAATGAGGAATACAGCAAGTGATTTATCTTAATGAGGCAGTAAAGACAGTAGGTGCTAGTAACCCAGAGTTTCAGCTGTTGGTCAGGGGTGTGTTTCCCGTACAGCGCCGTAACTCGTTAGTACTCGTTAGACGCATCGCTGAAGAAATCAACTAGCTAGTCACGACTGTTTCCCGAAACCAAATTGTCGCAAATTGGTCGTTCAGCCACGTTGGTTAATGATGTCACGCAGGTGGTGGAGTAATGACTACTTTAATTGTTTTAAAGTTTTGCTATAAATTACAGACACGGCATCTGAGGACTATTTCTCATTTTTCTCAGTTATTTTGCTTTATTTCCAGATTCACTCATAGACTCGTTCTTACACACTAGAGCTCGTTTGCACATGCGCTCTTCATAAACGACTCTTTAAATCTCTTGACAAACTCAAAGACGTAAATGACATTTGTATGTATTCTAAATGAAATATATGGTTTGTACTGAATGTCAGCTTGCTTATTTTGCTCAAGATCAGGATTTATTGAGTCCACATGTCATGCAAACTAGAAACTAGGTTGAGAGCTGTCGTTCAAACACACAACTCTGCGATGCTGTTTGCGAATGTTCATTGGAGCGATGGTTTCGGGAAACACCGACTCGTTGAACTGCGATGCTTTTAGGAAACACACCCCAGAATAGTTCAAGCTAGATTAGGGATGATGAAGGAGTAGTGAGAGCACAGACAGACAGTGCTTCTGCTGTCCTGAGCCTGTAATGAGACGTGAGCTGTCGTCCTGCAGATACGGCGACGAGGAGGCGAGCGGCAGCGGCCGGCTGCGGTGGAGGCGTGTGGAGCAGTGCGGATCCGTCACACAGAGCGAGTGTGACGCGTCTCAGGAGACCTTCGACCAGTACGAGGAGTACTACGCCAGAGTCCGAGCCATCAGCGCACACACACACTCCCTCTGGAGCGAGACCACACACAGATTCAGTCCCATGTTCGACAGTGAGTGACTGATGAACCTCTTCTGTTTTGGTACTTTGTTTATCACTGTTTATTAAAGGGGACATATCATGAGAATCTGACTTCGGGTCCCCGGTGCATCGACCAACCCAGACAACAGGAAAAGTGACAACTAGGGCTGGGACAATATATCGATTCATCGGGATTTTTTTTCCATCCAGTTCATCCAATTTTCTCTGAATACATCGCAAATCGATTCGAAGCTTAAAGTTTTTAACAGCAGATCGCGGAATTCTGAGCTGAAATTTCACACACATTCAGGGGACACCATAGATTTATATTACATCTTGTGAAAAGGGGCGTAATACTGTATGTCACCTTTAAAGCCTATACTAATAGACTATAGCTTGACACTGATTTGCATGTACACAGAGACATGTCATAAATTATAGGAAAGTTGCTGTCCGCTAAAATAACTCCATCTTGCCGCCGACACTGACGGCCCACATGTGCTCCACACTCCTATTGGTTGTCGCTCCCAATAGTTGCTCCTGAAGTTAAATATATCTCAACTTTGTTGCGTCGCTAGACAAGCCTGCGTCCTGTCGTCACTGTCAGCGACTGTCGCTCAAATCGCCCGCTCTCCAATGAAATGAATGGGATCATGTCTTGTTGCTGGCAGTTTGAACACAGCTTAATGCAGTTATTGTTAGCAAACCTAAAATCATGTGACCTTCAGAAGGTGTAAGACACTCTCACAGTCTTTTCCTCACTAATGCCACCTCAGTGTTACTGTAATAACAATAACTGTAGTGACTATGGTATATTATTACTGTCCATAAATCCATGTGTGATTGTTGTTGATGACAGTAATAACATTGCCTAAAGAAAAATGGCACATGAAACACAAACTGTTGCTCCTTTCCACAATGTCTAACGATTGACCATTTTGGCCTCTTTTTAAGCCCCGCCCCTGCAAGCTCCCACTAATCTGCATACACTTTTAAAGGCCGCGCCCACATCTCAATGTCCAATCAACAGCAGATGCATAGAACCAAGCCCCGCCTTTTTTCTGTATGTCACAAAATGGAAGAAAAGAACTGATGATACTTCTGATTCATCGCGACCTTAAATCTGTATTTCATTTCAAAATATGTATTCATTGTAGGGCTGTCAATCGATTAAAATTTTTAATCGCGATTAATCGCATGGTTGTCATGAGTTAACTCGCGATTAATCGCATTTAATCGCACATTTTTTATTTGTTCTAAATATACCTTAAATTAATACTTTTCAAGTTTGTAATACTCTAATCAACGTGGGCATTGATAAATATAGATGCTTTATGCAAATGTATGTTTATTATTGAAACCATAGTCAATATAGCATGAAGACGAGACATGTTTCAAAGGTCATAGATGTTTTTCAAAGAACTTGTTCATGTCTATTAGACACATGTAGAAAGAAAAAAGAAATACCAGGTTCCCATTACTTCTCTTTCTTTGCACTGAGCAATTTACTAACACAAACATGTTTAGTTTTTTGCATGACAGGGCAGCTCTTCTGAAAATGCTAAATGTACATTTAGCATTTATTATTACATTGTAGTTTGTCTCTCTCTGTGCCCATTTTGATGAAGCTAAATTCTCAATACATTCTCAATAAAACATATATTTTACTGTTTCTGTTGTCAAACAACGGAATGAATTTGAAATGGTGACTGAAACGCGACCAAATAAACATAACCAGCTCTCCCTTCCAAGACGTTAATCTGCACAAAAATTCTGATAATCGAGCCGTCGTCTGGTGAAATCAAATACACATAAGCTAAAGACAATATCCGTGCTCTGATTTCGGCTATATTTGTAAAATTAGAGAAGCAACATAATATCTGTGTTTAACTGAATTAAAGCGCTGCTCCTCCGCGTGAGACGCAGAGAGAGAGAGAGAGAGAGAGAGAGAGAGAGAGAGAGAGAGAGAGGCGCGCGCGCGTGCTGGGAGAGCAGTACCGGCGGTACCGGTATATTCTCAGAAACTAAATAAGGTTTGGGCGCTTTGTTGAAGGGAAAAAAATCGCTAAAGGGGTCTGCAATGTGGCTAAGTTGCCAACACTGTGTATCTGCATTTCTCCAACTAGGTTTTGGCCCACGGGTCAAACAGAAAATACGCGCTGCGTTAATCGTCCGTTAAAAAAATTAGTGCCGTTAATATGATTTTGCGTTAACGCGTTATTAACGCGCTAAATTTGACAGCCCTAATTCATTGATTTGGTTAGTAAGCTTGTAATAAGCATGAGAGCGTAAAAACAGTTTGATCAGATACATCGATTCAGTTTTCCTGGACACTCCTCGCTGCCATTCTTCATGTGTAATAAAAGCATAAAATAATTTGAACTCAAACCAATATTTCCATGGAAACGAGTGAGATTATGGACAGCCGAGCCGGCCGGTTATTGCACAATAAACTTTGAGTTCAGATTAGCCTGTCGAGAGTTTATTGTGTGATAATGACCAGCTGACACGAGAAATATGTGAAGTCGCTAAGCAACTGCAGTTTCAGTTTTTCACATGTGTCACGCCAGTCGACAGAGAAATCTGAGCTCTCGTGAGGTTTCCTAACAAACATGTGTTCAGCAAAGACTTGAGCTTGTTTCACAAGTTTTAAACCTATAGATGAGGTCATTTGATATGTTAAGAAAGCTTTAAACCACATAATTAAGTATTCCGCAGTTAATTTAGAGTGAGCTATAGGTGTATTTCTTTCTCCAGTCCAACCCTGCAACACCCTGTAAACTGGAAGGATAGTCGTGCTGGAATGCAGTGACTCAGGATTTATTGAATTGTTCATGAGGAATGTTCACACTGGGGTGTAGAGATGTCTTTGTGTTTATGTTGTGCAGACTCTTTCTCACGTTGACTTCTCAGTTATGCCCTACATGTGTATTGCTTCTCTTGACGTGTGATTGAAGTAATCACAGGCGAAAGCAAACAAAAGGCCGCCGTCACTGAACTCTGACCCTCGTAAAGGCAGATGATTATCAGCTCTCCTCAATCTCTGTCCCGCAGCGATCATCGGAGCGCCACTGGTGGAAGTGAATCTGCTGAACAACTACATGAACGTCACCATAAAGGGGCCCTTCAGATGGAGAACCAGGAGGAGGAAGAAAAAGGAGTCGCTGTGGAGGATCTTCCCACACATGATCTATAACGTGTCTGTGTTCAACAGCAGGAGCAATCACACGGTTAGTGCTCCCTAAAGCTTCTGTATCTGCATTCCATGAAGAACCTTTAACATCCTATTCCACTGAAGGTTCTTTATAATGGAAGACGGTGTTTAAAATGTTCTTCACACTAAGAAAAAATGGTTCTTTAAAGTCCCCCTGTGTTCTATAATTTTATCCCTTAAAACTCATCTTTAATGATCAAAATTACATACTTAAACTTTTTTAAACAAACGCCTTCATGCCTAAAAATATCTTGAATGTAACTCGACACCCTTGCCTCATTTAGTATGCGCGGTTCTATGAATATGCAAATGAGCCCCGCCTCCACTCACTCCCTCAGCTCAGAGATCCACTGGTTGACGATCACACGTTGATCTGATTGGTTACAAGGTAGTTTGTGACGTCAGAAACACCAGCGATTTCAAAGCGTGTTTTTGAGACTGTCTTTGGTTCACTGCAGTTTTAAGGAGGAAATACTCAGCAATGCTGTCGACTTATGAACTTACACATGCTTTGTCTTAAAGCACATTAAAAACACCACATAGACACATAAACAACATTAAAAACTGGATTTACACCACAGGGGGACTTTAAGATCTGTTCACGATAAGGTTCCTATCTGTGAAAACCACATTTTGAACCTTTGTTTTGTAAGAGTGTGGGTTACTCAGCCGAATTAAAGTGGTGTTTTCCCAGAATCACATGCGTCTCACGAACGGGAGCCTGTGGCTGGGCCCTCTGGACTTCTCCACACGGTTCTGCGTGGTGGTTCATGCCAAATCCGAGTCTCTCCCTCTGGCCTACATACCCAGCGAGCGGCTGTGTGTCGAGACTCCCAAAGGTACCTCCATCCTTGTGTTTTCACTTTCATTGTCAGGTGAACAGGTTTGAGCGGTATTGATTGACATAAGTGACAGGACAAGTCGAGGAAACTTTTGCTGTTGTTTTAAACCCTTTATCAGTTTTGCATAATATGCATGACTGTAACTGAGGTGTTTTCCCAGCGTGCTCTGAGCTGGACTTCCTCGTCTTCAGACGCTCTGAGTGTGTGTGTGTGTGTGAATGTGTAAGCTGATGTCTTGTGTGTGTGTGTGTGTGTGTGTGTGTGTGTGTGTGTGTGTGTGTGTGTGTGTGTGTGTGTGTGAATGTGTAAGCTGATGCTGATGTGTTCCCTGTGCTATAGACCCGTTCCGGGATCAGCTGCTGGCTGCGATGCTGGGAGGAGTGCTGCCGTCGGCGCTGTGTCTGTGTGTGCTGGCGGTGCTCGGCGGGCTCGTCCACTGCTACATCACCGACCACAGGCAGACCCTGCCCAAGAGCGCCGTAAGAGACACACACACACACACGCAGGGAAGCAAACACACGCTGTTAGATAACCATATTTAGGCTTATTTGTCTTGGCATTATCAGCAGCTGATTAGGACACCTCCGGTTAACAGGCATTGCATTTATCCAAAACAGAATGGCACACTCGCACTACCATGCAAATGTTTGGGGTCAATAAATATAATATATTGCGATATCTAAAGAAATCGTAAAAAAAAAAAAAAATGCTATCAGTAAAAGAAATTATATTATTTTATAATATTGTATACAGTGATATATATCAATTGGTATTGCATTATAAAAATATATTATCCTTATGAAAATACCCGAGATGGGCTTGAAGAACACAGATAAACCTTAATACTTTTACAACGGTCATTAATTATCTTCATGTTTAATCAGTCAAAGTGTCTCTATCTGAGCTTTATTCAGCTACAGCAATTGCTGGATGTCTTTGTCCATGTTTTCCTGGAGTTTATTACTCATCCTATTTTGGGTAAAAATAGAAGAAAAAAAATGCTTTCTAAAGATATTTGAAGTAAACGTACAATAATCCATTAGTTTTTATCTGAATGTGCAATCAGCAGTTGACAGGTCAATGTAACTTTTCCTGTTTCAGGACTAGCAAAATAATTGCATTTTACTCTCTGTATAGAAGTCAAATCTGCATGATAGCAGGTTATTATAGAACAGGGGGGAACAGGTTGGGTGGTTTTGCCCTCCTTTACGCCCGTTGATCGGCAAATCCTGCAGACTGGGCTGATTAACAAGTCATTTTCACAGAATCCAAAAAACTTTGATTAGTTTACTTAGATTACTCCACATAGTGTATGTGTGCACGCTCTAGATGGGTTTCTGTAAAGTGAGGGACATACTTGATCATGTCAGATCACTCATAGTTAAAATAACTCCTGTAGGGTCCTGTCTTCTGTCACGAGGTGTTATATGATAGGTAGCGCTTGAGGAAATACAAAACAATAATAGTCCAACAGGAACTTACTAAATGAAGCTACCGGCCATTCAGAACTTCTACTAGCCAAAGTAAATAAATAAATAAATGAACTAGATTAACTACGTCACAGCATATATATATATTATAAAATGTGGATTTTATACATTCATTTCTTATTCAAACAAAATCCTGTCATCCAGCATCTCCTCCTTCCTCTTTCATCCTCATCCTCATCACCAAAAATGTGTTTTAGGTGGACAGATCAATACAGGACAAAGAACATCAAAGAAATGTAGGAGGATGGAAAATAAAGTGTTTTCTGTTAACCAAACGCTTTTAATCTCCGCTGTTGCTTCAGTGCAAATGAACAAGCGCGCCGTTATGTGTTGAGTAGTGACGTGTGTGTTCAAGTAAGCCAGAAATGAGCAGATTCTGCACAATACGCTGTATTTTATATCATGATGACTCGAGTTGAGTATTTGTGCTAAATCTGCACAGATTTGACTTACAAGAACTTCCAGCAAAGTGAGTAAATATAATAACTAACCTGCCAAAGTGGCTAGAGATCAAACCCTGGTTACAGGTAGGCAGATCTTTCGTTTTATAGACTTACTTTAAAGCAGAATTTGAATTTATCTTGATATCTGATGAAAATTGCATCATTCTATAATCTTCCGTTTTATTACTGTGAAGCTGCTGTGAAACATCATGTACTGTATAAAGCGCCGTAGACTTAAATCTGACTTTTAAAGCTGTACTTTTCTGTAATTTCAGCATGTGGCTCGAATAAGTGAGAAGCTGCAAACCTTCGAACCTGAAATGCCTCAAACGATCATCATTAACGTGTTGAAAGTGGGTGGGTTTGAAGACAAGTGGTCTCCGCTCTGCACTCCGGCTCTGCCTCAGCCCGTCTGCGCTGAAGACTCGCCCGCGGATCAGGCTCGGAACGCTGTGCCGAAGCCGCCCGTGTCTTACGCGCTGCAGCACGAGCCGCCGCCGGCCGGATCCGGAGCTCTCCCAGCGGAGGACGGCGCGCTGGAGCCGTGGCCACAGGAGCCTCTCCACAGCGAGGCTGGAGACTACGGCCTCGTGCTGCCGGCCGGTTTCCCCGCGCCGGGCCAGGGTCCGGCCGAGCTCAGCCCGTACAGGACTCAAGACCTCACGGTGGACCCCACTGAGCCCGACGACGCCTGTGAGGACGAGGACGAGCAGAACCATGAGGAAGTGGAAGCACAGATATTTCTGGACTGGAGCCCGGCGACCCGAGGGCTGACGATCCCTCTGATGGGCTTGTTGGGCCTCGAGGACGAGCCACAGATCCAGACCGAAGCCGTCTCGCTCCTGCCTAACCTGGTCCTGAGGCAGTCCTCAGAGGAAGGCGCCGAGCAGGAGGATGACTTCACCAAAATGGAGCGAAACTGGGGCCTAATAATCCACTCCAACCCAGAATAAACACAGTAATGCCACTGACACTTGTGTGAATATGAAGGAGACCTTACACTGTACACTTGCTGTTTGCCTTATCTGTGCTGTCCACTTTTAAAGTCACCATGTTTTTATGGAATATTTAAGTAATTATCAAATGATTTCATTATTGTTTTTTAGTTCATGCATATCAGAATAACTTCCTCTTGCAGAATCTCTTCTCTTCTGAAGCGTTTCACTCGGATATATACGACACAATAGGGATGAAAAGACCAGTGCAACTTCCTTTCCATGATGACTTAAAGATTTACAAACGAGACGATATAATGAAGGATTTTCAGCAGTTTACTGCCTAAGCTCTCATTTACTGTGAACACAAGACTCTTAGCTTCCTTTAGCTTCTGTATTACATTACATTTAATCATAGCCATCGGTTTCCCTAGAAGAACACAACCTGGAAGCTGCTCATGGGAAACTTTGCTTTATGCCCAGGTGTTTATGAGCTGTAGATGAGCATGAATCAGAAACAGACGGAGGACAAATATCCATTATTCAGGTATAAATAGAAGAGCAAGATTTGTTCAGTGTGTTGTGTTCGGTTTCTGCTGTAACATTGAAAATCTCTTTAAAAAGAAGTGAACAATGGTTTGTGAACATTGGAAACATAAGACAGTATAACATATTGAACAAATCTCAGTTTTCTTCACATAAAATAAAATGGTGTCTACTCTGACAAAGGGTAAACAAAACAAAACTGTGAGTGAGAATCAACAATGATACAGAAAAAAAGTATCGTCTTTGAAGGAATTTATGTATGTTATATAATATTGTATCAATTTTAACTGTACATGAATATCAAATGATTATTTTTTTATTGAAGTTAAGCTGCTGTGAATGATTATAAAACCAGAACGAACTCGGTTCAGGCTTTCTCTCTCCTGTTCTGTGCTACCATTATATATTTTTTTTATCACTACAATTCTGTCATCTTTTGATCCGTCACAACAATAAATATATGAACTTGGAGGAGTGTGTTCAGATAAAGCTTTTCTTCCCATCATCACCAATGCAGTAGCTATAGTTTATGATATTGTTAATTCACACGATCTCTGACTGAATGTTCAGTTTCAGTGATTTATTGATACTGTTTTATGTTTTTAGCCAGGTTCATGTCTAAATGATTTGCTGCTGATTACTAAATAACAATATAGCTGCTAATGTTCTCAGACTTGATTGAATAGTGTGTTCACTGCAGAAGGAAAGCAGCACTGGTACACTCTCAAACACTCTTATGCTTCCAGACGTTCCCAGCCAGAGGGGTTTATTTCGGTGTACACAGACACTGATATCACAGAGTCAATATTTGGAGGGGGTTTCGCCTAGTCGATACTACCGCAGGCCTGTATGCTGTCTGTAGTGTAATCACTCTAGTGTAGTGCGTGTGTGTTTCAGTGCACTAACAGGCTCGTGCGGTTCGGCCGGTGCAGCAGCGCCTCCTCCGGCGCCTTGCAGAAGCGCACCCGCACTCTCCGTCTCCATGACAATCACTCGACGCACAACACCACACCACACAAGCCTTCGGGACCTTTTCAAGTTAAAACCCTGTACATGTTATAGTTGAGAAACATGTCGAGTACACAGGCTGAAAGCGTCATAAGAAACATCATCCGCGAGATCGCGCAGACATGTTTGAGCAGAGGACAGACTCTGTCCGAGACGCTCATCGCGTTCATGGTGAGTGACTGAGAATCACACAGATCGAGCTGATGAATGTGTCTGTCGCTCATTACTCGTGTGTTCAGGTCAAAGCTGTTGTTCTGGACCCCAGGAATCACTTTAACGTGGACAGGACTCTTACAAAGCAAGATGTGCAGAAACTCATTGAGGTAAACAGAAAGAAAAAGAAATATTAAAACTGCTTTTAAAGGGTTAATGGTTTTCACGCATTCAGCGCGAGACTCACGCCACACGAAGTGAATCAAAGCTTCGAATCTATTGAACCGATTGCTTCATAAAATGATTCACTGTTTCGAAGCGTTCGAATCGCCACACACTGATGACCCCTGCTGGCCAGAACACCAACACACATAATCTCAGAATATTTAGTTTAAAATTTCATGACCCTTTAAAAAAAGTTGCTTCCCTTAAAAATATATATTAAATCTGCTTTAAACATTCAGGCCAGGCTTTCTCAAGCCAACATCAAAGTTTGTCTTGTCAAACTTTACTATCTAGGTAATAAATAGACAAGAATTTGTTTGCAGTGAGTGTAATGTGACTTTGATTCAATGGCGTTGTCCTTCATGTCTTCAGCTGTGTGTGGACAGACTCATGGACCAGGCGAGCCCAACTCTGAACACCATTAAGATGCAGGTTTACTTCGACATGAACTACACATCTCCAGGTAAGTGGATCATTTACCTGATCCTGACGCCAGAGTTACGGCTCTAGTCGTTCATGAGAGACCAACTGTAAAGTAGAGTTTAGTGTTTTTAATGTATTTATTTAGTGCAGTTGTTACTTCTTTTCCTTCTGATCTGATGCTTAAGGTACGGTCACATTTATAGTTGTTTAGCTAAATTCTGCAGGTGATTGTGTGTGTGTGTGTGTGTGTGTGTGTGTGTCTCAGGCGAGTTTGTGGAGCTGCAGCAGAAGGTCCTGCAGTCTCGTCTGCTGTCTCTGAGCCGGGAGATCACGGACTGTCGAGCTCAGACCCGAGAGGATCTGCAGGGCCTGTACAGCAAGATCGTCAGCTACGTCATGCAGCGCTGCAACCTCGGGCCGGCCACAGACATCACCACCGTGAGGGAGACCACAGGTACTGTACGACACCCCCACTGCAGCCAGCTGGAGCTGAGCTACACACACACACTAATACACATGTGACCCTGGACCACAAAACCAGTCAGAAGTCGCACGGCTAAATCTGTGGTGATAGCCAACAATACGTTGTATGGGTCAAAATGAACCTCCACTCCTGGCGAAGATGTTGGAAATTACAGACATTTCTTGATTAAAATGATATCTGTAAAACACTTTGCTGAGGGTTTTCAATTACATTTATCTGTCAACCAATTCTGGTAAGTTTACTATATATATTTCGATCTTACAGCAGCGTCCGATACGATTAATCATCATACTCTTATCCTATCATGTGGTGTCCCTCCAGGATCTATTTTAGCAGCGATGTTCTTTCCTCTTTATGTGCTCCTTCAGGAATGATGTGGCGTGTCGTTTCATAGTTACGCTGATGATTCCCTTTCAGCCGAACTCTTCCATTGCCTTGGAAAGATTGCTGACCGGCTTAGATGAGGTTAAGGCATGATGTGTGTAAGATATCTGAGCTGAAATTAATCTAAAACTCTGGTCAGTCTTTTTGGTTCCTGTGAATTGGGCGACACTGCTGAAATTAAGCTAGGTACATTAAGGAAACATCTGATTTAAAAAAAATGTGTGGTTTGTGATGGTGTTCTAAACTTTGACAAACAGATACACAAAGCTGTCAAAACGAGTTTCTTCCAACTAGGAGTAATCTCTAAGATTAAGCCTTTTTTTTATCCCATAAGGATTTGGAAATATTTATTATTATTTATTTATTATTATTATTTAAAACAAAAAAAGTAACCAGTTAATTCAATATTGTTATCTATTAATTCAATGACATTCATACAGTAGTTTAGTTTTGGTGCCCCCATAAATATTTAGAAATGTTCTACCATTCAGAAGTTTGGGGTTAGATAAAAAAAAAGAACACTTTTATTCAGTCTGGATAAATTGATCAAAAGTGACAGTAAAGACATTTATTATAATGATAAAAAAAAAATGTATTTCAAATAAATGCTGTTCTTTTGAACTTGCTGTTCATCGTAGAATCCTGAAAAATAAAATGTCACTAGCTGCGTTTCCATCACCCTTCAAATTGCGCAAATTGAAAATACGCCCAATGGAAACACGTCAATTTCGCAAAAACTCCCATTTTTCGCAAAAAAGTTTTTACGCTCGCATGAGGGGGTTTTACAGGCAATTCGAATTCAAATGGAAACAGTTTTTGTGCATTTACAGTCACCTGACGTGATGACACGGTGTGTTTGGACAGAATACGAGACAGAGCTCTTTATTAAACTCATATAAGACAAAAGAATGACAGGAATAATGGATTCTAAACCTCAAATAAATGCCACAATCAAGACCTCGCAGCAGAACTGAGGGAGAAACACCCAGAAACTCCTCATATGAGCCGCTCACAGTATAATAAGGGTCGTTCCTCATCATTAATGCTTGGAAACACACACACGTCTCCTTCCATTAATAATAATGGCCAGAGCAGTGGCTGCTGGGATATAGTACATAAACCCACCAGCATCCGTCGCCATGGTTTTGGAATGACTTTACTGATCGCGAGAGGAAAAATGGAGTTTTAGTCGCATAACATCGGTTAATGGAAACGCAGTGATTTCGCAATAGTTTTTTGTCGACATTTAGAAAAAATTGCAAAAGTTTTGCGCAAATCTGTAATGGAAACGCGCCTACAGTTTCCACAAATATCTGAAGCAGCACAACTATTTTCATCATTGATGATAATAATAATCAGAAATGTTTCCTGAGCATCAAATCCTCATATTAGAGTGATTACTGGAGGATCATGTGACACTGAAGACTGGAGTAATGATGGTGAAAATTCAGCTTTGCATCATGGGAATGAATTACTCTTTACTGTATATTCATCCGTCTATCAGATTAAATTCATAATACTTACTTTACTCATGAGTGGATTATCCATTGTGAAGTGAATAATGAACACTCTGTAGTTTATGTTGTCTGTGATGCGACATGTGTGTGTTTCAGCGGCTCTGCAGAGCGTCTTCCCGCAGTCACAGCTGGCGACCTTCATGTCTCTGCTGAAACAAGACAAAGAAAAGCAGCTGACGCAACTGAGTCTGATCGTCAGCGGCATACGCCTCTTCAACAAGGACAGCAAGAAAGGAGGAGAGGGCATCCAGAACTGTACGTGCTGGCTTCCCAATATTCTCGTTCTCATGACTGTAGGGTCATCAGTGGTCACTTCTCCATGTGTGTTTCCCCCCCGCAGTGCCGGCCATCCTGAGCGAGGCGGTTCCCGCCGCGGTCGCAGACACAGAGAGGGAGCTGGCCGGAGCTCAGCGCTTGGCCTGGCAGTACACAGCCCTGCTGGAGAAGATCTCTGAGCAGGACACAGGGCGACCCGAGGACCCCGTCCAGCCAGACCTGCTCAGACAGGCCCTGTATAACACGAGACAACACGAGGCCTTCCTCAAGTTCATACTGGTGGGTTTCAGAGTTACACACATGCTGAAGTGCCTTGGAACACACTGCTTTGAACAATGCGTTGACGTAATTTCCACTGAAACAGGAAGCTAAGGCGGGGCATATTGAATAAATGGCTCCTCCCCCTTTTCAAACACCCAATAGCGTTTAGTTTCCCTCACCGACTGCAGGTCGTACTTGACAGCGACATGGAAGCGAATCAGAGCACTGATTATACGTTGGATTCAATAGTAGAGGCGTGATTAAAGTCTAGCCATTTCATTCTTAACCAGCGGAAAACAGAATAAATCCGTGTGAATGGGGATCGTTTCGACACTGGTGTCGTCTGGTGTCGTTGTACGCGGAAAACTCCTCAAGGAAAGACTTCTTCTCCTCTTGGGCTCTGGCTTGAAGTCCGTGTAACCCTCATTAGTTCATCTGTCACACCTGTGTCTCGTTAGTCTTGTCCGCTGTGTCTCATTTCCCTGTTCTGTTTCCCCATGTATTAAGCCCTGTGTGTTACCTTGGTGATTGTCCGATCTCCGTTGTATTAAGTGTGTGTGAACCTTCTGCCCGTCTTCTATGTACCTGTTTGAATTATATTGAGAGTAAAAGTTTGCATTGGAACTTTTGACTCTTCTTCTGCCTGCACCACACCGGAAACAAGTGTGTAATTCAAGTAGAAACCAAGGCAACTTACAATGAATGAGAACAGGCAAAGCAGGAACTGGGAGAACCAAACTAAAGCAATGACACCAAACATAATCCCTACAGTAGTCCAGCCAAAGGCTAATCATATCAATTACCATCATGTGTCCAACGTTTTAGAGAGCGATGCATAAAACGCACAATCCTGATAAAGTTGCAATTAATGCCAGTATTGTGATATAAACTCGCAAAATTGTGAGATATGAAATTGCAACTGCAAGTTAAGTAGAATTGTGAGATATAAACTTAAATAGAAATAGCTGACAATTCTTTCTTGCAATTTTCTCTTGCGAGTTTTAAAGTCAGAATTTTGGAAAGGCCGAACTCACAATTAACTCACAATTAACTCACAATTAACTCACAATTGCAATTTTTTTTTTAGAATTGTAAGATAAAACGTTGCCCTTTTTTTGTGTTGGATACAAGCTTCCATCTATTTTATTTGGTTTTACATGGTAAGCTGGTCGAAACTTGTTAAGATGTTTAATCAAGCTGGTTAATTTGCTGTAACCAGACATGTTTCATGATTATTCCCGGGCTCTCTGGAATATGTGATCCTTATTGGTCAATCGCGGCATGTTCCTGGGTGATCCTCTAACCCCTCTGACCTGCTTTTCTCTGAGAAATGAATATATAACAGTTTAACCATTTGGTGTTCATGTTTTCAACAGGCGGACGTTATCTTGTGTGCAAAGGAAGTGTCGCGGTTACAGGCTGACCTGATGACTCGGATGGCGCTCTTGAGGGACGCCGTGCACAGTAACACTACAGTGCCTACAGCGCAAGTGTTCGTGAGTGATTTCTGCAGCGCTATTGCTCTTTGTGTTCAATGGTCACTGATAGTTCACAATTGTTCAAATTAGTTTATATTATGCATTTTACATTATTATTCCAAAGTATCTTTACAAAGAACAGCGCCTTATAAAACCCCAGTGAACAGGATACAGGTGACAATGGCACAGAAAAACTCTAAATACATTAATATGAGGTAGATGAGGAATAAATAGTGTAGAATCATTTTGCACTCATTGGTTTGAATATTCATTATAAGAGTTTCCTTTATTAAAGTAATGAGTCAAAATCTGCTAAAGGCTGGAATACACTTCATGATTCTGGACAAAAAGTCTATTCCTGTGTCCCAGGAGGATATCAAACATTGATCATTACTTTAATAGTTTAAACAGCTGAGAATATGGTGATCAAACTAAATAAAAATAAAAGAAAATCACCTGTCACGTTCCTGATGTCACGTGTAGTCACACGCGCACGAGTCAGAGATAACTAGTCCTTTAATCAGCAAAGCAGACACAAGGAGAAACAGAATAACAACTACACTTAATACAAACAACACTAGACAGGGAACTATCTCAAACTGAGGGCTTAAATACACAGAGCAAACAAAAGAGCTATGATTAATCAAACACATGATTAATCAAACACACTGGGAAACAGGGTCAAATGACAAAAAGCAAACAGAACTAAAACACAAAGAAACTAAGCCAAAACAGAACACACACGTTACAGCTGAATCTTATCAGCATATGACGGTCTCAAGATCTCTCATTTACTGTTCATCAAGTTAATACCACTGTGTATTGTGTACACTGTGTTATTTTTTGACAGACATCAATGTTGTGATATTCAAATGATGTGGAATTGAAAACAGTTCATAATGTTACAACTATACATTTTTTAGCCGAGAAGTATTTAGTGAAGTGATTGATGGCCAAGAGTTCTATTATTCCAGCCGACAGCCAGCATAATTGTTCGTGAGGGATGATATTTTCATGCTGGAGACATTCAAAACGCGTTTTGCATAGTTCATTATACTTATTTTACAGTTTATCTCACGCCAAATAAAGTACGTGTTACTCATGTAACATGACTGACATGTTTGGCTTGTCAAATGTTCCATTCTGCTGTCGCAAATTCGTTGCCTTGAAAATTAAGTTAAAAACAAAGTTGTTTCTATTGCCTCATAACAAAAATATTTTATTTAAACCCATGAAATACAGATACTGTTGAAAATTATAGTGAAAAATCACTTTTTCAAACTTGTTCTATTATTACCCCCTTTATAGCAGATTTTGGCATAAAGTGACAGAAAAAGAATTTAAAGTAAACATTGCTTGAAATTGTGCTTGTGCTCACTTACATGAAATAATGAAATATCAAACCAATATGTATTTAATGTAAGGCACTGGGATATTTTCAAGTGTGCCCTCTGGATGTGGACTGCATTAGTGTAGTATAACACTGATGTGTGGTCAGGTGTCCATATATCAGTTCTTTATTACACGGTTTATCCAATGAGATTATAGAGTCCATCTGAATAAGTGCTTCTCCTGCTCCATTACAGAACGTTTCTGGGGTTTTTCTTCTTCAGTTCAATAGTGCCATGCTTGCGATCACATGCAGATTTATAATAGACGTCTCTCTCTTTCTGCCAGCCTCATTTCTCAGCGGTGTCTTCGCTGTGGGCAGGGCTGGAGGCGGAGATGCTGATACTGAGCATGCTCACTAACCTTCTGCCCGGCCTGAGGCCCTTCCTGTCCGCACCGTCTCTGCTGAGCCCCGAGCAGATGGAGCTGCTGCTACACGGCCTGCAGGTCCCCACGGACACACACAGGTCCACTGCGGCCACAGGTGGGACACACACACACACACACCACTGCCTGCTGAGCTGCTGTCGTACAGCTGGAGGGCCGAGGAGGAAACAGCTCATGTTTCACTCTAATATCATCTGATCAATCAATCGCAGCATTCTGGAGTCAGATGTTTCTGAATCATGGCCGTTCACATAGAAAATGATAAAAAAGGGGACCTATTGTACGACAGTGTCAAATATGGGAACAATGTGGTGTCTTTTGAAGATTTAAGCATGAAAAACCCAATACCAAAATCAACACTTTGTAAAATGGCAGAATATGGCCTCTTTAATAGTCATAAATAATGTCACAGCTCATTTCTTTGATGTCGGGGTGAAATATGACATGGACAAGCAGTAGAATCATTATATCCTATACATGTTTTTTTTTATTTCAGAAGAGCGCGTCGTTGTGTCAGAGATGCGTTCGTGTGAGTGGTGTTTTCCTGAGAGCACAACTAACTTTGAGAGTGTGCCACTGCAGTATAAGGGGTTTTGTGGATTCGCCCTCGTGAAGAAGAACGGCCTTTTACTGTCAGGTACAAATAGTGAATCTACATGCTCTGACTGACGCACTTGCAGAACAGAATTCCCTGAAGTACATTATAATTAATCTTTTTTTATCTGATAAGATGTCTTCCAACTTGGGAAAATGAGCCTGTGACTGTGTACATGGGCAGATAACCTGCACACGACTTCTTGTTCTCAGGTAATCCAAACATTGGCGTCTTGAAGCACAAGGAGAAGTACTACGCTTTCAGCTCCAGGAGCGCTGCGTACGAGTTCGCCTGTAGAGCGGATGAATACAGCGCCGCTGTGGTGGAGATGGCGAAGAGAAGGCCCGAGCTCATCCAGCTGCTCCAGCTGCATCAGGAGTTTGCCAGCGTGACTCCCTACTCTGAGGTGCCAGCGTGATGTCGGCCTGTCCTGACTGCTCATGGACAGCAGGAGAACATATGATACATGCCAACATTAAAGTGCAGTTAGGACAGTAATACACAGCTTTTCAAGAGGGTGGAGAAAACACTCCCATATGTTTTGTTGTTGAAGTCAAAG
Organism: Scardinius erythrophthalmus; assembly: GCF_964197995.2. Taxonomy (NCBI): domain Eukaryota; kingdom Metazoa; phylum Chordata; class Actinopteri; order Cypriniformes; family Leuciscidae; genus Scardinius; species Scardinius erythrophthalmus. The sequence continues at coordinate 44,135,531 of NC_138231.1, forward strand.
GTCGTTGGTAGATTCGAGACAACTGAAACAGGGACAGGTTTAGTGACATGTCTTAAGCCCGTGACACACCAAGCCAACGTCAAAGAACTAGCGGCGATGGAAGCTGGGTTGTCGCCTCGCGTCTCGGCCAAAAGGCGTACGTTCTGCATATGTGCATATCAATAGTCTATTTTCATCATTCAGAAACAGAAACTGAAACTAGGACTGCTGATAGACAAACCTTAAACAAAGCAGCGCTTGCTTAGCATTTTGAATATCAATCTGGTCACTTTCTTCATTCCGGTTGGCTCGTTATTATGAAAATATTAACGCATTGGAATGCTCAGGTAAGATGATGTAAAATTGTTACAGCCTTCTGTCTGCACCGTCTTCTTTGCTCTCTTTCATCACATTCGCTTTTATTCTCGTGCACTGTCTCGTTCCCTAAGCTGAACAGCCAATCAGAGTTCTCTCTCTCATCGGCCAGATGCCGATTCTACATGTGACCAGAGCCAACGGTGCGGGAACACACTGAGAAAACTAAGCCGACGATGCTCAAAAACGATGCTTGGTGTGTCCCGGCCTTTATCCTTTAAAACCATCCATGAAACTACACAAGATAAAAGAAAATACAACCTAGACAACACCTGATACATACATACATTATAGTAAAAGTTAGATTTTTTTATTTAAAAATATACTTGGAAGATTACTTAAGTATACTTCATAAAATTAACTTGAAGTATACTTCTTTTTTTGTAAGGGAAATGATCCCAAATATGTGTAATACTGTATGATAATTATTCACATTAAATCATATAGATTCTTGGGTGAATTTTGGTGATGTCAGCATGAGAGAGGAGGAGTGGGGTAGAGGGAAAGAAGTGTAGATTAGGATGATTCTGAGGTTAGACTTGCGTCTCGAATGGTGCACAAGAGTGAGTTGAAATGTTAATTTCCAGAAAGGTCCTTTGGCTTCTCGCTCCTCAGACAGACTGCCCGGCATTTTCTAATTTCTCAAGTCTTACAGTCCAGAAAAAAAGAGTAAAAGCTGAAGTGTGTTCTGCTCATGTCTCAGATGCAGTCAGGACAGAAACTGCTGGTGAAAGTCATCTCTAAAAGTGACGCCAGCATACAAACGGAGATACACCCTCTGGAGACCAACCTCGTGAGGTCTCATGAGTGGAACGAGTGGGAGCTCAGGAGAAAAGCCATCAAACTGGTGAGAACCCACCCCAACCACACACACATGATCTCAGCCCACAGACAGAGAAATGAGGGAATTTAACCAGAAACGGTCTCTCTGTTTTCTCTAATAAGGCAAATCTACGGAATAAAGTGACGCGCTCAATGCAGACGGATTTGAGTCACATGAGACGGCACAACAGCACACAGACGTTCCCCCCTAAAGACGCCAGCAGCCAGACCAAGCGAGACGGAGAGAGTAATGTACCCAAGCCTCAGGTGTATCTGTGCGGGCTGAGAGGAGGGACGAGCGCTGCCACCAACATGACCAAGGTGGATTTAACCAGAGCTGTTGATGAATGATCTACACACTCAATAAACTGATCCAGAATCAGCATCTGTTTCTGAGCTTTCCACACGTGACCCTCCTCATAGTATAGTATCTGGATATTTGTGTGCCATTCAGACCAGCAACCGATAAAGAAGCAAAATCAGATTGTACTTTTCTGTTTGGTGATCATGTCACATCAAACCACGTTTACAGAATCCAGCTGATGTGTCAGAGGTGAATATATGCAGTTATGTTCTACTCATCATGTAAGTGTGTGTTATCACTCGAGAAAACCAATGGAAAAAAGGAGAAAAATAAAAATTTCACTGATGACTGTATAAACCAAATATAATGCTGTATGAACCATTTATGTTAAATATGAGGGCCTTTCGCACCGGAGGAACCTTTTCATAGTTCCTAGAGCTATTGGCGGAAGTTCCCGGATTTTGACGTGTTCACACCAGAGGAACTAGGAATGATTTTAGTTCTAGGAACTCCTTTGGAGGAACTAAATTAGCTCCTACTTCAGAGTCGGGTCTAAACCAGCACTATAGGAACTTCCAGTGACGTTAGGGCACGCGAAACACCAGAACCCTGTTTGTTTGCTCAGTGCCGTCAAAATAAAGGTCACAACAACAAGCGCAGTTTACGTCACTTCAGAGTTCGTCTGATAACAAGAAGGACTGGGTTAAGACAATAGACATCCGAGCACATAGCACATAGAAACAAACAACACAAAGCCATGTGTCGGCACAAAACATGACACGGACACACAGCCAATGAGAGCCGTCACAGACTGTGTCCACACAAAACATGACAAACTGAGAGCACTCATAAACATGAACCGTGTGCTACATAGAACACGACAACACGAACCCTTGGCCAATGAACACACAGTGTTCCAGCAGTGCTCACTGTGTACGCGCTCATGAGAGACAAGCGCTCTGTATTCGCCTAACTTCGCAATAGTAAAAATAATCAGCATCATTGCACCTATTTTTTCCACTAACTGTGAGATATGATGGTCTTGTGGTGTATTTTTGTGTTTCTTATAGTTATTATAGTTTATTTTTGATCGGCAGACTTCGGTCTTTGTGTCGTTTATGTTGCTGTTTTACCGGAAAAACCTACCAACATAAAATAATGATTATTTAGCTGTAATAAAACTTAAATGTTCGCTGTTATACAGGCAATGTCTTTTTGTATTCACTCTGAATTATGGACCAAAGTTCATTCATATTAACATATTTACTGATGCTACATCATCTTAATGCACATCCCATCACACAGGGAACAAAAACACTGAACTCTTTTTTTTTTTTTTACGGAGCATCGCGCATGACACTCAGGGGAAAAAGTCTGAAAAAAATGTATTAGTGTCCAATTAACTAAATGTACTACATTTAGTTCCATTAAACTGTTATTAAAATGTTCCATATATTTCATTGAGACAAAAGACTGAACAAAAACAGAAGTTCAGAAGTTTCCTCATTTGTTTTTTCAAAGATGAAGTGGCTCTTGTCCTGAGGGAACTTGCCACGCGAGATGCTGACATCAGCTCACCACATAGTGACTTTATTCATTTAATTAGCGATGTAGGAATAGATTCGTGAAAACTCAAAGTTGTTTGGTGCATCTATAACTAATAATATCAGATGCTCATTTGATTCTTAACATTTACAATTATGATGTGATAAGACATTTCTGACAAGCCTGTTCCCAGTATTTAAAATTTTCCGGTGTTTTTTTTTTTTTCAGTGTGATATTGTGTTGATTACCACAATATATTGGTACTGCAAAACCATCAGTTTTTAATTTTTAATTTTAAAAGTTTAACTTTGTGTCTTGTCACAACAAATTGTGGTTATACAGGTGCTTAAAAAAACCTAAATATCTCACCTTTATGGTTTTATTTTATGTCAGTTACGCATTGTTCTGCAAGTATATTTTCTAATGTAGCCTATATTACGGTAACATCGTGCATTCACCAACAAGACTGATTTGAAACAAGTATCTTGCATTGTTTGGTATCGGACTAGCTGTTAAATGTATAAACTAAAAAAAAAAACATACAATGGTTTTGGTGATTATTACTCTCATCTCATTACAAGCTAAAACACTGATTATGTGGAAATAAAATATGTACAATTGAGATCAGGTTTTGAAAGAATGATTAGCGGTGCTATAAGTGATCATTTTGTAGTTCTAGACTAAGAGTTTTAAAAATGGATCAGTTACTTGTGAAAATAGTACCAAAGCGAATAAAAAACTGTAGGTAAGTGTTTGGGGAAGAGGCCAACACTTTGGTACTCTTAGATTGTGCCGGTCTCAGCAGTTCCTGTTCGGAGGTGGGTATTTTCTCCATCTAAGAGGAACAGAGAGGGTGGAGGGTTTGGAAAGAGACTTTGTGCCTCATTGTGAAGGAATAAGGCGCCGCTTGATCATAATTTGCAGGAGGGAACAAACAAGAATAAAAAAGTCATTATGGCATCAGCATATGAAGGTCAGTATATATTAAATTAATATAGTTAATTTTTTTAAGCATTTGTTAACAGCCCTGTGATCCTTTACGGAATGAAAATATATTTCCATATATTTATGATATAATATATTACAATATATTTTTTATGTCAGTAGTGACAATGTGGAGCTGTCTAAAAAACAGTGTATTGTGCTTGGAGTTGTCACACTCTTAGCACGTAGATTGATTTTGCTCAACTGGAAAAATCCACCAAGCTGCTCTGCCCTGATTAGAGATGTTATGCACCACCTTCAACTCGAAAAGATTAGATTTTCCTTAAAAAGTAAGACTGATCATTTTTATGCAGTATGGAAATCCTTAAGACAACAATAATTGAACCGTAACCCCACTACTACTACTATCTACGGAAACGTATTGCATTCACTTGAGGAAAAAAAATCTACTCTGTTTTTCTGAATTAATGAGTTAATTATCTCAGAATTATGAGATCATTTTTCATAAAAAAAAATATTTTGTTCTGTTTTTCTGAATTAACGACTTAATTATCTCAGAATTATGAGATAATTTTTCATTTAAAAAAAATTTGCTCTGTTTTTCTGAATTAATGACTTAATTATCTCAGAATTCTGAAGAATTCTAAAACAGAACAAAATATTTTTTTTATGAAAAATGATCTCAGAATTCTGAGATAATTAAGTCATTAATTCAGAAAAACCGAGCAAATATTTTTTTTCAAGAAAAAATTCTCATAATTCTGAGATAATTAACTCGTTAATTCAGAAAAACAGAGCAAAAAATTTTTTTTCATGAAAAATTATCTCGTAATTCTGAGATAATTAACTCGTTAATTCAGAAAAACAGAGCAAAAACTTTTTTCATGAAAAATTATCTCGTAATTCTCCCCTCCCCCCCCCTTTTTTTCTTTTTTCTTTTTTCTTTTTTCTTCTTTCCTTCTTCCCTATATCATTACTTGTGTTAAAATATGAATTGTTTACATATAAGAATATTTCTGCACACTGTATTCGCAAAGTGAATTTTGTTGGAGTTTTTTTGTGTGTGTGTGCGTGTGTGTGTGTGTGCAAATGTAGAAAAGTTGCACTGCAACATGAAGCTTCTTATTTGATTGTCTGATTTGGGATGTCTGGTTGTTGCTAAACAGTGAAATAGCTTACTTTGATCTGTGAAAAGTCTTCATGAAAAGGAGTAAGGGGATGCTTAGGTAGCTTGCTTGAAGCCAATGGGGCTGTCGGTAAGAACAGGTCCAGTCTAGTCAGTCACTGTCTAGTCACTAGGTGTGTGTGCACGTGTGGTTTCTACAAAAGAACAAAAATACAGTGTTTTAGTTTACAATGAAAAAAAAAAATGCCAGATCAGATTCATGGTAACTGCCAATGTTACATTGAATTCACAGGAAATAAAGTAGTTTAAACAATACATGAGGCCATCTACTCATACTATTAGCTCATCAAATACACATCTAAATAACTAAAGAACATGGGCAGGAAATATAGCAAGCACAAAAACAAACACATTTAGGATACACATCATTTAGGATACACATCATGTATCATTTAGATACACACAAGTATCAAACAAAGGGACTTGCATGGTCAATTACGCACACGCAGAAAAAAAAACAAAGAAAGGAGAAACACTCAGTCCTCTGCACAGAACATGCATGTGCGCCAGAAGGAAGATGCTGTGGGCACAGGTGCAGTTCATAAAGCCTGATAGAGTCCTAATCGGCTTGAGATCAGGTGGGTGGAGCTAGAGGTTAATAGGGAAATTAACAGGCTAAGAGGGGTGTGGCACATGAACCTCATATGTTAATATGATTATCTTAACACAGGGCTGCTATAATCATAATCATAAAATCATTCATTCTGCTTGTTAACAGCAGGTGTCTTCACTAATGGTCAATCATCACTCAATTAATCACTTAATTATCTCATCAACTTTGCTGCTTGAATACACTGCTTCAGAGTTAATTTTATTACTCTTGAGTGTGGACCATAGACTGTAAAAAAATATGGACGTAGTGTCCGTGACGTCACCCATAGCATTTTTGAAGCCTAAAGTGGGCGGAGCCGGCCGTCGCCATCTTGGCCTTGCGTCACTCCCGGATAACAGAAAATGGGCAAACAGGCGGGGCGTGAGTGGAGCTGAGGAGCTCAATTAAAAGTTCCTATATTTTTGCCCTTCGAAATATTATAATAGTTAAAAGACATGGCTACAAGTGAGACTGTGTATCGTGATTCTGTACTATTCTGCTAGTTGAAAATGCATTATGCAGTAACTTAATATTACTCTGAGAGTGTGTGTGTGTGAGACAGTGATTTATGTGCATACATGTCAGTCACTCTTTTTTTATAGTCTATGGTCCGTCAGCGCGGCATCGCTCGTCAAGTTCTTAGAGAGCATATTCAGTCCATTTTAAATTCTGATTTTGCCTATGAAGTTCAAGTAAATGCGCAGGAAAATCCGCGCTCATTCAAGGATGTACATTTAACGTTATTGCATGGACGGAGAAAGCGCCGACGCCTGCAGGATTTCATCTGACGGTAACGTTACATAAGCATATTATAATCAATCTGTTCCGTGAGAGCAGAACGAACAAGCCTTTATTGACGTTTTTAAATCTGATAACTCCAAAAAGCAACGAAATTGTCAGACATCCATTAGTGCATGTTCACAGAGGAAAACAACTGAAATACAGCGCTGGTTGTTCTCTCGAATGATACTCGACGACAACGACGGAATCCTAAGCCGTGGGCGAAGTAATGGGTGTATTAAATTGTATGAAATAATCCAGAAAAAAAGCACAAAACACTGCAGAGGTGGCAAGTTCAGCAGCAACATTTGCTGAGGTGAACTGACGGCTAGTAACAGCAGACAGACGGCTAGCATTGACATCAGCAAATCCACCTGTCACTCAAGTGGCCACACCCTTGCAGAACTTTAAATATTAATCAACTAAACGGAAGAGTTATAAAAAAAATTCACCCCCCTCACAGTTGTCATGAAGGGAAAAATAAGCTATATAGACCAAAGCCACATACAGACACCAGGCTGTAAACATGTTTTTTTCTGCTGTAAAGTTGGTCATTTTAACATGGGGGAGATACAGATTTGACTCACTTTTGACACCAGCCTCAAGCGGCCAGTCAACGAATTGCAGTTTAACTCACTTCCGTGTTGGTTTCAAGAGAGAGACGGGGAGGTTGCCGCTTGGTGTGGACTCAAATAAACTAGGGTTTTTGTTATGTATTGCTGTTGTTACCACTGGCCTCAAGCATTTTAGAGAAGAGTTGTTCCTTCAAAACTGTTTCTATTCTTTAGCTCTGATAGAAACAAGAAGTGGCCGGAGAATGTCTGTGCCAGAGTAGCAGAGCAACAGATTCATGATCTAAAATCTAATTGATTATGTATCATTTCCAAATAATGCATTTCTTTGTATTATTATAAGATGAAAGATAAGATGATGTAAGATGAGTTAGTGAATCTAAGGTTATTAAGTAGCAGGAGTTAATAAGTGCAAACTTTTCTGTTCCTCTCACACATCTCAAGATTTCAGCAGCACATGATTGTGGTGAGCAGCAGGTTAGAAAACAAGTTGCATATTCAGTACATATTGCTGACTCCAACATTCCATAATTGCTGTGTATAGGTGAATGCGCTCACATTATGGCAGAACATAATGTTGGTTAGGCACCAGGGGTCTCATTTATAAAACTGTGCGTAGGAACCTTACTAAAAGTGTACGTGCGCCCGAAAGCCAAAAATGGCGTACGCAAAAAAATATTCAGACTTATAAAACCGTTCTTATAAAATCATTGTTTACTCACCCTCAAGTTGTTCCAAACCTGTATGAGTTTCTTTGTTCTGCTGAACACAAAGGAAGATATTTGGAAGAATGTTCGTAACCAAACAGATCTCAGTCCCCATTGACTACCATAGTATATTTTTTTCCTACTATGGAAGTCAATGGGGACCGAGAACTGTTGATTACAGACATTCTTCAAAATATCTTCCTTTGTGTTCAGCAGAACAAAGAAACTCATACAGGTTTGGAACAACTTGAGGGAGAGTAAATGATGACAGAATTTTCATTTTTGGGTGAACTATCCTTTTAAGAAGGGAGGGATGGATATTTGCTTCAAGTGATAGGCTTGGTGAGTGAAATTATATTTGTATTATCTTTCTGTATATGTCTTTATATTTTCTGTCTAAAAGTGACCAAAAAGACATTTAACTCCTGCTCCCCATCGGTGTCGCCAAACGGCTCCATCTCCAAAACGTTTGTACGCATGGGTCAGAGTTTGCGTGCCGGTGCACAAATATTCCCGTCAAGTTTGTTTTTATAAATCACAACTTATGCGTCGGAAGTGGCGTACGTTTTGTGCGTACGCAACGGTTATAAATGAGGCCCCATGCAGTAGAGTGTAAAAATATGCAAGTTAGAATCACTGAAGCATTGACAAATCAACAAGATCTCTAAATTCTTTGACAGAAAATTCACAGGATCTGCGGATTGTGTTACTGGGAGTGTGTGGTGTAGGAAAGAGTGCAATGGGAAATGCAATACTGGGTCAAGAGGCTTTTAAAGAGAGCAGAACAACAGAGAGTGAGATACAGAGAGGAAGAGTAGAAGACAGAAACATCTCCATCGTTGACACTCCAGGATTCTTCAACACTGGACTGACTGATGAAGAGCTGCAGAAGCAGATGATGAAGAGTCTGGATCTCTCCGATCCTTTTCCTCACGTGTTCCTGCTCATCATCGACCTGGAGACCTTCAAAAAGGACGAAAGGAACGTTGTAGAGCAAATGCTGGAGGTCTTTGGAGAAGAAGCTTTGCTGTTCACAATGGTGCTGTTTACTGGAAGAGAAAAGGTCTCCAGAAGAGAATGGATTCAAATCACTGAGAGTGAAGAAACACAGAAAATGTTTAACTATTTTGAGGGAAGATTTCATGTGATGAACAGCAAAAATGAATGTGATCCCATCCAGATCACAAAGCTCCTGAAGAGCATTGATGAAATGGTGAGGAAGAATGGAGAACGGCACTACCTGAAGACAAAACTCAGAGAGCAGGAGGAGACAATGAAACTAGAGATGGTGAGGAAAGGCCATGAAGAGAGACACACGCAAGAGCAGAAGAGGGAGATGAAGCCAGAGGTGGATGCTAAAACATCTGAGAGAAAACAAGAGGAAGCAAGTAAGAAAGTTTGTGAAAACATTTATAGTTTTATTTCTATAATTTCTATACATTTTCCTTCAAGTTTTAGAATATTTCAATTTCATAATATGTGCTTTTCATGATAATAAACATCTGTCCACTCCAGGAAAAATGTATGCAGGGGTTAATGAGAAAGTTATTCTATATCACATACAGTTTTCTATGTGTAAACAATAGCATATATTGGCCTATTTTCTCTTCCAGCAGGTCTGAAGATTGTTCTGGTGGGTAAAGGTGGAGTGGGAAAAACTGCAACAGCAAACACCATTCAGGGCAAAAATGTGTTCAGACTGAATAGGACCTGGACCTGTGAGAAACAAGACGTAGCGGTGTCGGGAAGGACCATCTCAATCATTGACACTCCAGGACTGTGGTTGTGCAGGCACTTTCAACATCAACTCAAGCATGACATTGAGAAATGCTTAGACTCGTCTGCTCCTGGCCCTCGTGTGTTTCTGCTGATCATCAGACTGAATGAGAGAATCACAGAGGAGGAAAAAAACTCTGTGAACTGGATTCAGCAGAACTTTGGAGAAGATGCTGTACGTCACACCATCCTTCTGTTCACTCACGTCGATTCGCTGAAGGATGAATCTGTGAATGAGTATATCAGAAAAAGCCCTGATTTGGATTCACTGGTTCACAGTTGTGGTGGCAGATTTCACTCATTCAACAATCAAGACAGAAACAATCAAAATCAGGTCACAGAGCTGCTGGAGAAGATTGAACAACTGATTAAAGACAATGGAGGAGAAAGTTATGCAAATGAGAAGAGCCTGGAAGCTCAAAACAAACTCGGAGACCAGAGAGAGAAGCAAAAAGATACAAGAAAATCTTTTCCTGTATCCACATCCCCTCAAGAGAAGCCAGAGCAAGAAAGAGAAATAAATACGCAGAGCAAAGAAGATGGAAAGAGAGGAGATGATGAGAGAGATCAAGAGGCCACGGGGAGGGAGACTGAGTTACATGAAGTGCATAGAGAAACAGATGGTCTTATGAGACTCATGATGGACCTCAAGTTGACTGAGATGGCTCTGAGTTTGTCATTAGAAAGAGCAATGTTTCCAAGCATTCTGTCAAGAGAAGGTAAACCATTCATAATTTGATACTTAACATTTTTTCTTGTGGTTCTGCCACGTGTATTAAGCTGCGTTCACACTGTCAGTCCAAATCCGATTATTGGTGTATCCAATCTAAAATGATTGACTGTCCACATTGTGTATCGAAATTGTTCAGATATGATTTGTGTTTCCATGCCGCTCTTTCGTTTTCCAGAATATCTGCATTGTTTTTTAATGGCAATAATGTTGCATTGGTAGGCATACGGCAAAAACAACTACAACAGAGATGTTGTCATTTACTACATGATAATGACTGTGTATCCGCCGCGCTGGACTACTGCGTCTTCTGAGGCAGCGGCTTTATTCTGTGCTGTCGTCTCCGCCGGTCTCAAAACATTATGTTGTTATTTTCTGCTCGTTCGGCACTTTGCAACAACACAGCGACTTTCAGCATGTTTCCTATAACAAGGTCTTCCATTTACATTTTATGAGGCGTGATAAAGTTACAAAAACCATACAAAATCCAGTCAGAGTAGTCAGACTGAAACAGATTTCCAGAAATGCGATTTGAATACGTGCATTTCATGTGATTTCTTGCTAAATCTGATCGGATTTCATTTGGATAGCCTATGCACAAAAATCTGATTTGGACTGACAGTCTGAACGTCGCCTAATGCTTTCTGTACACCTAAAGACTTTGAAAAGATTTAGAAAAGACTTTATAAGATTATCAGCTCACATCTAAAGACTTGGGGTTCACAGTTTTTAGTCTCAGACTAAAGATTTTACAAACATTGAATCTTGTAGTGACACTATTTACAAGACTACAACTAGATTATATTAGCTTTTTATTCCCACCAAATTCCTCCTATCATGCTCAGCAGTGATTTAACAAAAATGGAGGAGAAGCAGCTAAAGTTAGATATTATAATGTATCACATTATGTTGCATGATCCAAAATATTTCTGAAGGTAGGCCTACAGTGGTGGTATATCAGATAAGATCTCTCCTTCACACATTTGGGGTGAAGGAGTCTATCGCTAAAGGAGCTGCTCAGTGCAGTGATGGTGTTCTGCAGGGGGTGGGAGTCACTGTCCAAATTATGTGATTATCATCATTAAATAATAATTAAAATAATAATAATATTAATAATAAATTATCATTATTATTAAATTATATAAAGGCAACCATACAGTCATGTGAAAAAAATAGGACACCACGAAAGCCTGTCTATTTTTCAACATATGGACATGTAATAACAATTTGAACAATACTGAAGGACCCAGTGATTTAACTAAACTATTTAAAAATAAGGAAGGCCTTTTTAAGACTCTCTGTGAAATGTAATTTTAAAAGAATGCAATTTTTGAGGAGGAATAAATTAGGACAAATAATAAAATTGAGGGTACATAACCCCCATATATTTCCCCCACACTGCTTATGAGTGTGGAAAAGGATTTAAAAAGATATCAAAGGACTTTGACATCAGCCATTCCACAATTTTACCTCACTGAAGCAATTTCAACAACATCACTAGTTATTAGGGGTCCTAATTTTTTTCCTCCATTAAAATAGGCATTTTTATGCATATTTTTAGTTTGATGAGTAAAAATATGTAATTTATATTGTTTAATTACAATAAATCGCTTTCTTTTCCAGGAATGAAAAAAAAAAAAAATTAGACATTGTTATGTGAACATTTCTTAATAAAGAGTTGACTATTTAATGGTATGACCTAACTTTTTCACATGACTGTATATGGGGGTTATGAATATATATCATTATATGATGAGAACAATAGTTTGAACTAAATATCTTGAAAGGGTATAATTTTAAATGCTGTGTTGAAATTATGAACAAGTGTTTCACAGTGAATATTCGAGGGTACATAATACAAGAAAAGATACATATCTACTATAGAATACAGAGAATGGACAATACTCACAGCAAAGGTAGCAAATTTATTGGTTGTTGATTGTTTTACGTCACTATGACTACGCTAAGACTTGCGATAATATCAAACATGTTTGATATGAAAGACTAGAGAAAGACGGGCATAAATCGGGTCGCCGACTGCAGATTATCACCTCACATTTAAAGATCGAGACGACGGGAGCGCGCCGAGACTCCAGTAAGATTCCTAAAAAATGCCGGTCTTTAGTCTGGGACTGTGAAAATCCTTTGGTGTACGCCCGGCATTAGACATGTCTATACAAATCTATACTTCACATAGATTTATGCATTAAATATTTTAGCCAAACTAATAAACGTGAAGGCTTAGTAAATATACTCAGATATTTATGGCGCTTTTCCGCTGCATGGTACAGCACGGTTCGCTTTGGATCAGTTTGCTTTTCCAATGCATTTTAGTACCGCTTCTTCAAAGTGGCTGGGATTATAGACTGATTATAATCATATTTGCTGAAAAACCTTTTCATTCCTGGTCACCCCATCCAGCTCTTGCTTGATCCACTCCTCGGCCACCAGTGAGAGGAACGTCTGCCCCTCGTCTACTGACCTAATCACGGATCTGTAGTGTTTACACGTCACATTTTAGTATCAGTATAGCACACTTGAAACCTCAACTGAGGTGGGACTATTTAAGGGAGCCATACCGAGTCGTATGAAGTGGAAAAACGCCATTACTTTGTCTATCCATGCTGATCACAACTCTGCTGTGCAACAAGTATTGCATAGAATTTCAATTTGTTTAATTCTCAGTAAAAATAACCTCATATATTCCTCTCACTCTACCAGATCTGAGGATTGTGCTGCTGGGTCCACTGTCATCAGGGAAGAGTTCAGCAGGAAACACCATCCTGGGCAGAAATGCTTTCAGAGCAAGTCCTGTGACAACCACTACGAACTGTGAGAAACAAGCAACAGTGGTGTCTGGAAGAACCATCTCAATAGTAGACACTCCAGCCATAGTGTTAGGTGCCTTCTGCTTCGTTCATCTGTCTGAAATTGAGAAAAGCTTAGCAATGTCTGCTCCTGGTCCTCATGTGTTTCTACTAGTCATCAGAGTGTGTAGATTCACAGAGGAAGAGAATAACATGATGAAATGGCTTCAGCAGAACCTTGAAAGAGATGTTTTAAATCACACAATCGTTCTTTTCACTCATACTGATTTGCTGAATTTCCTGATGAAAGATCCTTTGAAAGAGTATATCAGAGTAAAGGATGATCTACAATCACTGATTGTCAGCTGCGGTGGCAGATTTCACTCATTCAAAAATAAGACAATGTGGAACCGATTTCAGTCCATAGAACTGCTAATGAAGATTGATGAAATGGTGAAGAGAAATGAAGGGAAGCACTACACCAAAGGCAACATCTTTAAAAGAGCCCAGAATACAAAACAGTTGCATGCAAAAAAACAAGACACAGGTGATTGTGAAATACTATAAAAACCCACAGACCTGAATATTTCCTCAAGTGGGATTGTCTCCCATCTGGACGTAGGCATTACAATAATCATGCATGTGGTATAATTATGATGTCATGTATATAATTAAGGGAAATTATTAATTTAGTGACAATCATATACAGTGGTAATTCTGAGCAGTCTATGATTGGACTGTTTAATTGTTTTATGTTGGATAGGATGGCAACTATTGTGTTACCCACAAAGTTGGCAAAAGGGTTCATGCGATGAGAAATTTAGGTTTAGTTAAATGTCAGAATAAATAAAAAGTATTACTTTTAGATTTCTAAATGTTTAAATCAACTAACAGCCATAAAATGTAATAATAATCTGCGTTCTCATGAGTAACTGTCTGTATCAAAGACGGTGCACTCATATTATAATATGTAATAAGTATACTTATGAATGGGAAAACTGCAACATGCAAAATGGCAGAATAAGTCCCGCCTTCTAAGTTAAAGAGCCAATTGCTGATTAATAAAGTAATTGCAGCTGCTGTTGCTATAGAAACAGTCAGTGTTCTGAGACTTGCATATGTGCATTGTGCAAATGCACTGCCTGAAAAAAAAAATGTTGACGCTATTTCAGCATAAGAAACAACATTTATGGGACGGTTCATGTCAGATTTTGCTGATTTGAAATATGTTGATTAATCAAAAATTAATTGTTTGAGATTCAAGGACTCCCCCATTCAAATATGAATTGGTCTTAGATGCCTAAAATCGCGAAGTCAACATACTTTCCTTGAAAGCGATTTTGGCATAAGTGCGCTAAACGCTGTTACCAGAAACTCCTGAGAAGTAATAAGAACGCGGAAGTAGTTAAACTGTGATCCATTGTAAGCATCCAGACTGTGGCATCATAACAGAACTAGATTAATCTTACAAATACTATTCCTTCTAATTTGTTGTTTTTGATGAAATCTTATGAAAGTAAATTTAACCCAAATGTTTCCCCACTGCTCTTCTTGTCCAGAGGAGGAAGAATTTCTTTTACACTTATTCTACCTCTGTTCTTATGCTTAACATTTTTGGCTTCAGATTTCAGCTTACATAATTCTTGTGTTTCGCCAGCTGTGTAATATTTCTGTCAGTAAGGTTCTTTCTTACTCTGATGTCTCTGAAAATAAAGAGCTAAATGATGTCTTAAACTTCATTTGTATAATGGGCAAAAACCTATTCACAAATCAAGATACCTTAAATTCAAGCCTAACTGCAAAGTATTTGCTTGTGATTTACAGCTACAATTGTCATCACTTCAAAAAATCCAATAACAAAGCTTTGAAAACATCCTGAATTATAGTATATAATCTGTATACAGTGTGTACTTCTTATCTGTACAACAGATAGTCTTGTGTCATGTACCGTTGAGAAGTTCATAACTAACGGAATACAATAAGTGTATTTGTTTTAATTAAACTAGGCCTACACCAAGCTTCATACACACATGTAAACAGTATATACATTAGGCTTTTGCACCACATTTTGTTCATAACTTCAGAGAGAAATGTAGAACATTAGTACATTCACAAAACATTAATAAAGCACAGTCATTCGCATACCAAAATTTAGGGCAGTTTTTCTTGACTGAAACGAGCCTATGCACAATATTATGCAGTGTGTAGATATTGAGATAATATTTATGGAGTGCCATGACATACTGCTTGGCTAAAACTAACGGAATCCACGGAATAAACTTTTGGGATCCACTCATTTCACAGTGATGATACAGTGTTGAAAACGTCATTTGAAAAACGTTGGCTAGTCCAACCAATGGAAATTTGATCTGGGACATGGTGGGTAGGGATGATATGTAGAGACCAATTGACCACTGTTTTACAGTTGGAGCTGTTTTATCTTGGATAGGATAGTTCGCTCAGATTGGCAGGTCTATGATTTGCCGCACGCCATACAATAGAAGTGCATGACGCTGAGACAAATCCACCAGGATTTTGTTACTTATTCTCTAGAAATTATTTAGACCTTTAGAATTTTGTGTTTGAAGTTCCGTTTTTGCGGAAGATTTTGCTATATTCCTATTGAAGCTTGAAATGCAGTCATTACGAATGTCAGTTAGACCAGTAAGATTTTTAAAACGAGCGGTTCTCTTATAAAGTGCAGTGCTGAAAAGTGGTAGGGCTACATGAGATATATATATATATATATTTATGAGTTTAAGTATACCGCTTAGGTTTTATGGCAGCAACTTGATACAATTTGAAGGAGGACACCAAGGACGATGGACGTTAGAGGATCAGGAGTTAGAGCCTGTGGCTGGCTTGACAACGGCAGAGTATTCTGCGGAACACTCTTCATTGGAGGTAAAGGAGGACAGGGCCAAATGGCAGAAGAATTGTCACTGGGATAGTGCAGTGACTGCTGCTTATACTAGGGATGCACCGATACCATTTTTTCAGAATCGATCCGATCCGATACCAAAAATTCTGAGTATCGACCGATACCGATACCAGCACAGTTTTTTTTAATCAAGTAGAATTTCTATAACTCTGTGTTGAACTGATAATCACCATTTTGTGTGTTAAACACAATCTACTTAATACAGACAACAAAACAACAACAGCAAAAATATGATCATAATCTGACATAAATGCTATTATAAACTAGTGGATAATTCAGCAGTAAAATTTACATCTATAAAAACCACGACTGCACAATTATTGTATAAAATCTGAACATTTTGTGAAAGAAATGTAGTGGGGAACAAATTAGAGGCAATAAGTGTAACACTAAATCTGGTAAAACTTTACACGTTGCTCTTTGTATTGTTGCAAAATACATTCATGAAAAACAAGATAACAAAAATCAAAATTATCAATTATTTTATTTATAGCCTACTATAAAATTGAGACATTTTTTAAATGTATAGCACAGCTGTTTAATGAGGTAGCAACATATGATAGATAGGACAGAACAAGAACGGCTATTAATAATCTTTCATTTCGTCACTGTATTATGATATGAAAGGCTCCAATACATCGCGGCACAGAGCGCTTATGCGCATCCCGAGCGCAGAATGATGCGCTTGAAGCAACATGAGTCACAGCGCGCAGCACGTCGAGTCCGCATTGAAAAGTTTAAAGCACAAAGAAAATACATATTGATGTGTAGTGTATTATACAGTATCTATCTATGCAATAGTCTATTCAGCATTTCCTTTTAACAGTTTTAAATTTCAGTTACTGTGCGTGAAGAACAAATAGTGCTCTGACTTAATGAAGAATGATTGACAGCCGCAGCTGAGGGAAACGTTAACGTGAGCTTGAATTTAATGACTTAAATATTCATTTCTATCTCACATTATACTATATAATGGCTTCAGAACACTTATAATATTGTGCACAAAAATGTATGGTGCTTTATAATGTTTGTGTGCCTTTTGTGGGGCTTAACAATAACACTGAATAGTATATGCACAATATCGGATTTGGATCGGCCTTGTCTGACCGATACCCGATCTGGCAAAAATGGCAGTACTGGAGCCGATACCGATACTGAGTATCGGATCGGTGCATCCCTAGCTTATACAAGCACGTAATGATGATTGACAGGACTGAATGTTTAGGCTCCTCCCGAACCTATGTTTGGAACTTAATTTAATAAAACTGTAATTATGTGAGATTTTATGACTTTGTGTGCATGTGAACGTTAGAAAGAGGATTTACAATTGTGTGTGTATGTGTGTGTCAGTTGTTTAATCTGACACAGAGACACTGAATAATAAACCCTAAATCCAGCATAGAGGGGTTCAGTGAATGTGGTGTTGAATGTGTGTAAGTGTGTGAGTGTGTGAGTGTCAGAGACACTATAGAAGGACAGAGTGCCGGCTGGCACGTCCACATACACTCCTACTCTTTTGGAGGATGAAGGGACGACAGGTAAATTAGTGAAGTTCTTATTGTGACAGACAGTAAAACTGTTATTAGAGCAGATCAGACTCCAGGATTTGTCACTGTATCCAAACCAACAGTCATGACTCCATCCTTTCCTGCTGATTCCTTTATATGTCACTGATATTTCAGCACGTATGCTCCATTCAGCCTCCCAGTAACAGCGTCCAGTCAGACTCTCTCCACACAGAACCTGAGGATGCACATCAAATCTCTCTGGATGATTAGGATACGGCTGGTTCTCTTCTACAATCGTCACTGTCCTGTTCTCCTCAGACAGAATGAGACCTGTGTTTGCTGTGTTTGGATCCAGTGTAAGATCATAGGCATCTGAACACAAGAAGAGAAATATATATAACACTGGTTTCCCAGATAGCATATGAATGTGGGCCACTTTAGGCAATGATGCTGCACTGCAGGCCTTCTTATTGCCTGGACAAAATGTATGTGAGTCTAAAGTGGCCCACATGTACTGTAACATGGCAAATACAGACCAAATGTTTCAAATCACATGTGGGCTCACTGGAAATGTGTAATCTGAATGTGAATTTAAAGTGGCCCATATGATAAATTATGAATATGGCCCAAATATCACAAAACAAATGTGGGCCACCTTTGGCAAAAATGTGGCTAATCTGGGTGTAAACCAAATGTGGCCGACATATGTTGCAGAAAATGTGGCCCAGTTATCTTAAAACATATCTGAGCCAGTTTTGCAACGTATTAAACAGCAAATTAACATTTATATGTTAATATATATCATAAAAACGATATGTTTTTATGTCTCCGGGAAAGATGATTCTAATGGTAGCAAGATCTGTAGGCGGAGCAAAAAGAGAAAAATAGCTGATTGGCTACCTAGTCATAAGAAAAGGTATAAGACCTGAAGTTCGACCATTGCAAGTCAGATGGCCAGCTGGAATCTCACTTTGTTGCTTGTCAATAAAGGTAATTCTTCTGAAACCTGGAACTTCGACTCTTGAGAGATTTCTTAGAGACCCAATTTGAGGACTTTGAACTTGCCACAACAGTGACCGCTCAAGTGCCATCATTCAATGCGGTACGTGGGCCAGAGCAAGGTATTGGATCTGGGCCGGGTCTGGGGCAGAATTAAAATAAACCGTTGCCTAGATTTAGGCCAGTTCTGCTTTATTTAGAGGCTTATTAGAGGTGTTTATGTACATAAAGGTATCAGACACTTCAGACACTCCAAACACAGACACAAACACTCTGGTGGAGAAACTGTTTACTGATGACGTCGACACGCATTCAGACTGATGCGTTTCGACACATTCAGAATGTTTTTATTTTTCATTTGTATTTTGCTGAATGGATCCATGTAGTATATACAGTCAGGTCAAAGCAGCAGGTTTAGTATCTACTGGCTTCTCCCTTTGAATCTGTCATATATTGTTTTAAAAAAGTTATAATTGAGCAGAGTGAGTTCATTTGGGAAGTTATAAAGTAGAGCTGTAATTTACAAAGTATGTCAGCAAAAAGAATACTGAAGGTTTAAATCTATCTTGAATTTATTTCGTTTAAAAAATAACATGCAGTAAAAGAGTAATAACACTAGCAAACAAATGTTTTGCTAATAAAAATGTTTAAAAACAAGCCCTTTTCTCTTTGCTGCAGAGAGAGTGTGTCTTTGTTTGTGTGTGTGTGTGTGTGTGTGTGTGTGTGTGTGTGTGTGTGTGTGTGTTTGTAGACCTACACTTTCGTGGTCCTGCTGTGATCCTTATCTCTCCTCCATTATCCACACTATAAGTACAAAAAAACAGATTAAATGTAAATATGCATCATGCATACAGACATTCATTCAGTATGTCAGTTATCAGTGTTTGACACACTTGAGTATCTGCAGTGAGCAGTTTGGATCCTTCAGTTTGTCAGAGAGCAGCTTGACTCCTGTATATCCTGGGTAATTGTAGCTCAGATCCAGCTCTCTCAGGTGTGAGGGGTTTGAATTCAAAGCTGAAGACACAAATCCACAGCCTTTCTCTGTCACCATACAGCCAGACAACCTACAGATGGATCAAAACAGCCTCATAATCTACAAAAAACACACATCAACACACAACAGCTGAGTGAATATCATTCATTTGAAAATCTCAGTCTGAAGTTATCAGCATGGTTGGCTAACTGTGCTGAACCGTAATGATAGAATGTGTGTAGTGACATTCCCACTCAGGATTGGTCACTTGTCTATTGCCTAGCTACCAGTTTGTAGCTGACCAAGTGTACTATTTGAGCAAAGTATGAAAAAGAAATGTCAAAAAAAGGCCATGAAGCGGTCGCTATATACTTAGCATACCATCTGTAAACTCTTGCACTACCAAGACAACGACTGATGCATTTGTATTACGTTCAAAATAGCTCAGCCCCACAGTGAAAAATGAAATCATAACCGTACCAGCTGGGCCGAATCGACAAGGAATTGAGCTTTTTGGCCGGATGGTGGAAAAGTGGCTAATGACTTGTTCATTAAGACAGTGACTTGCATAACATATTGGCGGTTTTACTTTTACATTTAAAATAATCACTTAATTTTTTTAATATTTTCATATTCCTATATTCAAAATACATTCAGGGAGTTTTGCACCCCTGTCTTCTTATTCTACTGGAATTTATTTATTAAATGTAATAATTTGACATAAAGTCTCATTTGTCTCAAACTATTCCAAGAGTTGTCATGACTGAATTATAGTTTATCAACAAAATCCGAGAAAACAGAGAAAATTATTTTTTGTTAATACACACAGACCAGTTAAAATGTCCCTAAATTACCTCAGTAACTGAAGCTGACAATTTGGACTCTTTAGCCCATTAGAGAGAAGCTTCACTCCTGAATCCTGCAGGTCATTGTTACTCAGGTCCAGCTCTCTCAGGACACAGTTTGAGGACTTTAGAGCTGATAACAAGCTCTCACAACACTGTCCAGTGAGATTACAGCCAGGAAGCCTAGAATAGATGAAATAACATCAAATTAAAACAAAAATGAAATTAAAATAAAGGTATGTACAAGAAGTGTGTCTGTCCTCAAGAGCATTGAAAAAATAATTGTAACATTCCAGCTTGAATCACTATAAGATGAACTTGTGAGCATGAGAGATAATCTGATCATTTTATCATTAAGGTTCATTAAAAAGTTCTTTTGGTTTCTCTACCCATGATATTTAAAAATTACAAATGCAATAAATATACAGGTATCACTACTAAAGGGGGCTAGATTCATTATTAAACATGACTCTTCATTTGTTAATAATTAACACTCACAGAGCTTTTCTGCAGTTGATCACAGCTGGTACCAGTCTTCTTCTACCCTCAGCTGATGAGTTGTATTTCATGGGGTTTAGCTCATCCAGCGCCTCCTCTGAGATCTGAAGCATATAGGCGATTGTTGAGCAGTGAGCAGGAGAGAGTTTCTTCTCTGAGGGTTTGTCTGATTTCACAAACTCCTGAATCTCTCTGGACAGAGTCTGATCTTTCACTTCCAGCAGACAGAGGAACAGATTAATGGATTGGTCAGCTGAGAGATGTTTTTTGCATATCGCATCAATTTCATTTACATAAAATATATCATGATCATCAATGTTAAGACTCTTGATGTTCTTTTGAATGTACTGCGTGGTTCTCCTGATGCTCTCTGAGCTTTTCTCTGTGTGTGTCAGTAGATCCTGTAAGAGTCTCTGATTGGACTCCAGTGAGACGCCCAGCAGGAACCGCAGGAACAGATCCAGCTGTCCATTCTCACTCTTGAGGGCTTTTTTTACTGCTGATGTTAGTAACTCAGAGAGAGAGTCTTCATCAGATCTGTAAAAACTGAATTTATGCAGCGGTTCCTTGTTCTTGACCACATGTGAGTAAAACACAGAGAAAGCAGCGAGAAACTCCTGAACGCTCAGATGAATGAAGCTGTAGACTTTCCTCTGATGAATCACAGATTCCTCAAAGATCTCAGTGCAAATCCCAGAATACACTGAGGCGTCAGTGACGTCTATGCCGCTCTCAATCAGGTCCTCCTCATAGAACATCACATTGCCCTTCATCAGCTGATGGAAAGCCACTTCAGCAAGTTTCACAATCAATTCTCTGTTTGACCACAAGAGTTTCTCTGGATCTCTCTCTTCATACTTCTGATTCCTCATGTTGATCTGAATCAGCAGGAAGTGGATGTACATTTCAGTCAGAGTTTGAGGGATTTCTGCACTGTGATCTTCTTCCAGGAGCTTCTGAAGCACAGTGGAGGAGATCCAGCAGAAGACGGGTATGTGGCACATGATGTGGAGGCTTCTTGCTCTTCTGATGTGAGAGATGATTCTGCTGGCTTGATGCTCGTCACTGATTCTCTTCCTGAAATATTCCTCTCTCTGAGGCTCATTGAATCCCTGAATCTCTGTCAGACGGTGGATGTATTTGGAGGGGATCTGATTGGCTGCTGCTGGTCTGGAGGTGATCCAGATGAGAGCCGAGGGAAGCAGCTCTCCTTTCATGAGCTTTGACATCAACACACCCACTGATGAAGTCTCAGTCACATCAGAAACTTCCTGAGCGTCTGAAAACATCAGTGTGATTCTGCTTTCATCCAGACCATCAAAGATGAACACAACTTTACACTCCTCATAAATCTTTGAGTCCAGATCTTGAAGTTCAGGATGAAAGTCCAGCAGAAGTCTGTGAAGACTGTACTGATGATCTCGGATCAAGTTCAGCTCTCGAAATGGAAGAACAAACATGAAATCTACATCCTGATTGGCTTTTCCCTCTGCCCAGTCCAGAATGAACTTCTTCACAGAGACGGTTTTCCCGATTCCAGCGATGCCTTTAGTGAGAACAGTCTTGATTTGCTCTTTCTCCTCGCGTCCAGGTTCAGGTGAGGCTTTAAAGATGTCATTGCAGTAGATTGATCTTGTGTCTTGTGAGTGTCGTGTTCTGGCTGTTTTCTCCATCTGTAAAACCTCATGTTCTTCATTCACTCCTTCACTCTCTCCCTCGATTATGTATAGATGCGTGTAGATCCTGTTCAGGAGGGTTTCATTCTCTCTGAGTTTTATTCCCTCAAAAAATCTCTCATACTTGTTCTTCATGCTGGTTTTGTGTCGGTCTTTGACTCTCTGTAGTTCATCATTCATTAATTGATCATGCCTAGTCAGGGCAGTCGTTACGATGGTTAAAGTGTTGTTTAAACATAAGACTGAGGCGGCTCGTCGAGAGATGCTTTGGTCTACTCCGCTGAAATAACAAAAGAAGAAGGGATTAAAATTATGAAAATGAAAGGATTTAATGTATAAAATTAAAATCTAAATCAATTAAAATCTCAATCTAGTATTTTCTATTTAACCTAATCAATCTGACACCAGAGATTCTGTTAGCCAAAAAGTTTCTCATATCTGGACACTGGTATCAATTAATAGACTAGAAGGTTAACAAAGAAATTCAAACATGAACAGAACAGAGAAACAGATCCAAAAACAAACTTAAAACGTGACTATGACATTGGGGAGACTCTCTATTAGTTCTGGTGAAATCTAGGGCTGAAACGATTCATCGAGTTACTCGATTAACTCGATTACAAAAATTCCTTGAGACAAAAACTCTGCCTCGAAGCCTCGTTAAATTCCTATGACGCGCACTATACGTGCAGGGATCTGATTGTTTAGCGTCGCTGAAACAAGATAACGATTCTGATCAAGCGCCAATATTTCCGCCCGTGCCGAAGCCTATACATTGATGTTCGCTGATTTTAATCCCATACTGCATTTGTAGTGATGTCGTGATGTGGTTTGACTAGATATGATGTTTAGCTTTGATGTTTTTAAGTAGTAAACGTATTCACGTTCAATTGCAAGAGAGTATAGCCTAAAAAAAGAACCCCTTTACACACACACACACACATGCACCCTCGTCTCTCTCACGCGCCAGTCAGACCAATTGCGGCAATGCATCACATATGCTTAAACTTTTATGTAGCCACGCAACAATAATTTCAGCATGCATTCACTGTATACACCGGGACGTGATGGAGGAACAAATATTGTATTGCAGTCTTTGCGAGACCTTGTTTGTAGGTTATGTCACGTCTGCCAAATAGTTACAGACAACAACAAAAAAATGAAACTCCCCAGCCTGCTTCTCCAAATCCACTCGTAATGCTCATGTTGTGTTTCCAACACTTTTTAAACTGCTGAAAATCTTTGCAACACTACCTGTCTCAACAGCCATTGTTGAACGCTCATTCTCGAAGTGAAAACTAAACTTCGTAATGCGTGTGGACAAGAACGACTCTCTGATATTCTGCTTCTGGCCATTGAAAAAGACATCCCAATCATAAAAGATGAGGTTATTAAGATCTTTCAGGACATGGTACCAAATAGAAAGGTTTTGCTGTAAAAGGAAATGATAAATACCAAAATGTAAATCTGTAAATAGTTTCTTCTGTTATTATCACCAATGTGTAATTGTGATGTTCTATCAAAACATCTACAATCAAGTCTAAAATGTATTTGAGCATGTGCTGTCTTCTCTTTTAATTGTACATTTTGTAATAACTGGAAAATTTGTGTTAACAAGCAACCACCCCCTTGGTGCCCTTTTTTTTGGTTTGGGCCACTGCCCCTCAAAATGTCTGTGCACGGCCCTGGTACTCTTCATACTCAAGTACTTTTAAAAACAAGTACTTCAGTACTTTTACTTAAGTAGACATCTGACTGTAGTACTTTTACTTGTACTTGAGTAAAATTTAGCAAGGGGTATCTGTACTTTTACTCAAGTAATGAAGCTGTGTACTCTGTCCGCCTCTGGTCATTTTCCATCACTGAACGTTTGTCCACAGACGTGAATACATCAAAATTACATGTTGGCCAATAGTATGTTCTAAGTAGCTGATATAAGCACAAATGTCAGGGCATGTCAAAACATCTCAAGGGCCCCCAAAACACGTCAGACCCTTAGGAGTTTATATCACCGTTTTATTGCAATAAGGCGCTTTAAGTGTTTTTCACGTCAAGTGTTTAAGAACGTCCAAATTTTTTTTGTGATTGAAATACTGCAGCATGTGCTGTCTAAGGATCACAAGTGTATAAAAACTTGCCTTTAGTTCACATATTTTTGCTTTCCCTCTTTTGAGATGGACATCTGTCGTATTGGATTTTTGCCGTTATCCGATTTGTAGGGCTGGGCGATATGGCCTAAAAAAAAAATCCCTGATTTTTTCACAAAAAATTCGATTTACGATTTAAACCGATTTTTTTTCTTCCCCTACTTAAAATCAATCTGCAGATGACAAAGAAATTGTTCAAAACAATTTTTAACTTTATTTTGTTTTGATTTTCCCTTCTGGAATTTGATTTGGATTTTCCCCTTGGGGTTAAAGTGCAATCAGAAACAACAAGCCAAAAAGACAAGATGGCAGGCCCTACCTTTGTAAACAGTGAAAATGTAACAGAACAGAACAGAACAGAACAGAACATGAAATGGATGGATTGGGGTTGGTGGGGAACGTGAAAAAAAAAATGTACATCACAATAAAGTGTATTGTGATTGTCAAAACATTTGGTAACTAAACAGAATTTTAGTTTAGTTTAGTGACAACACAATGTTTACATGGTACAATGACTGGTATGCTACTGTTTTTATTATTGCTTTCACAATTTCATTTCAATTCAATTCTTGTGATTTGATTCTGATCTTGATTCAATATCGATTCCTTTGGATAAATACTAGGTACAGTAGATACATGTTAATTTAAAGCCCTGTCAGCTGGTATTATTATTAAAGGTTAAAAATAACATCTCAAATGAAATGTTATTATAAAAAAACGCATAATAAGTTCAACATTATAATATTTTAATGATATAGGTAAAAATATAATAAATAGGTAATATAGTTATCATATTTAGCAAAATACTACTCTCTACAGCAATTATTTTAAAGTCCAACTAACGTGCTATGGTCATTAATGGGCTTTCCAGAGGTAAAAGTAACTTTACGTGGCATATTGTCCTCTAGCTGTTAGACCTCTTTCCGCAGTTGAAAAACACAGATCGATCGATTTTATTTCATTTCGGTAAGTTGAACTGTATCCTTCAAATTACCTATTGATCATTCGTGTTTATTTAGCCTACTAGTAACTAGTAGTAAAGAGTAACAGATGATCGGTTCACGTGCCGCTTGAACTCTGTCAGCGATCTGTCAAGCGCCAAAACGGTGTTTATTGTTTGAATTTCGTAATTAAATCGACAGAATCTGAGAGCTGAGAATTTGTTTCATAGCAATAGTAACCTTCTCTGTCTTGTCTGTCGGTGTCAGTGTCCTCTTTGCTTCGCGATTTTTCTCTGCGTGAGAAAATGGATGTGTAGCGTGAGAGCGTTTAAAAAGTGACGATTGCGTGAGTCTCACGGTGAATTCGTGAGAGTTGGCAGCTCTGCGGATTCAGTTTGTAAGACTGTAGATTGTTTTTTGGCGGGTGTGCTTGTGCTGCCACGGTCTTGCCATGTTGTTTGTGTATCTCTATGCCAAACGCGCGGGGGAAGAGCTGAGCCCATTCGGAGCTACGGGAGCCCAGAGGGGAGCGTCGGCGAATGTTAAAGAGAAAACCGATTTTCATTCAAAAAAATCGACGTAAACTGCACATTCGAATTAATCGATAAAATCGATTTATCGCCCAGCCCTACCGATTTGCCGATATTTTTCCAACTCATTTTTGCCGATATCAATATACTTTTTTCCCCCTTGGTTTGGAAACAACACCAAGTCTTTCCTGTGCATGAATTCTAAATGAATTATTTTTCATTCCAGTTAGTATTGAGCAAAAACTGTTTTTTTTTCTTTCTGGTTTCTGAGTTCTGAGGACTCCTTAACAAAAAAGTTTAATTGTTAAAGATAAATAAATGATAATAAAGTTCATAAAGTATACTTTTTATAATAAGAGTACATTAAAAGCTCTGAAAATAACAGACAACCCCCCCCCCTTATTTGCTTTAAAAAGTCTTTTAAAATGTCAATGACGTCATACACAGCGTACGACCAGAGATACTGCTTTACGGCAATCCTTCAGTCACTTTGGTGCTTTCACAGTACATACATAACCATAGAAAAAAGTTGCTGCTTTAAAAAAAAAAACTTGGCCGAAAAAGTTCGCCGTAACATTCTGGTCCCGCTTTGGATGCCACGATGCCATCAAGCGGTATCTCTGGTCGTAATCAGTCCTTCACTGACCAATCAGCGTTCATTAGCAGAATGCTAGCGTGTTATGGGCAACAACAACTCAACCTGTAAGAAATCGAAAGGACATAAGTACTCGTTCATTCAACTTTCGACCTATAACCCATGTTGAACTTGCAAAACCTACAATCAAATCTGAGATTTCTCAACGGCAATCGGGTGAAAGAGACACATTTAGCCGTCTAGCTCCATAGACTCCCATTCATTCTGCACTCATGGGCAATCGCCCCCAGTGGAGCTCTGGTGGAACTACAACCAACATTCGGTACAATAGGGAGTGGCCAGGCTCTCCGTAGACGGGCTCTGGAGTGACTGTTGACGGGTATACAAATTCACAAATTCAAGGCAGCAATCAAAAACTGTTAATCTAATCATCATACATGCAAGTCACTTTAAAAATTACCACACTGCCCACATGATCTTATCACTAACACTCTTTGCACACGTGAGTTATTGCAGGCCCATATCAACACGTTATCATACTGGCAAGGCATATCGGCTTCATTTTTTCATATCGGACAATTCTGGTGGTTTATTTTAAGCCTTTATCGGCCAATTCTGATGTAGTGCCGATAATACTGTGCATTCCTACTGAAAACAACGACTTTACTAGATTGTCTCTCACCTGGGGTCAGAGGTCACCCTTTCATCACTGAATGCAGGAGGATGACGCATGGATCCGTCACTCTTCATAGACACACAGCTGGGGTCAGAGGTCACCCTTTCATCACTGAATGCAGGAGGATGACGCATGGATCCGTCACTCTTCATAGACACACAGCTGGGGTCAGAGGTCACCCTTTCATCACTGAATGCAGGAGGATGACGCATGGATCCGTCACTCTTCATAGACACACAGCTGGGGTCAGAGGTCACCCTTTCATCACTGAATCCAGGAGGATGACGCATGGATCCGTCACTCTTCATAGACACACAGCTGGGGTCAGAGGTCACTGCTTCATCACTGAATGCAGGAGGATGATGCATGGATCCGTCACTCTTCATAGACACACAGCTGGGGTCAGAGGTCACCGCTTCATCACTGAATGCAGGAGGATGACGCATGGATGCGTCACTCTTCATAGACACACAGCTGGGGTCAGAGGTCACCCTTTCATCACTGAATGCAGGAGGATGACGCATGGATCCGTCACTCTTCATAGACACACAGCTGGGGTCAGAGGTCACCCTTTCATCACTGAATGCAGGAGGATGACGCATGGATCCGTCACTCTTCATAGACACACAGCTGGGGTCAGAGGTCACTGTTTCATCACTGAATCCAGGAGGATGACGCATGGATCCGTCACTCTTCATAGATCACAGCTGGGGTCAGAGGTCACCATTTCATCACAGACCTGCACATGGAAACACAGAGAAAAAAAATCATATAACGTTTAACTATTCCAGTAATGTATAAAAGGCTCCCGGAGAAAGAAGACTTCTATTGTGGGACTTTTATTTTGATAGTTATTTTAGAGTGCGATACCCGATACTTCCAGTAGGAGGCATTATTATGAATACCATTGTTCATGGTATTCAGCTACAATAAAGTGTTTTCAACTGGAATTGATATTAGGAATCAATAAGAATCGGAAACGTTAAAATTCATACGGTACCCAACTCATATCGGCCTACTCCAGTTATATCAGATAAAATGCACATGATTATCTTTGCTTGAAAATGTTGTGAACAGCAGCTATGCTAATTATTTTCTTGCTTCTCGGTTTTATCTCTGGACGCCCATCCTTAGGTAACTATTATGTCAGCTCCAGTTTGGATCTAGCCTATTATGAAGACTTCAGATGCCCAACAACTGTGAATAGACGACGCCAACTCATGCGAAGACTTCATATGACGCAAACTCTGAATCAATATGCACCAGTGCTAAATTTTTCTATATGTCATACTCAGGCACGTCCACAGGTAGGGCTCAACCTGTGCAGAGCACATCCCCTCTTTGCCCTTACACTCCGAAGTGCCCTTTTTTTTGGTGGTGGTGTTTTTTTCCCCCTCTTCAATAAATCAATGCTATTGATCGCCATTTACGTCTGTTTTACAAATATTTAGCCAATGAAAGTTCTTAAAAAGAGCTTGTGTAAATCTTGTTCGATCCTCAAACTGTCAGTAAACCTGATAACCCCCCCTCTATCTGATAACTCCGCCCTCTCTGATAACTCCACCCCCTCTATCTGATAACCCCCCTCTATCTGATAACTCCCCCCTCTATCAGATAAGTCCGCCCCTCTATCTGATAACTCGGCCCCCTCTATCTGATAACTCCGCCCCCTCTATAGGATAACTCCGCCCCCTCTATAGGATAACTCCGCCCCCTCTATAGGATAACTCCGCCCCCTCTATAGGATAACTCCGCCCCCTCTATCTGATAACCCCCCTCTATCTGATAACTCCGCCCCCTCTATCTACCCCCCCTCTATCTGATAACTCTGCTCCCTCTATCTGATAACTCCGCCCTCTCTGATAACTCCGCCCCTCTATCGATAACCCCCCCTCTATCTGATAACTCCCCCCTCTATCAGATAAGTCCGCCCCTCTATCTGATAACTCGGCCCCCTCTATCTGATAACTCCGCCCCCTCTATAGGATAACTCCGCCCCTCTATAGGATAACTCCGCCCCCTCTGTAGGATAACTCCGCCCCCTCTATCTTGACTGAATGAACTGAAGCTCTGCAGCAGCCGCACAGCAGACAGCAGCTGAACGAAGTTTTGCAAGGGTAAACAAAGATCTTGTTGTTTGAATAAGTACTAAACACTATGTCTATAAAGGCTCATATTTTATTTATTTGATGTCTTACTGAAACATGTGGGACCTGAGAGCTGTCTAGCATTTGCCATCTAGTCATAGCCAACACACAGCCTACACTTTAATGGCCTGTGCATACAGTAGCATTTCATCTTTTACAAAATGAGTAAAAAGTATTTTACAACAGGAAAAACTGAGCGCCCATATAGCTACAACAAACTAGTTTGCCGCCGCATTAGATGTTTGTGTGAAAAACTGTCAAAATAACAATTGTAAGTCCAAAATATTGCCGTGTCCTCTCTTTTATTTTAATATTTTAGATTAATCATTAAAATGCTGTCAATTTCACAATCTAAATTCAGTATATGAGTCCATTTGTGTTGGATTTGCTGTACAGGTGTTGATTTTTTAACGGCCACTGGTAGAGTCACCGATTGGTAAAACCCCATGCACTAATTTCTATTTTTTTAATTATTAAAATTAAATTTTGTTCTTTGCCTGAATGTGCAGACTCATGCAAATTCAAAGACCTCATCCTAAAAATATTGATATTCTGCAATTCTGTAAATAAAATGAAATAAAATAGCCTATAAAACAAACAAATCGCTGTAGTGAAGAAGACTCTTCGTCTGCTTTTCGCTTCAGCATGTCAATCGGAGTATCAGCCAGTAAAACAGTGGGAGATCTTAAGGCTGGCGCGACGCAACAAGCGCGCTCAATTATGGACAAAAAGAGCGAATAAAATGTAAGATAAGATGGCAAATAAGAGCAGTGTTTTAATGTCTGTTTGCACATGTACATCAATCGGAGTGTCTGGTAGATGTAAACAGTGAGAGATCTTGTGATAGTGGCCGAAGCGACGCTTATAGTAAGAACCACGAAACGCGCTCCATTACGGGCTAAATGAGCGAATAAAATATAAGATAATATGACAAAAAGGTAAATAAGAGCAGGATTGCACTGTCTGTGTGCTCTCGTGAATCAATCGGAGTGTCTAGTAGATGAAAATTTAATGAGTAAATTACAGTAAATTACATTTTTGTGTACTGAATTACATTCAGTAAATTACATTTACTGAATTTAAATGTAAATGTAAATGTAAATGAAAACAGTGAGAGATCTTGTGGCAGGTGCGACTCTTAGGTGCTGAGACTGGTTATATCTGTGACTGGTCGAGTGGCAGGCGCATATAACGGTGACAGGTGGAGTGGCAGCTGCCTCTAGCGGTGACGGGTTGAGTGACTGGTCGAGTGGCAGCTCCCCCTGCCACGCAGAGATTTTACCCCTACTGCTCTTCGCTCGTCTTCACATGTATAACCAGACAGTTGATGGACCCCATTGACTTCCATAGTATTTTTTTTTTCCTACTATGGAAGTCAATGGGGTCCATTAACTGTTTGGTTACCGACATTTTTCAAAATATCTTCTTTTGTGTTCAGCAGAAAAAAGAAATTCATACAGGTTTGAAACAACTTGAGGGTGAGTAAATGATGACAGAATTTTCATTTTTGGGCGAACTATCCCTTTAATCATTAGTTATGTATTCATTGCCTCAATAATCTCATTTTTTATGCCTAAAATTAATACATTTAGCTAACTGTGTATATGTACATTTGTGAAATACATAACTTAGACAGTTACGTCTGATAGCTTAAATTGTAATGTGGACACATGCACTTTCTGTAAAGCTGCTTTGAAACAATATGTATTGTGAAAAGCTATACAAAAAATGTGAATTGAATAGAATTGATGGAGCAATTCACTAAGATAAGTTGATGCCCATCATGACAAAGACCATGACTAAGATTATAAACTGTATATACGGCATGAAACTGGAAGCTAATGAAGTTAAAGTGAGAGTGATTTGTGCAGACTTACACATGTGTGAGGAAACGTGCAGCAGAACTCTGTTATTAACAGTGAAAATCAAATAAAAGCGAGCTTAAGTAGTCCAGACGTGATGTTATTAAAGCATTTCTGAGTCTACTGAGTGAGGAAAGTAAACTAGCAATATTACAAGTCTTTCGATTTTTATGAGGAGACTTATTAGCCATACATTGTGTTGCAGCAAGGAGAGTGGAAAAATCAGAAGCAGATTTGAAGCTAATAAATAAAGATTGAGTTTAATATGACAGCAAACCGAAAACATTGTACAATAATAAGACATGATATCAAAAGCCGAAGAACTTACCGTAATGTGACAGTTTATACATTCTTCGAGTCTTTACTTCCGGCTTCGATGTGTTTCTTCAGAAACAGAAGGCGCATGCGCAGGAGGTCCCAGGTATCAACAACAGATAAACCCGCCAACAGAGTTGTGTTGTGATAAAGGCCTATGTCTGCCAATACCTCTTCTTCTTCTTTTAGTTTTCTGGCGGGTTTCAGTCTATCGTTAAATGTCTATCGCCACCTACTATACTGGAGTGTGTAACATAATGAAAAACTGCCTTACTTCCTTCTGCTTATTCACTGTTTATGTTAATTTCTTTACACTTCATTAAAAAAATAAAAAAATCTCTCCCCCTATAGGACAACTGTGGTAATGGCCATTTCCATTTCAACAATTTAGCAGACACTTTCTCCAGCAGATCCTCCCAGTTTTGGAATTGGTCATTCGCCAAAACAACTAATGTTTTCAGCCCGTCCTGTCTCCGCTGTCACCCACCCTTGAGTTGAGGAAACCCAGCATCTTCCCAATAATAGACCCTTGAATTTGAAATTAAAATTCCTCCTCAATCTGCACAACAAAGATTCAATAACCAAACTGTATAATTGGCCAGAAAGTGCCTCTCGACACAGGAATATACAGTATGTGTACTTACAGTGTACTTACCTAAGAAAGTACTGGCAATATAAGGTAACTAACATGGTTAAGGTTAGGTTTAGAGGTAGGTTTAAAACTGATTAATTATATCCTGTAAAAAAAAAAAAATATTGTCGTTATAGATCTTCAGTGTTATTTGATAAACATTTGGGGGGGGGGGGGGGGGGGATTACGATCAGAACATGCTACCAAAGACACTGATCTCCAGTTTTTGAGAAGTCCCAAGTCCACTTTCTTTGGAAGCAGAGACAAGACTATGGAAGTAAAATAATACCAAATGTTAAAAAAAAATAAAAAAAAAAAAGCGAGTTGAATTGCACTAATTGAAAAAAATATGCATTGCATTAACCATGCTTGCATTTTAATGGACTTTAAAATGGATTACAGTAAAATGGATTTTAACATCCGGGGACGACAGGAATATCAATAGATTACGATTCATAATGTCCATCTGCTGTTAGTCTTCCTCTCCAGCAGGGGGTGCAAGCGGGTGACGACGAAGAGCAGAGCATCAGTCGCTCTGTTGTTCACAAAAACTGATTTACAGAAATGAAAGCTGCACTGTGTAGGATTTTCTCCCATCTAGCGGTGAAATTGTTTATGACTACCAGCTGAATATTACTTTCCAGCCCCTCCCATTCCGAGGGCGTTTTAACTCCTACGGTGGCCGTATTATTTCAAATCTGCCGGCCTTCGTCTTCAGGCAGGAAATGCACTACGGACAGGGCCTACGCCAAAGAACTTTATAAATAATTGCTTGCTGGGCTGTCAATAAATTAATGCTTTGTTACATCATCCTATCTCCCGAGTCTTTCTGCTAGACATGGAGCAAGCGGTAAGTATTTGTGATTAAAAAAAGGAACCGCATTTAAATATTTTGAATAAATGCTGTTCTTAAAATATATATATATATATCAAATAATTCTGAAAAAGTATCACAAGATCCAAAAAAATATTAAGCACTGTTTCCAACATTGATAATAACTGAGTATCAAATCAATCAATTAGAATCAATCAATCGGCCTTCAGCCAGTTTCTCTTAAAATGAATTTGTTTTTGCTTGAAGTTTATATAGCTACTTTTATTTCTCATTCTTGTTCAATATACAGTATATATATATATATGTGTGTGTGTGTGTGTGTGTAAACCAATCAAGTATTCAAATCTGTGGACATTGCTGAAACTGCAGTTCCCAGCATGCTTTGCATGGGACTAAATGGAGAGTAAAATTTTGAAATTAAGTATTAGTTTATGATTTTGAGCAAGACAGTTATGTTGTGATTTAGACCCATTTCACCTGTGGTTTTAAGAGCTTTTGCTCAGGCTGAGGACAGATACATATAGTTTTATACAGGGATCATTTAAATTTAACAGGCTAAATGTGATTTTATTTTTAAACATTTTTAACAAGCAGTATAATTCAGTAATGAGAAACAAAAATATAAATGAACCGTCAGGGAACTTTAACTAGTGCTTTACTTAATTGGGTGACTTAATTACATCATCCAATGATATTGAAATTACATTAACAAATTGCTTGTGAAACTTGATTCTTGTGGACTCAATAAACTGTTAGACCCGGAAAACTGTTTGGCTGGCTAGAGTAAACTCCAAATCATGTTATTCTATCATTTAAACTTATGATCAGCTTAACTCTTATCTCTGCTTGGACAGAGCGCCATCTACAGCTTGAAACATGTGATGACAGAGCTCTTCATGACCCCTGACAGAGACATTCACTGCAACTGGGGTCGTGTTTGGGGTCCACTCACAGCTCAACGGCCCGGTAATGTACTAAGAATATTATCACTTTTAATGTCAACCAACTTAATGCATTTTCCCCAGAACAACTTACACAAAGAGCATCAGTTCTTGAATTAACAATATATGAATACTTAGATGTTGTGAAATTGTCAATTGAACAAGAACCATGTCAGTGCAAATAAAAAAAGCTGATGGAAAGTGTAATTTTGGGGACTCGTTTGTAAACTAGCCCGAGTTCAGTAACTAAAAGAAACCCTGTATTTCGAGTAATAAACGAGTAATGTGAAAATGCAGAGCCCTGAAGACAGTGCTTGAGAGTTTGACAAACAGTGGACATCAACAGATAATGAAAACTGAACAAAAGCACAATATAGCAGATACAGCAGTTGAAATGAACTCTTGTGTGGTGTTCCCGGTCAAAAATGACCACACTATAAAAATAGCTTATAAACCTCTCATTATACTATATTTTCACCCAATATTGGATTCAATCTTTTTGTCAACTTGTTCTCTTTCAATTAGGACTGGTTTTATATTTCTATTTGCATCTGATTAATCGTAGGCCTCATTTATTTGATAGTAGGAATCTCATTTTTTTTTGAGTAAAAAAATAAATATTTTTGAATAATTTTGGAAATATTAAATAAAATCTGAAGAAAATTGGCACTGTTGATCACACTAGTCTACTTTAATTTTTCACCAGGAATTTTGTTTTCAAAAACGATTTTGTACAGAATGGCACATTGTCACTCTCGTGGTGTTCCCGGTCAAAAATGACCGGCCTACAAAAAATGGCTTATAAATCACTCATAATGCAATATCACCCAATATTGGATTCAATCTTTTTGTCAACTTGTTCTTTCAATTAGGACTGGTTTTATATAACTGAACAAAAGCACAATACAGCAGTTGAAATGAAAGGCTTTTTAGAGTCATAACACAAGTGTTACCCAATGCCACAGAGACATTAAATCATTCTAGAGACACCTTCATTTTACAAAATTTATTTGCAGGAATGCAAAAACACTTGTTATGCAGCAGTACTTTTAAAACACCATTTTTTATAAAAATGGTTTGATGGTGATACAGAAATCATTGTGGAGTCAGTCATTGTCAAAAAATCCAGTCAATACTTTTAAAGAGGCAAAACAAAAAGAAACCGAAACATCAACAGAATCCCTTTTAAAAACGTATAAACCCTGTACGAGCACACGAGAGAATTGAAGTTACCAATAACATGCCCAAAAAAATGATGCATATCTTAATAACCCATCACATTAAATGTGATTAAAAGGCAGCTACGGTGTGCCCAGTTCAATGACATCATCCTCTCGTGACAGAGCCGCTCTGGTCAATCCGGTCTGACTCCGCATCAGCACCAGGGATGGAGATGGAGCCGAGCTCGATCGCTCCGTCCAGAGGAACCGGCAGATCTGAGCTGATCCGGGCTCAACTTACCTTGAAAAACCATGTGACTTGTGCATGTCCAGGTGGCACAGCACACAAAAGGGATGGTGTTGGTTTCAAAACTGATCTAGCATCCATCAACGTGGACCGCATGATCTTAAAATAAAGCTTTAAAATGCAATTCATTTGGGGCGGAGGGGGGGGGGGGGGTGTCTGAGAAACAGCTAAAACTTCTCAAAGTAGCTTTTTCCTCAAGTTCCTCAAGTCTTTACAAACAAGTCTTCAACCTGTAACTACATCCTCAGAGCTCAGACTGACGCTGCTTTAGACTCATCGCATGAGTGTCGTCCACATGCCCAGTCTGACTGTTCAGCATTATTACAAAAGGACTATGATACACTAGGTACATTGGCTCTGATGTTGCCCTTGTGCATAAGTTGAATATAAAAAGCCCTGCTTGCATTAGGTCTCCGTATGTACAGTACAGATAGGGCAGTTTCAGCCTCCAGGATGAGGTAGTTAACCAACCCTTTCCAAAAAAAAAAAATTCCTATAAATAATAATTAAAAAAATCCTAAAAAAAAAAAAAAAAAAAGGGTTCAGAAAAGAACCATTTCACCTGGAATGCCTGGTCAATCACGCCAGGTTGTAACAACTAAGGAAAAAAAAAAAAAATAATAAAATAAAATAAAACAAAACGCAAGACTCATATACAAGCTTAACATGTTCATCCTCATAAGCCGCAGTTAAAATGCACAAAAATATACAACAGCATCAAAGCTCCTCCAAGCCACTTCAAACATCTACAAAGTGCAAAATACATGTAACGTTAAGGATAAAACTCCTTTGGGCTACTTGACCTCCAGAAGTAACTGCAAATAGCATTTTCTTTCATGACACAAGGGTTCTGGGACATTCTTAGAAACTTAACAAAAAAAAAAACAACAAAAGAAAACAATACACAGAGAAGAGTCCAAACATGTCTAATGGCGACTCTGCGTTGTTGATGGCAATCTTGGAGGCAGACGGGAGAAGATATGCTTCCGTAAGGCAGGAACTGAGTCGGACCGTGGCACGGACCTTACCATCATCATCATCATCATCATCAGCTGGCGTGACCCCACTGAGCTAGTCTGTCTTCACTGGGACATGTCAGGACCAGCCTCGACCCCTTTTCCCTGCTAGCCAGGTAACAAAAGGAACACAAATTAGAGGAGCGTTAACAATGAATACAACACAAAGGAAAAAGAAAATTCACACAAACGACCGCAAGGATGTCAAAGAAAGAGAAAGAGAGAGAAAGAGAAAGCAGAAGCATTCACTAGAGACTCTAGCGTCGTTCTACGCGTTCAGGCATGCAGAGAGAGAGCGAGGGGTCAGGGAGATCAGGAGGGGTGTGAGCGGGAACACACACAACATGCATGGCACTTTCCCACTGTTGCTCAAATTTTGGATAATCGTGCAAGGGCAAAGAGAGCTAGAGCTTCCAGCGACAGACGCCTCGTCCGGAAACACGCCGCGTCAAATTGTGCTTTCTGTGGCTTTCATCGAGTTTAGCCTCTGTCCTCGTGAAGGTTCTCTAAAACACACGGGGACCTCGGGGGAGGCGAGTAAAGAGAAGCCTCGTGTGGAATGGGGAGTGTGTGTTCACACAAAGCTTGAGTGGAGAGAGAGGATGCGGACTCGATTTGAGGCATGCAGAGTGAGGTAGCAGCACATGTCTACAAGCAAACCTTTAGTCCTTTTCTTCCACAAGGAGCCATAAATTTGTAGGCAATTTGAAGAGAGAATTTGCCGAAACATGAATTTGAAACACAATTTGAGTTTTTGTACACTGGTGCGTGTATGTTTATTCAAGCAGACAAACAGCAAAGAATACAAGCCAAAATGTAAAGCCAAAAATAAGGATCAAAGTCCTTTTGTTTTTTCCTCTTTTTTTTTTTTTTTAAATCGTTTTCCCCAAAAACAAGACAAGCTATTTGACTAGCATTATCTTTTGTAACATACAAATAGCAATTTCTTTTTTTTTTCTTTACTTTGTTGAATACAAGTTTAAGAGACATTGTTTTTTTTTTCCTTTTCTTTTTTCGTCTTTTTTTGTTGTTGTTGCTGTTACCTACTTAAGACATAAAGAGCAAAATTCCTATGAACATACATGGTACTATAGAGCCAAATAAGACAGATTGAGCACAAAATTGCAAATTTAAAAATTTCAAATCCCGATTTTTAAAAAGTAGGAAACGACTTCCAAAGCAAAACATAAAACAAAAACAGTTCGGCAGAAGCAGGTGGGAGTGACTACTGATCGAGTCCAAGCGGATTCTTAAAATATGTACAAAAAAAAACCCGCCAGGAGGAGGAGAGAGGCAACCGTTAATGGATTTGAGGGCCAATCAAGTCTCTATAAAAAGTTTTTTTTTTTTTTATTGGGAAAAAAATAAAGAAAAGAAAAAAAGAGCCCTACATTCTCTACTTCCACTGTTGCCCAAAAGAATCCTGATAAAACTCCTGGTTGTCAGATTTGTAACCATAGTTACCAGAATGATCGCCACCTTGCAAGGGTTGCTGTGCAATGGGTTGCGAGCCCCAGTTCTGATTAATGGTCTGGCGCCGTTTGGAATCTGGCTGGTTGTAGCCATCAGCTTTGCGCTTGCCTCCTACATTTCCACCGCGTCCACCCCGAGCACCACGTACCCCGCGGCCTCTCGGCAGCACCCCGCCTCTGGCTCCTCCGCGCGGGCCCCGGCTGGCCCCCGGCCCGCCTCCGCGCTGGGGGAAGCTCGCCCTGCCCCGTGGAGCGCTGGCCCCTCGGCCCCGCACCGGAGACGCCCCGCCTCTCGCCCCGCCTCCGCGCCCCCCTCGGCCCCGGGCCGGCGCCTGGAAGTCATCGTAGCCGAAGTACGGGTCATCGTAGCCGCCCCTGTAGTTATGGTAATCGTAACCATAGTAATCGTAGTAATCTTCGTAGCCGTAATAGTCGGGCGGGTAGGAGTATCCCCCCCGACTGGCTCCCCTGCCCCGGCCCCTGGCAGGAGGCGGCATTTGAGGAGGGCCGTAGTAGTAGTAATCGTCATACCTGTGACAGAGAGAGAGAGAGAGGCATGTTTAGGTCTAAGATCGGTCACACAGAGCGGTTCGCATTCATGTCGTCAATCGAGGGGGGAGGGGGCTGGGACAATTAATCAATGCATCGCGATTCGTGGATCGATTCAAAAACTTTCAAACTTTCTCTCTCGAATCGATTCTGAGCTTAGTTTTTAACAGCAGAGGGCGCTCTAGGCTAGTTTTTAACAGCAGATAGCGCTCTAGGCTAGCTTTAACAGCAGATAGCGCTCTAAGCTAGCTTTAACAACAGATCGCGCTCTAGGCTAGCTTTAACAACAGATGGCGCTCTAGGCTAGCTTTAACAGCAGATGGCGCTCTAGGCTAGCTTTAACAGCAGATGGCGCTCTAGGCTAGCTTTAACAGCAGATGGCGCTCTAGGCTAGTTTTAACAGCAGATGGCGCTCTAGGCTAGCTTTAACAGCAGATGGCGCTCTAGGCTAGCTTTAACAGCAGATGGCGCTCTAGGCTAGCTTTAACAGCAGATGGCGCTCTAGGCTAGCTTTAACAGCAGATGGCGCTCTAGGCTAGCTTTAACAGCAGATGGCGCTCTAGGCTAGCTTTAACAGCAGATGGCGCTCTAGGCTAGCTTTAACAGCAGATGGCGCTCTAGGCTAGCTTTAACAGCAGATGGCGCTCTAGGCTAGCTTTAACAGCAGATGGCGCTCTAGGCTAGCTTTAACAGCAGATGGCGCTCTAGGCTAGCTTTAACAGCAGATGGCGCGCTAGGCTAGCTTTAACAGCAGATGGCGCTCTAGGCTAGCTTTAACAGCAGATGGCGCTCTAGGCTAGCTTTAACAGCAGATGGCGCTCTAGGCTAGCTTTAACAGCAGATGGCGCTCTAGGCTAGCTTTAACAGCAGATGGCGCTCTAGGCTAGCTTTAACAGCAGATGGCGCTCTAGGCTAGCTTTAACAGCAGATGGCGCTCTAGGCTAGCTTTAACAGCAGATGGCGCTCTAGGCTAGCTTTAACAGCAGATGGCGCTCTAGGCTAGCTTTAACAGCAGATGGCGCTCTAGGCTAGCTTTAACAGCAGATGGCGCTCTAGGCTAGCTTTAACAGCAGATGGCGCTCTAGGCTAGCTTTAACAGCAGATGGCGCTCTAGGCTAGCTTTAACAGCAGATGGCGCTCTAGGCTAGTTTTAACAGCAGATGGCGCTCTAGGCTAGCTTTAACAGCAGATGGCGCTCTAGGCTAGCTTTAACAGCAGATAGCGCTCTAGGCTAGTTTTAACAGCAGATAGCGCTCTAGGCTAGCTTTAACAGCAGATAGCGCTTTAGGCTAGTTTTAACAGCAGATAGCGCTCTAGGCTAGTTTTAACAGCAGATGGCGCTCTAGGCTAGCTTTAACAGCAGATGGCGCTCTAGGCTAGCTTTAACAGCAGATGGCGCTCTAGGCTAGTTTTAACAGCAGATGGCGCTCTAGGCTAGCTTTAACAGCAGACGGCGTGCTAGGCTAGTTTTTAACAGCAGACGGCGGTCTAGGCTAGTTTTAACAGCAGACGGCGCACTAGGCTAGCTTTAACAGCAGATAGCGCTCTAGGCTAGTTTTAACAGCAGATGGCGCTCTAGGCTAGTTTTTAACAGCAGACGGCGTGCTAGGCTAGCTTTAACAGCAGATAGCGCTCTAGGCTAGTTTTAACAGCAGACGGCGTGCTAGGCTAGTTTTTAACAGCAGACGGCGGTCTAGGCTAGTTTTAACAGCAGACGGCGCACTAGGCTAGTTTTTAACAGCAGACGGCGGTCTAGGCTAGTTTTAACAGCAGACGGCGGTCTAGGCTAGTTTTAACAGCAGACGGCGCACTAGGCTAGTTTTTAGCCGCACGCTAAAATGCTCATGAAGAAGAGCGGTCGTGCGTTCGGTCGAGTCTGAGAATGTACTCGCACCTCAGAATGCTTTTATGACGCGAGATTAATGTAAACTGCAAACACCCTTATAATTCACTTCAACCTTTTCGAACTTCATGAATGATTATTTACAGAAGGTTCGGGGGAGTGTGTAAGGCAGTGGAAGCCAGCAGATTACGACTGTTTCTGCTGTTAACTAAACTCAGAATCAATTCCAGAGAGAATCGCAATGCAAAAATTGGAATCGATCCAGAATCATTTCTCAATTCACGATGCATCGATATATTGTCCCAGCCCTAGTCGAGGGTGTCCGGTCCTGCAGAGTTCAGCTCTAAACTAGAGCTGCAAAATTAAAAAAAAAAAAAAAAAAAAAAAAAAAATTACACTGCGATATTTTGTTTTTCTCTAATATATATTGCGATATAAAAATTTCACCAGATGATTTCAATATAGCTCTATTTGAAAATAATTAATCATTCTAGAATAATTGGGGTGATTTTGTAGAGAAGTGAATCTGCACTGAAAATTATAAGCAAATCACAAGCATAGATAAATACAATAGAAGAAAGATACAATAGAAATAAGCAGCGCTTTAAGTTTGTCAGGTAAATCTAACAGTATTCAGGGACAGAAATCGAATACTCAAATGTAAAATTAAAGTCTTCACTGTATAGGCCTAAATGAAATATAACTAATAATAATACAATTTATAAATAAACACGTTTTAAAGGTACAAACGTTATTTTCTCTTCTGTTGTTTGATCACCATTTGTGAGAAACAGCTGCAGGGTTATTAGGCTACTGTCCCTTTAAGACGATTGCACAGACCTAATATAAATAACACGCATTCGTTTTCTTTCTGTTTTACAACATAACCGATTGTGTTGACGAGGATACTCACCGAGACGGGCATTGTGACTTCATTTTGCGTGCACGTGACCGTTCAAGAAAGAGAACTGAATTCGGCTCTGTGTGTGCGCACAGAAAAGCCCTCTTGCCTGACTCCAATTACAACACATGCAACTGATAACTTTCACCCTATGATGATTTAAACTTTCTGAAACGGGGAGCAGCCGGTCTGTCCGGATGGTGGATTAACTACGATCCCTATACATGACATTGCACATGTGACTATCGTAGATGCGTACATCGCAACATCGATGCCCAACCGATATATCGTGCAGCCCTACTCCAAACCTTATCAAACACACCCGAGTCTTCAGGACGACGTGAAAACCAGCGTTGCGGAGCTGAAATCTGCAGGAGCAGGGCTGTACACCTGTAACACTCACATTTGCGTCTTCGCCGCTTGACGCTGCGCCTTCCTCTCCTTCCGCTTCTGGTCGGGTGGCTTGGCGAACACGATCTCAATGTGCTCTCCCTCTAAATCTTTGCCGTTCATTTCTGCCAGCGCCTGTGAACATCCACGACATCACACCACTGTAATGACCATTCAAAACACAAACACTTTCGTTCCTCAGTAAGCAGTTCTCACCTTGACCGCTCCATCCCGCTCGTCGAAGTGAATGAAGGCGTAGTCTTTCAGTTTCTTTACTCGCTCCAGTTTGCCAAACTGGCCGAAAGC
This sequence comes from Scardinius erythrophthalmus, assembly GCF_964197995.2. NCBI lineage: Eukaryota > Metazoa > Chordata > Actinopteri > Cypriniformes > Leuciscidae > Scardinius > Scardinius erythrophthalmus. The sequence goes on from NC_138231.1 coordinate 44,177,658, forward strand.
TTTTTCAAGTATTTCCTCTGTGACGCTGTTCGCCAGGTTCCTGACAAACAACACCTTCACCTAGAGAAGCAGAGGAGATGACAGCGTGAGCTCCGGCAGATCCTACACATGAGCGTTTAGATCAGGTGTAAACTGGCCCTGGGTGTTTTCAACCGGTCACTTCATGCGCTTTCTCTGATCTGACCAGGTGTAAATGCCCTCCGATCGCCCACACTTGAGGAGGAGCTCTGGGACGCATTCCTGATGAAACTGGACAGGTGTAAATGCATCTGACTGTTGAAACCACATATGTAAATTTTACTCTTCCCAAATGTAAAAAAATAGATTTGTCAGAGCGTGTTATAGGCTATGTGACATTATAGCCAGATGTTACGGCGCTACAACACGCATCTCTTCAGCAAACCAACGCACAAACTACCACAAATGAAACTAGTGATGCACCGAAATGAAAATTCTGGGCCGAAACCGAAAATTTAGGATGCACTTGGCCGAAAACCGAAACTGAGGCCGAAAATGGCTTCTTTTAAAAACTTATATATATATTGCTTGAATTTAATGGATCTGAAATGAAAAATCACAATATAATAATCAAACTTTTATTAACAGTTACATAACAAAACATAAAATATTTTTAACAATAAATATAAATAATAATTATTCTTCAAGTTTTATGTTCCATCAAATAATATAGTTTTTTAAAAATGGTGCAAAAAAAAATCCACAATTTTGGAGATTTTTGCAGAACAAATGTTACATATTGTAACTTTGGTGTCCTCTCGTATAGGGCTGTCATTTTTGTGAAAAAAAAAAAAAAAATCCTGTTCGATTTGAGACATAGGCAAAGTGTTCATTGAATCGTTAGTAAATTGCCTATATTTGGCGAATTGGCGTTGATCCGTTTTCAACAGCAAATATAGGCAAATCCACGGACAACTAAACAGGCATTAGGGCGAACGTAAAGAGGGCGCTTGAGACGCGCACAAGTCAGCAATGTGGACTGCCATAACATCAATGAAAAACATTACTGAAGGCTACATATTATGCACTATATTATGCAGAAATAGGCTATGTGTGTGTGTGTGTGTGTGTGTCAGAACCTGCAGTTGCTGTGTGCCGCGCGTTCGCTGCGAGCGTATAGTGATGAGCTGGACGCGCTCCGAGAGAAGGCCGTTAAAATCGATTCCCTATTTTCGTTTTCGAAACTTGTGTTGGTTGGTCCGATCGATTGTGCAATAAGTGACAGCCATTTGACATGCTTAATCTTTGATAGGCAGACGCGTGATAACAGCTCGACCGTGAGTGAAACCCAAGCGCTTGCGCACGGATGGGAGGGGCGGGTGACATTCATTTTCGGTTTACGTTTTCGGCTGTTTTTTTTTATTTCGGCCCGAAACCTATAATGCCATTTCGGCCGAAAATTTTCGGCGACCGAAATTTCGGTGCACCCCTAAATGAAACAAAGTCACGTCACACACAATCATCAAAACACAATCATCTTCATTTAGCAGTGAGACTAAAGTCTTACCACTGATGATGCTGCGCTCTCTCACTGCAGACTTTAATCTTGAAATTAGCTGATTATCAATAAAATGCAGCTCAAATCTGTTGCATTCATTGACGTGAATCATAGATTTGCATATAGCGCAGGAATCAAAGATTATCAAATTTATATCTGATTTTCGGAAACACATTTCTGAGACCAGGTGTAAATGAATCAGACAGCTACCGGTATCCGATCAGTAAAGACGCATGAAGTGACCAGGTGTTGACAGGCCCCCAGTGGATAATTCAGCATCAGGCTGGAGTGCAGAGCTAACCAACATGTGCAGTCTTGGAGAGGCCGTCAAGTTAGCATGAAACGCTAGTGCTTCAGAACAGCGTACACAACCCATCGTCTGCACAGTCACATGAGAAAGTGATGCTGTCAGTGCTCATGTTCTGACCTTCGCCATGACCTCCGGGTCGGGGTCCTCGATAGGGTCGGCCCACTCGACGGTGACCACGTTGCCCCACACCTTCACCTTGCCGCTCATGAGCCGCCGTCGAGCCTGCGCTGCTGTTTTGTGGTCCTCGTACTCCAGAAAGCAGAAGCCCCTGTTCTTTTTCTTATCATCCGGCTGATGGTAGAGGATTACGTCAGTAAGACCCTCTAACAAAAAACAAAAGAAAGAAACATTAAATATATCTTTAAAGAAAGTGAACGAAGCATGTGAAGAAAACGCCGGGATGCGCGCAGGAATTTAAAGCAAAACTCACCCGTGACTTTGGAAAACTCTTCAACAATCTGTTCTTTTGTCTTGCTCTTGGGAATGGAGCCCACAAAGAGTCTGTTGTTGGCCACTGATATACACACGCCAATATGTTTGCCCGGGCGAATTTCATGATTGTTACACTAAGAGGAGAAAAACAGATTGAATACTTGAACAACTGTTGCATTAGTAAAGCCTGACTAGCAAAGCAACACCCATGTCTATCACTAGCCAACTGCATTTCTCTGGAGGAAATGTGACCCCCCACAAACCCCCCAATGAGGCTTTCTGAGATTTGATTGAGTTCTTTTAGCCATGCACTGACACGTGAAGACAGAAGCAGCAGGTATACAGTCATGAATGGACCTGTGCGGATTAGCATGTCTTACTAGCTTGACGGCCTCCTGTGCAGCCTCTTTAGTGCAGAAAGTGAGGAAGGCATAGCCCCGGTTCAGGCCGCTCAGAGGGTCCATCATCAGGCGCAGGTCCCAGATCGGCCCCGCCTTCTCAAACAGAGGCACGAGCTCGTCTTCAAACAAGTCCCTCGGGATCTTCCCCACGAAGATCTGCAGTACGGAGAGAACAGAGCAGTCAATGACGGATCAGAGCTCGTAGAAACACCCACCAAGCAATACGAGTTCATGATCTTCAATGTTTCAGCATTAAACTCATGCACTGAAAAATAGTGATTCATTAAATCACTCTATAAAAACTGATTGTGACGCCTGGTATTAGTGTCGTTAACTAAAACCATAAATTAATTGCTTGAAATAAAATATGCATTAACATCATTTTCATTTAGTTCATGTACCAAAAAACCAAAACGATATAGACATTTAAAAACAAAATAAAATGAACAGAAAACATCAGTTACTAAAATAACACTGTCACTTCTCAGGGGTGTTCTCAAATATCGGTGTATATCCTTCTTGCATAAAATTTCTCAAATCAACAAATCTGTGAAGCCTAGAACTAAGAGAGATAAAAGATATGAGCTTCATCTCGGTCCTGCTCATCCCGCTGGGTGCTTTCCAAAACTAAAGCTGGGGTCACACTTAAATACTTTGTGAGAGACCACAACCATGACGATAAGAAATCAGATGTCACAGCTTTGTTCCTCTAGTGTGTGGAGTGTCGTGATGTGACCAGGAAAGCACAATACACACTAGCAGATCCCACTCACACACAACCCGCCTGTGAACACGGGTAATCTCGCAAAATCTCTCGCAGTAAACGTGGCTTTAGAGTAAATAGACATGGATGACTGGCAAGAAGAAGTGACGCTTTATAGGGCTGGATAAAAGAAAAAATTTTGATTTCTCGATTTTAATCGATTCTCATTTTTACGAACGGATATTGATTCTTAAATCCCAAGAATCGATTAGACCAGTCATCCTGTTTTCAGTCGATGAATGAATGGAACATTGTAGCGCGCATCCCATCCAATAAACTGCAATAATCTTTGTGGTTAAATTAAAACAGCTGGTAAACAATATCATGTAACGTCACATTTACCTCAGAAAACCATAAACCTTGTGACCATAAACTCGTTAGTTAGCGAAAAAAAATTAACTAGAGGAGCATTTTGTTAAATATATGCACCATATTACATATTCATTATAATATTTAATGTTCTTCAATATTTAATGAATGTTTAAATAAATCTGGAAAGTTTATGACAGACACCATTACATTTTTATATAATTTCATATAACTTTATTATTATAAAATAAATAAGTGTATTTTAAGTGTTCGTATACAAATCAGTAAATTTTTACCTTCAATATTATAGTAGGCTAATGAAGCCTATAGGCTAACACTGACTCCCATAGTTTACAGCATTAGTTCAGAGATTTGTTTTTTTACTTGAGAAAATTTGCTATGCATTGTACCAGATATCCAAAATAATCAATAGTGAATCGAGATCGAATTGCAAGCTTGTGAATCGAAATCGGTTCAAATTGTGAAATGTGTCAATACCCAGCCCTACTTTATAGTGTAAGGGGATTTGTTGGGGGAAAAAAAGAAAAATGTTTAGATGAAATCGTGGAGACTGTGTGAGCTTGTATATCACTGAAGCAAAGGGGTTTCACACCGTTTACAACTAAGCGAATAACACAGGAAACACTCTGCCGAGAGTATCAGGGCCTTTGGTGTACCGCAGACAGACGGCTCTCTAGCGTGGAGAGGCTGTCGAGTCAGATCTTAGCGGTAACTGTCATCGTAACAAAGTTACTCCAGCACAGTGTACATAAGTCATCATTTACACAGCCTTCGCAGACCCCGATCTAGCGCGGTCTCGCAGCACGAGCGGCGGGATTACCTCCGTCCCGACCGAGGGCTGAGCTCCTGTGTAGACGGACTCTGGCGGAGGCCCGCCGTACTTGCGCTGACCTGTGGTGACATCAAGGGTGTAGCCGGTTCTATCAAGCAAAGTCTGAAAAACAAGACCCAACCAATGAATCAACAGGCACGCTTTTAGTGGAAATCAACTGTTAAAGGGACAAAACGCACCTTAATTTTTGCCTCATCTGGTCCTTTAGTGGAATCTAGAACTTTGGTCCCTTGTTTCTCTCTCTGCCTGTAGGTCTTCATCACTCCACAGAGAAAGGCACTTTTGTTCTGAGAGAGAGAGAGAGAGAGAGAGAGAGAGAGAGAGAGAGAGAGAGAGAGAGAGAGAGAGAGAGAGAGAGAGAGAGAGAGAGAGAGAGAGAGAGAGAGAGAGAGAGAGAGAGAGAGAGAGAGAGAGAGAGAGAGAGAGAGAGAGAGAGAGAGAGAGAGAGAGAGAGAGAGAGAGAGAGAGAGAGAGATTAAAAATTCACTTTTATATGGAGTTTGCGTATAAATGTGTCTTTGCAGTTTGTGGACAGCCGCCATACAGTGAAAACTAAAATCCATGCACTTTTTTTAATCCTCAAAAAGCCAAAACACTCAATCAAGCCGTTTGTATTTTCTGGGCAATATGATGTCATATTGCTCATGCTCCGCCCACGACCTGTCCCGTATTAGCATATTTCCGCCCTCAGCCATTTGTATACTCTGAGCAGGTTGCCATGGAAGCACTTTACCCGTCTTGTGTGGACACGCTCCATGGAGGGGTGAGGGTTGTGAGCAGTTGCTCATGTTTTTGAGGAGGTAAAGGGTGTTTTACACAACCATTGAGGAATTTCAACCAAAGTATGTTAAACTTTACATGAAGACCCTAAAGAATCATACCAACTTGTGGAAAATGAGCATCCGATGACCCCTTTAAGGATTCTTGAGGCATTTGTTTTTTTTTTTTGCTTCTGATGTGAATTTTATTATAAAGCACAGTGCACTGGAATGTTGTAACATGTATATACGTGTATGTGGAATGATTTTCTTTTTTAGTTGTGATGTGATGCCATAATATAATTGCCCCTTGTGGGATTAATAAAGTGGTTAACTTAACCTTTTCCATGCTTCACCCGGATCTCTCACTCACCTGCACATGGGATAGGTCGCTCTCCTTGAACTGGACCAGAACTTGCAGAGCCCCTTCCTCATTGAACTCCTTCAGTGCTTCGATGGCCCTCTCGTCCAGGTCACTGTGCGCCACCAGGCCTGCGGGAGACAACCAGCGAGAGCTCAGCGCTGACACGTGACCTCACCAACCGCAGGACGCCTTGCGGCCCGTCCAGTCAGAGTACGCAATATTCATCAAGGTTTCTCTGAGAGAGAGTTCGTGTGTATCATCATTTGGACTGGGCTTCAGTACAGACTTCAGGAATGCTAATGACTTCTGCAGTCACTTGAGAATACGGGATAAACACTTTTAAAGGCATTATACGGCAGGAGGATTCGGCTGACAAAATTCTAGTGGACAAAACATCAGCTGATATCTGATACTTCATCAGGATTGGCTGATAAAGAGTTTCTGTTTAGCCGTTAAGTGTTGGAGGCAACATTGACAGGTGCTAGCATTAAAAATAAGTCCCAGCGCTGAGACCCTTAGCTCACGTCCTCCATCATTAGGTTACAGCGTTTAGCCCGTGGATATTAGACCGGCTTAAAGAAAGTGAACGCTATAGAAAAAAAAGTTAAGTAGTTTATACTTTTCTATTAGTAGGTGAAAGGAAAATGCTTTAGACCTTCACATACTCTCAACATTCAGTAAATATGCATTTATATCATTAAAACGAGTCTTTGAACATCTGAAAACATTTCACAACCCTCACAAGTGTCTTCTGTAGTGTGCATGTGTCGCCTGCGTAACAACAAGTGCACTCGTTCTTCTCTGGGATGTTATGACCATGTGAACTGATGCGGACATTTCAAACTACACATGTAAGATTAGCACTATCTGGTCTCTTGTTTGAGAATGCCTCCCAATGCATACAAACTTTTTATAAAAAACACAATACGATTACAGAATCAAGAAATTACCATCTAAAGTACATCAGTTTATTTTACAGATTTATTTTATTTATTTAAATGTTTATTTGAATCGGGACAGTACAAGAAGAAACATGATTCCAGTCGAAAGCTGGAAAATGTGTATTGCACATGGAGAGTATAGCATACGCTAATCTGCATCTCGGGTCGCTAGGAAGACTTTTCTAAAACAACAAATTAATTAATAAATTACTAACCCGCATCATATTTATACACATACATGCCTAAATAACCCGTACCTATTTTAAGGATGCTTCCAACACTGGCATCATGAATAATAAAAATACACGTTTATTAAATTTAAATATGCGTGCAGCTGTGGTTTATTTTAAACCATTATTTTACATCATTGTAAAACTTTATATCACATACTGCTTTAAACTCATTTGGCATAACGTTCCAGTTTAAGTTTAAAAAAAATGTGCACAGTAATATATTTTCCAATTAATCTGATATATTTTCATTATTTAAATGTAAAATAAATGTTATTGAAGCGATTGTTATGCAGATGTTATTTATCTTTAAATCGGGTAGTCTGATATCACACACAGCCTCCTGGCTTTACATCGGCCACCGTGTTCTCCGAGATACTGGCAATCAAACCACGACTGCTATAGCACTGATGAAATCGCCATCTCGAACACGTCACCCGCGAGCATTAGCGGCTCTCCCCATTAATACAGTGATGGGAACATGAGCGGTTGTCCGGGCAGTGCTCTCACCCCCTTCACAATCAGCATCTGTTCGTGATAAGCCGTAGGGGCGCATCACCTGTCCCGCTCCAGACAGCTGCCGCTATTGTCCCGGCATACGCCCAGCTGGCCCGCGTCCCCCGGGACACCCCCCCACCGGCCCCCTTTCACAACGAGAGCTAATCCCCTCTCAGGATCCAACCAGACACGCTCAATCCAGCCTTTATTTCTGCGGCCCGGTGTGTCATTGCGACTCAGCATCAGTTAACGCTGCAGTACCCATTTACCCACGGTGAAACCACACAAAGTTGCTAATTACCTGCCAATTCCCTATGCAAGAAGACATATGACACGTACAGTTCAACATGCATTGAATGTGATACAAGAAAGGATGAGGAGTCAATTTGGAAGGGTCCGAGTTTTGGCTTACCTGCTAGGTAAATTTCATCTAGCTTTTCAGCAACTTTTTGTGGTAAACCAGCTTCTAATAAAGTGTTGAAGTGGTCAGAATGGGTAACTGCAGCAGTCGTGTCCATTGGTTCTTCTGTACCATTCCCATTAATATGTTCTGTGGCCATGTCTCCAGAAATCTGTTCAAATGCAATGAGCCAAATTATTGCAGGTTTGGGTAGACAATTACACAAATTACGTGGATATTCAATTTTATGAGAAGGGTTCAGTATTGCAATCTCAAAATCATCCAGGTTGTTTTAACCTGCATGCAATGCTAAATATAGCGTTTCATATTTACTTACACAATTACGCATAAATCATCCCAGCAAAAGACCCACCCAAACCCCTAACAGACAGGGCACATCTTCCTCTCACTCCACAAACAATCAGCCCGGACACTTATCTACAAAGTTTGCAACCACAGTAAACAAGTGCGGTCCATGTGCTCGTGTGTGTGTGTGATCAGCCCCTCTGACACTCAACCATCTTCCCTCATTATAATACACCTGTGCGAGAGCTCATACACTCTCTAAAGTCCAGAAAAAGACTAAATCTGATGATAAACAGCATCTTAATGCACACACACATTAAGAAAGCGTTACTGACTAAAAGCACACGTGCGCGCGTCGGCTCTGTTGGCGCGCGTGCAGCATTGGGTCTCGGGCCCTGCACAACTAACTTACACACACACACACCAACAAAATCATCATTAAAACAGCTGCAAGACGACAACACGTTGCGCAAAACCTACCATTAAAACATTTTTCCACAAAAAATCCTTAATCTTTTGTTGATAAAATTGTTAAATCTGATTCCGGCGCGCGTCTTCACTCAAAGTAGCTGCATTAGCATTAGCTTAGTAACCCAGCAGCGTGACTCATACACAGACAGACACACACAACATGAGCGAATCTAGTGTGCAACCACACGCTGTAATTACTAATACAAAAATACGCCGCTGGCGACATATTTACGCGTTTAATGTGTTTTAAAGGCCTGCTCTCACAAGGCTAGCGCGTGTTTAGCGTGTCCGGTAAAACCCCTCCCCCCGCGCGCGCCCCCAGCACATTGTTTCCAAACACCGGTAAAATAAACGCCTGCGCCGCGAGAAACGCCACGAAAGCTCGCCCAGTGCGGCCGCATGCTTACCTGGCGATGATCTGCTGGTCTGCTCGGGTGTGTGTGTGCTGAATATGTGTTCTGGGGGCGGGTAAGTGACTCCCCGGCGGAGCTCCGCTGGATTCCCAATAATGTAAAATGGCGGGCGGCGCTGCTGCTCACGCGCGCGCGCACTCACGGCCGCGCGCACCGATGGGGTTTCCGACTCACCCGATCACGGGCCTTTCACACAACTAGACATTCTCTGACACAACACACCAACAAAAGCGCAACAATACGGGAGAAACAACACTGTGAAACAATGGGAAAGAAACGATATAGTCTGCAAACGTGAGCAGCATCATTATTCTTGTTAATGAGAACTTTGTGGAATGGACCCTGCCTTCAAGTGTCCACAGATAGCAAACTGACATTGAATCGAGGTCTGTCTGCTATCGGCACCAGTCGGGCGTCTGTTATTATGACACGTGACGCATTCACTGAAGGAGCCCTGACAAAACAAGTGACCCAAATAACTACACCTGAATTCAAAACGATTCATTTACATCTTTTACATGTAGATTATCAAAACTAAACGTGCTGTTGTCTATCAGCTGTCCTGTACGTAGCCTACTTGGCATACAACGTAAAATTAAAATAATTGGCAAAATGATTCACTATAATTCTCTACACTTGCTTTCTGCACATGTTGCTCTATAGATTATTATATAATAGGCCAGTGTTTCCGCCATGTTTCAAATCAAGACGCCCCTTCCAACATCACATAATTACAATATTTCCGACTCCACTTGAAGGCCACATAAGTGTCCAGGAGCAAAGATGGCCGTCCTCGTATTGCCTACATGCTCCAGCTGCCATTGAGATGAAAGGGAATGCATTAGTCCTCATATATATCCAGACTCAGCACTGGCCATGTTTATCCTTAATCTCTTTATTTTTTATCAAGGGGAAAAGTGAGTCTGATCTTTTTTCTTTTCTTTTTTTCTCTCCTTAATATCATTACTAGGCCTATCAATTAATCATTAATATCACTGCGTGACACTGCCAGTAGGTGGTAGAGGCAGAAAATGAGCTTGCTTGAATTCATTATAAAATCTAAGAAGAAAAAAAAAAGATTTCTGAGATGAAGGGACTGTTTTCTTTTGCTGTAAACTGATTGATTGTATAACATTAAACCTTTATGACATAGGTGACGTGATTTACTACAACGTTTCATTAATATGGTGTGGGAAACTTGAGTATATCTTTAACTGGATTCTTAATTGAGAATTGTCCTCAAGTCTAACTAAGGCAGGCGTATGTGGTTTAGTCCGTATCCATACTGATCTTACACCCAGAGGGGAAGAGGTGAGAACTGAGGACATCTGCCTCCAGCTGTAAGCTCAAATATACCTAATCTAGATAAGCATCACATCCTCATAAGGTAAAGAGCATCAGCAAAAGCTCTGAGGTGCACCTGGTCCTGCACTAGAGACACGTCAGCAAGTTGCACAGTTAGATTCTTAAAGGGATAGTTCACCCAAAAATGAAATTTCTGTCATTAATTCCTCACCATCATGTCGTTCCAAACCTGTAAGACCTATGTTCATCTCCAGAACACACTTTTTTTTTATGAAATACTGCCATAGGCAGCAACTTCATTGCAACTTCCAAGGTCCAGAAAGGTAGTAAACACATCATTAAAATAGTCCATGTGACTCCAGTGGTTCAATAATGTTATGAATGTTATGAATACTTTTTGTGTGCAAAACCCCCCCCAAAATATTGACTTTATTCAATGATCTCTTCTCTTCCATGTCAGTCTCCTCCGCTGTTGAGGTAGTGTAAACTGTGCAGCGCTTCCTGGTTCTGCGTATGAACCCGCCTCACTATTGGCCGGCGCTGGTCACGTGATCACCGCGACACATGTGTGTAATGCTGACACTAGGTGGCGGCAAATGACAGGAAGTCTTAATGAGTCATTGGCTGAATCTGAAATCGCCCCCCTAAACCCTCATTCCCTACGTTAGTCCACTAATACAGTTCACTTGAAGGAGTGAATGAAAATGAGTCGGACAGGCGTTGAGCATGCATCGGCTGTACACTCGTTATTGCAGTGCATTGTGGGATTGAATGAATGCACTGAATAACGTCCACTATGGTTTTGGACACCACTACAAATGTCTGTTCCCACAAATAACGCCCTATTTGAGGCTATAGGGGGCGATTTCTGATTCAGCCATTGAGTCATTTATTCAAACGATTTGTTCACACGACTCACTCAGTAAACACCAGGCTGAGTGTTGCTTTACATTTTAACTATTTTTGGTAGTGTTATGTTAAATAACTATATCATGGCCTGGTTTCACAGACAGGGCTTAGATTGAGCCAGGATTAGACCTTAGTTCAATTAGGACATTTGAGTAGCTTTCATAAACATGCCTTAGAAAAAAACATTACCTGGTGTGCATCTTGAGACAAAACAATGGCAATGACATATTTTAAGATATGTCTGTGAAGTTGCTTTAAGTTAAACCAGCTCAAACTTGCATTTTAGTCTGGGACTAGGTTTAAGCCTTGTCTGTGAAACCGGGGGTAAATGTTATAAACAAAAAAACTCAACATTTTAATTTTTACCTCAGTTTGTTTCTTCTGTGAGTTTCTTTATGTGTGCTGTTACACTCATTTGTTTTGATTTCTCCACTAAAGTCTCTCACAAAGAGCACCAGGCGCGAGTTTACGCTGAGTGTAATAAAGTCAGAATCATTCTTGCGTTTCGATACTTCCCTAGTTATTCTTCATCATTAAAGTTTGAAGCTACTTGTCCATAGCCTGGTTCTACCAGACTCTCGTACATTTCATTTGTACAGAGAGTCTGGCCTCGCTCCATTGAGAAGCGTTTACTTCCTTGTAGGCGGGTTCTCTGTTAAAGTTCAAAACTATTGGATCTGCCCAGAGTCACTCAGGATCTGCCATAGCCAATCGCTAACGTGTGGTCGTCCGAATGATCAGAGGATTATGTTTAGAATAAGATGTCTATCTTTTATAAAGTTTATAAAGCGACGAGAATACTTTTTGTGCGCAAAAACAAACAAAAAAACGACTTTATTCCACTATTCATTTCCTTCTCTCGGTTCCTCGAGTCTTGATAAAGCAGCGCGTCTGTGTTGTACGTCACACGTAGGCTCACTATTGGCCGACGCTAGTCATGTGTGTGATCACATCAACGTCATCGTTCTCAGCCACTCCCTCTATTCGCTGATTGGTCCTACAAAAAATTTGTTTCTGGAAACCTAAGAATATACAGCAGTCCCAGACGTAGTACTGAAGGAAAATGAAATTGAGCGGAAGTACGTAGGAGGGCGGAGCCAGGCTAACTTGTCCAGTCAGGCAAGTAAAATTATTTTTCACTTAACCCTTGTCTCGGACAAGCACACAAGCATTAATGAGCCCTGAAATGCAAAGCTGAACCAAAGTTCAACCAAAGCAGTGCCTCCTCAAAACAGTGCCTCCTTTTTTCTAAAATAACACTGTTCTACAGCGACACTATACTGAGAATGAATGGGAGAAAGTCACGTGAGTCAAAGTCGGTTATGATGGGATATGATCGGATATAATGGGATATGATCGGTTCGTGCAAAGAATCCCTCCTCTTGTTTTCATGCCTGCTCACGAAATACCCGGTGGAAACAGGATCATCTGTTTTCATCCTGAATGTTAGATTGCTTGCTATTATATGGGAATGAGCTGACCTTAGTGTGTCCTTTTAAATTTGCAATCCTACATTGGCCTGCCAACCACCAATAGACACAAGAAGTAGTCAACTTATGGACTATATAGTATGTGAAAAGCAGGATATGAAAAGAGTAGTATGTCTGAATTCACAGTATTCATAAAACAGAAGTCGAGAAGTGCCAGATGACCTTCTTCCGCTGACGTCTTGAAGTGCGCATCTAATGGACTCTCTACTGTCCCATGAGGCCACAGGGGAGGAGCTGTGAATGGCAGTAAGTTAGTTCCTCATCAAATCTAGCACCTATCTTAGCTTTCCGGAGCTCTGAATAAGCAGCAGTAGTTCATCCTCTTCTGTCTATAATGGAAAGCTGAATGGATGCAGATGTTGATTGGCTGATTGTCCCTCGCAGTGTTCTTGGCACAGGTCACGATTCGAAGACATCGGACAGCAACGTCAAGCTGGATCTCGCAGATCCATGTACTCTCAGGATAAGCATCCCAATGCAAAACGACTAATATTAGCATAGATGCCATTCAGTTGATTGAAAGCAGAGTTGTATGAGAGGTGTATTTTTTTACAGCGGACCTGAAAAACAGCATAACCCTGGTATGAATGAACTAATTAGGTGTGTGTTTGACTGAAAAATAAGTCTTTAGTCACGGCATAAGCTGTGATAGTGAGTCCTGAACAGTGCTAAGCCAAATCATCTGCCTCCTGTTGTGTTTTCTGATAATAACAACAAGTCATCATGCTGTGATCATATAGTGAACGTGATGGATTATAGCGTGTCAGTAATGAGGGACTGTAATGAGCAGAGCTTTAAAACACAGCTGGTTCCCTCAGGAATTTTTAAGGCTCTTTAGATTTATGTAAGATTAAAATAATGTCTGTGGTTAAAGGGATTATAAATTATCATTCTGTCATCGTTCAAACCTCTGAGTTTCTTTATTCTATTGAACATTAAGAAAACATTGAGAGGAATGTTGTTTTCGTCTATATACAATGGAAGTCAATGGTCACAAAGACGGTTTGGTTACCAGCATTGTTAAAAAAACAACTTTTGTGTTCCACAGAAAAAAGAAAGTCATAGAATATTGGAACAACACAAGTAAATTATGACAGAATGATTTTTTTTGGGTCAACTAACCTTTTAAGTGTGACTAATATGTGTCATACATAAAAAATAATTGTTACAGGTGGCTGTATAGGCTAATGGGAACATGAAAACATAACGAATATTAAGGAACGGTCCAGTCAATGAAAGGAAGGCTGTAGATTACCCTCTTTTGAAATGTATTATGTTTACATCTGTTCTTTTATGTTTTATTATTAAAATACGTGTTTGAATTTACAATCTTCACTCAGTTTTATCCATTTCATTTCAATTAAACGTTAGCATAAAAGTTTAACAGTAAACAGGAGTTTGACGTATTAATGGACGTGTTGTTTTAGGGGCTTTTTTCAAATCCACAAACAATCCGAAACCACCAATGGGCGACTTCACTCGGAGAGAAAAGCGAGCAGGGCGCTATGGGTTATGTAGTTTTAACCTCAGCTCTAGACAGGAAACGAGCGTGAGGAAGAATCTTGCATAAAACTACAAGTACCGGCTTCGGCTGAAAGCCTCCGCGCATGCGCAGAGAAGCGGCGTCGTCAAATGTTTTGTTTCCACGCCATATTTGTTAGCCGGCTAGCGCTCGCTCTAGAGGCGTCGGACCTGGGCTCGGCACAATCCGAAATCATCGGTGCTTTCATGAGGAGTATCGACTCCATAACAACATTTCCCCGTGCATTTACGCGTCTGTGTTTGCTTAGTCAACGTTTTGGCCCGAAGGTCAACGCAGAATTTGAATAAAAACGAAGCGATTGGGTCGTGTTCCCTTGAGATCTTAGCAGGGGGCTTTCGCTTTTCGAGCGGATTATTTCTTCTCGCCGCGTTCCTTTTTAAATAAAACCCCAGTCTCTCACTAAGATGGCGTGTGGAGCCACTCTGAAAAGGACTCTGGATTTCGACCCTCTGCTGAACCAGGCGTCCCCGAAGAGGAGGAGATGCGCGCCCCTGTCTCCGTCCAGCTCGAGCGCGTCCCCGCAGAAGTACCTGCGCATGGAGCCCTCGCCCTTCGGCAGGGTGTCCTCAGCCCTCACCACAGGTCAGTGTGTGTGTGTGTGTGTCAGCCCTCACTTCATCAGACCCTCGAGAGTGTGTGTGAACGGGTGGAATCATGCTTAACCCTCGGAGGTGACGTTACTTCTGTCAGCTGGCCACACCATCAAAACACACTAGACTAAATGTAACGTTAATCCTCTTTATTGCAGATACTCAACATTACTCTGTAAAACTGTAGAATCACCCGTGGCGAGGGTTCTCAGCTCGACATGGGCCAGGAATGCTGATAACTGTACAGATGTTTGATAACTCTCAGGCTGACGATCGCGGGACGCTAAGTTACTGATGCTGCTGTTTGCCGCGATCACTGGCCGTGTTTGCGAAACACATTAAACTCGTTTATTTTTAAAGGGTTATCATCGGTGTATTAGCAGCTGGAGTGTTTGTGATGTTGATCAGGGGTTTTTGGTGTTCCGTCATGGACCGGAAGTGATGTCGCCCTCAGTGGTTCGGCTCTTCCTGCTGGTGGATCTGGTAACGGCAGGGGAACTCTTCTTTGTTTTGTTTTTGAGAAGCACATTCTCGCTGTCCGAGGAATCACAGCTGTGTGTGTGTGTGTGTGTGTGTGTGTGTGTGTGTGTGTCACAGCTGGTGCTCGCGTTGGTAAACTGTAGGATAATGCAACAGTTGGTTTCCGGAAGTTCAAACACTCCTAAAGTCAGCATGAAAGGGAAGTTGTGCTAGTCTTTTCTTATCCATTGTGACGTATATCCGGTGTGGTGACAAATCAGGTCCTCCTCGAAATCAGGACTTCTTTTAAAATGTACTCTTAATTTTCTTCATTTCTCACACATATATAATAAATGCTGATTGAACTACGTTATAATGACCTTTTAATGTCTTTATTATTTAGCTTATGTACTAGCATAGCATACATTAGCCTGATAGCTTAGTTTATACACGTATTTGCTCTTAACCTACGTGTATTCACAATCATCGTTAATGTAATTGTCTAAAGTTAAGTGTTAAATGTCCAAATATTTCAGTTATAAAAAGATGTAATGATGTTCAATTATTCGCTTAATAGGCTATTATTAATTAATTGAATTAAGTTTATCAAGTTAACAACTTTAAATTAGTTTTGTGCACTATATAGTAACCTATACATATTTTAAATTAATATGGTGGTTTGTGTAATCATGAACTGATAGTGATAATGATAGTGATAGTGAGCTGATTTGTCCTGATAAACGGCTTCGGGAACAGATGTGGGCGGGGCTTGAGTTTGTCCTGGATGGTTGTGGTTTGCTATTGGTTGTGGTTTTATCATGATCCAAATAAAGATGCTTGCAGGCATGTAGCAATTGTTTTTGATTGAAATAAATTAAAGATTAATTTATAATTTTACGATTGAAAGCTCTGATGGGCCGGCGCTGACGTGAGCTGGGCCTGACAGGTGTGTTTATAACTAACGGCTCTGAGAACATCATCATCACAGCTCTCCTGTTAGTCTCTGTCCACCAGCCCTGTCTCATACGCCGCTATTAAAACTGCTAAACAAAGGAGGAAAACGCTTTATGTAAAAGTATTGTTTGCTTTTATCTTATTAGTTACAGAAAGGCAAACACTTTCTCATGTACCGTCAGCAAATGCACATTTATATCATTTAAACAAATCTTTGAATATCTAATGAACATTTAATTTCACAAACCTTGCAGGCTCACACTCTTGATCGAGACGCTTGATTCCCAGCTATCCTGCGCTATATTCAGTTCCCGCTCTGCCGTATTGGTCACTTTCACTGTGTGCTGTGTGTAATATTAGCATTATGTGTGTAGCGTTAAAATTGAACCAGTTTCATTTGTCATATTAATGTTTGATGAGATGAAATGTGACTAATAGTGGTGCAGGCTACTGAAACTGAGATGGGTCTCCACACTGTCATGAACAGTACAAGCTAAAGCATTATGAGCTGTATATCTCCAGTTTATTGCTAGTTTGCTACGGTCCGGTCTGTGGCGGTCAGGCGTCAGCGAGTGGAAGCACGAACGCACTGGAGAGCCGCGTTACAGCAGAAACTGAAGCTGGACAAACTGAGAGACTCTTACAGGACAAACTCAGCAAGTTAAGAATTGTGGACTGGTGTACCTCCACCCCTACTTGGCATCATTAGGACTGGGAGAAAAATTGATTCACCTAGCTATTGGGATATATGTGTATATATATATATATATATATATATATTTTTTTTTTTTATTCCAGAATTGGTATTATTTCATATTATTCAAATTAAATTGCTTTATTTTAGCCCTTGCTTGTAGACGAGGTTGTCAGAAGTTAGCCACTTTCGTTCTAACAGAGGATGAAGTGTGTCGTTACCTGTGAGTGTTTAGTAGGGGTGTCAAAATTAATCGTTTCTACGGTGCATCGCGATGCAGACGAGGACGATTCGGTTTCGGTTCAGTAATAGCCCATAACCGGTTATAATGTACTGACGCATTTCTGACGTCAGCACCGCGTGCCGTGCTTAGTCGCGGCATACAATGGCAGAGGGAGGCGAAACGCCAGAGCGTGCAATAAAAAATGCTCCAACCACTTTAAAAGCCGACATTTGGGCACATTTCGGCTTTTATCAACAACACGGTAAGCCCGACCTTGACAAGACACACGCTGTGTGCAAATCATGTCACGCAAAAATAAAATATGCAGGAGGTAATACCACCAACATGAGAAACCACGTCAGTCGTTTTCACCCCGAGCTGCAAATTCCTACATGCTGAGCAGTTTGTGATGTTTCAGGAAGTTCCAGTGCCCAGTGCTGTTATTTTGTTTTCTTTTATTTTGTGTATTAAAAAACACTGCTGAAGTGCAGATTTAGTTTTTTGTATATTGATTATATTCAAGTAGGTTTGGCCTCTTGTTTATTTTGGTTTGTAATTTAATTTCATGTATACATTTGTCAATATTTAAATGTTTTACAAGAAAGTACACTATATAGCACTATATAAGTATTTAAGTACACTCCCTGCATTATGTACTTTTAGTACTTACATTTGTGTTTTCTAATCTAATGCTGCTGTTGTCTTCTGTGCCCAGACTTGAGTTTTATTTGATGTTTGATACATTCAAGAAGCGTGTTTCAGGTAAAATTAAAGGTTCAGTTCATATATCTGACTGCTTGTATTTATTGACAAAATTGTACATGTGAAGCAAAATTCAAAAATAAGGATGCAGTGCATCATCAATGCATCGTGATGCATCGAAATAATCGAATCGAACTGAATCGATGACTTGATAATCGTAATCGAACCGAACCGTGAGACCAGTGTAGGTTCACACCTCTAGTGTTTAGTGGCGTAATATCCCGAGTGTGTGTGGAAGAGACACGACTGAAAGCTCTCGCGCTGCTCATACACTGAGAGATGAGACAGCAGATCTGCACGGTTCATCTTTAGAAGACTGAGATCTCCATTCAAACACACACAATCTTTCAGTCCGTCTGATCTGTGTTGGCTCTGACCCGGAGAGAGTCGTCATGAACCGCTTCACTAACTGTCTTTTCAACATCATAGTCTCATTATTTCTGTGATACAACAGTTCAGATGATCATAGAAGTACTGTGATAAAAGTTCAGATATGAACACTAATGTCTACGATAGCGATCAATATCAGCTTTTGATAGAAACTTAAAATAAGTTGCTTGAAATAACACATTTATCAATTACATTGTTTCGCCACTAAGTGGCGACAAGTGACTTAAATGTATTCATTGAATCATTTACTCAAGAGAATGTAGTGTTGTATGATGCTTCTGAAATAAGTCAGAAAGATGTGATGAATTGTTTTTGTAAATATGACTCATCTTATACATCATGTCTGTATAAGTGTATGATTTAACTTTTGCCCATGGTCTAGTGTAAAAAAATTGCAATATCAAATCCCAATTCTTAAAAAAACGCAATACATATCGTATCGGCACCCAAGTGTTGTGATGGTATTGAGTCGGGAGATGGGTGTATGGACCCAGCCCTAGTGAACATGTTCGGGAGTCGCTGTATAATGTGTGAATGCTTTGCTTCCCTCTTCCAGAGCAAATCCTGAGCAACATCAAGCAGGAGTACAAGCGCATGCAGAAGAGGAGACACCTGGAGAGCAGCTTCCAGCAGAGCGAGTCCGTGTGCGGCCTCGAGTCCCAGCCGCACGCCTCCTCCTCCAGCTCCGCCACACTCACAGGTACAGCCGGACGAGACTCAGGCCGTCCAGAGGCACTCCACAGCGCTCTCGTACACACTAGCGCTTGGAAAACGCTAATTCACCTTTATTGTGCATGCGTAAAAGCTCACTGAGATGATGCAGACGATAAAATAAATGAGAAAGTTACAGTGCAGTTCTTCTGACAGGATCATTTTATTTAGCAAAATATCTCCCCATTCACTGATGCGGTCCAGGTCGCACTCACTCACCATTATACTGTATGTTTGGTCTAAAACGAAACCACTCTCATCTTTTGTCTCAGGACAGCAAATGTGAGTAAATCGTCATCTTTGCAAGACTGTGATATGAAGAGTGTGCAATGTAGAATATTTTAGCAGCAGTGTGAGAGTGAACAGCACATAACAGGCACAATACTGCTATAAACATACATATCAATCGGTACAATATGCGTCACATGACTAAACTTGCCTCATCGTTTTTAAATCCCTCCGGCTTCACAGTCCACACTAAAACACGAGAACTGCGTTTACAAACGTATCCACCTTGGAGAGCGTTTTCTTAAAGCTTTGTTTTCCTTTATAAAGACGCGGTCTCAGTGTGAGCGGAAGAAAGCGATTCGGCTCTGTCTATTAAAGCTTAGACGAGCGCGATCACAGCGAACACTCAGATCTGATCAGAGAGAGCAGTCGTCATGTGTAGATATGAAACCGCTTCACTAACAGTCTCTCAACATCCCAGTCTCATTATTCCTGTCAGATTATCACAGAAGTGCTGGATAAAAGCTTATAGTTCAGATATAAACACTGATGTCAACAGTAGTGATCAGATTAGAGGAAATCACCTTTAGAAAGTAACGTGACGCTTCAAATAAAGATTGTATCAGTAACATCAAGACGAGAGACTGTTAAAATGTGTCTGTCATTGAATCATTCATTCAAGAGATTCGTTCAGAAACACTGAATCATCCAGTAACGGCACGAGTGAAGTCTTTATGGCCCTGTTGACAGCTTGTGTTCTGGTGGATCGGATCACCAGTGGACGACTCTGAGTACCGGTGTAAATGGGGTCTAAACGGTTTGAGCTTGTCCTCTTTCCACCTTCCAGCATTCGACCGGATTGCTTTCGTACGGTAGACGCTCATGTGGTTGAGTTGGTCACTTCCTGGAGAAGGATGTCTAGTAAACTGGCTTTTGATATTAGGGCTTTTACAAAAAACTATTTTGGTATCGGACAAAAAAAACCCTACCAATGCACCCATAGTTGAAGAATTAATTCAAGACAGGAAAACAAATGAAAATGCCTGGAATATTTATTTTTGTCTGTTGTCCAGTGTAAGGGTAATGTTATTCTCCTGCTTAAAGCTGTGGTGAATATTGTATCCAGTACGCAGCGAGTGGCTGATGATGATGATGATGATGATGATGAAGGTGCGCTGTCACTGGGCCGCACCGCAGGACTGACGCAGCTCTCTGTCTCCCGCAGGCGTGTCCTCCGGCTCCGTGTCCCCCTCCCGGCGGGAGCAGCCGCTCTTCACGCTGAAGCAGGTGGGCATGATCTGCGAGCGTCTGCTGAAGGAGCGCGAGGAGAAGGTCCGGGAAGAGTACGACGAGATCCTCACTACCAAACTCGCAGGTATCCGCTGCTTTCTGTCCCTCAGAAGAGCACATCCACAGTTCCAGGGCTTCATCCCCGAGGATCACATGCTCTTAAAGGGATAGTTCCCCCAAAAATTACAATTATCCCATGATTTACTCTCCCTCAAGTCATCCTAGGCGAATATGACTTCATTCTTTCAGACGAACACAGTTATATTAAAAAATGTCCTGGCCCGCGTTCGGCCGTTACCAGACGCCAGTGATTCTAGTTTATACAGGGATAAATATGTATGTTTTTCTTCAGAAGGCCTTTATTAACCCCTGGAGGTGTATGGATTACTTGCATCATGGATGGATGCACTTTTTTGGCTTCAAAATCTCAGGCTCCATTCACTCCCATTATAAAGAGCCAGGAAATGTTTTAATATAACTCTGATTGTGTCCGTCTGAAAGGAGGAAGTCATACACACCTAGGATGGCTTGAGGGAGAGTAAATCATGGGGTCATTTCTGTGTGAGCTATCCCTTTAAGTTGATGAATTTAGGAGCGCATCAGAAAAGTAAAGAGAAGCAGCAGTGTTTTAACTCTGAAACACGCTGCGCTCACACTGATCCAGTGCAGGCGTGAGGTTGTTGGCTAATCTGATAATTGATGGAGTTGTGTGTTCTTGTCTTCCAGAACAGTACGATGCGTTCGTGAAGTTCACCCATGACCAGCTGATGAGGCGGTTTGGAGAGCAGCCTGCCAGCTGTACGTGTCCTCTCTCTCTCTCTCTGCGTTCATATCTGTGTGTGTGTGTGTGTGTGTGTGTGTGTGTGTGTGCTGACGCTGCTGCTGCTGTGTGTGCAGATGTGTCCTGAGCGGGCCGTGCTGCGGGGCGTGCTGGTGCTCGTGTCCTGTGGTTGGTGCCGTGTCCAGTGGATCTGTGCCTGCGTGAGCTCCTGACGCTCCTGACGGCTGGATCTCCAGCAGTGCCAATCGCATCTTTCCCCCCCGCTGGGCTTCTGTCAGTGCGTAACCACTCTCTCTCTCCCACTCTCTCTCTCAGCAGCTCGGAGTGCTTCCTCTCCTCAACGCCGATATATGGACCTTCGCAATCAGTGGCTGTGTGTCTCTCCATCTGAACCCTGGATATTTATTAGGCTTGACCAGGCCTTTTATACAGTCACCTGTCATTTCATCCGCAACCTTCTTTTGTTTGGTTTTGTAAAATGCCTTTTATTCACTGCAAATGATGATAAATGTGAGACTGTGTGAGATAAACTTTGGGACGGTGTGTCTTGGAGACTGCTGTTCATAGCTTTGTGTAAATACATCCTGACGCTCATCGGAAGTTTTCCTGTACAAATCCAATACTGCATTTATTTTGATTAAATCTGTTTTCATGCTTTGTATTTATTTTAATTTTTTATTTCCTGTTTTTTGTTTTGTTTTTGCCCCTTTCCTCTGCATTATGGTTTTACTGCTCCTGTAGTTCAAATGACTTTATGTTGGGAAAAGTATACACAAATAAACTGTTTACATAACTAGTGTTCTTTCTTGCTGGTCAGGGTTCCTGTACGAGACTCCTAAGTTCACATTGTGCTCGGGTCAATTTAAAACAGTTAATTGAGACGAATCAGCTGATGACACGCTCTTGGATGTTTCATGTTTTAAAGGGGTGGTTGAATATGATTTCACTTCTCTAACTTTAGTTAGTGTGTAATGTTGCTGTTTGAGCATAAACAACATCTGCAAAGTTACAGCGCTCAGAGCAAAGGGAGATATTTGATTTTACAGAAATCGCTTTTTAAGGACTACAACAAACGGCTGGTAGAGACTACACCACATTCCTCCCGGGTTAGTGACATCACCAACCCTATAATTTACATAAACCCTGCCCCCTGAACACGATTTATAGATTATCAAGACAGAATATGCTAATCAGTGACTAGAAGATAACTACACATTAGCTTTATAACTTCATCAACTAACCATTCAGAAATGTCCTGTTGCTTCTACATGTTGTCACTTCTTCTCGAGTCTCTCTATCATTGTCTGAATCCGGTTTGAACATAAAAGACTAAAAGTTTTTGAAATGTTCAGTGCATGTGTGTGCGAGTGCAATCTGTTGAAGCGCCGCCCCCTGTGCCGGGAGCAGCAGCTCATTTGCATTTAAATGAACAGACACAAAACGGTGCGTTTTTGCTCACTCTCAAAAATTGACAATTTTAATATGCTATATAAAAATATCTGTGGGGTATTTTGAGCTAAAACTTCTCATACACACTCTGGGGACATCAGAGACTTATTTTACATCTTGTGAAAACTAAAAGGGCATTATACACCACTTTAAGCGATGATCGCTCACACACGTGCCCCAGAATCAACACACTGGTTTGGTTTTTACTTGTAAACTAACTAAAATGAACACAGTTCTAATGATTGCAGCTCTTGCTAACTAAGCCCTGCCCCGTTTGCTGAAGCCCCGCCCCCTGCAGAATGATTGACAGAGAGCTGAAAAAAAGCAAGTGCATTTCCTGTCTTTTTTTCTATCAACACCAGAGGCAGTGCACCTTCTTAAATTAGCACAGGAAAACAATTAACAAAAGTGACAAGAAATGCTGTTTTCGACATAATAAACAGAAAATTTGTGCACACACACACACAAAAAAGTAAATAGTTCAAATTGTTTACATTAAAATAACGTTATAACTCTGTTATTCTTAACATACATTTTTTGCTACTTTTCAAATGCCATGTGTTTACCAATGGGGAAAATTATATAATATAAAATTAAATGAATTAAATAAAATTTTTGGAGTTTTTTTAAAGAGCCTGTCCCACAATTTAACTATCATATAGAAATACGCTGAACACCTGAGAAAAATCATTTGTGATATTGATCTGAAAAATGTTCCAGGTGATGCAGTTACAGGTGATTTTAGTGTATATTTTTATCTGGTCTTATGTAATTCATATCTAGATCATATCTACAAGGCTACATGACATATAATAGCTGTATATCACTGCCTTATCGACATTATTACTTCGACCCACTCATCTCTGACTGATAACAGAATACTTAAATTGACCATTAAAGCATTTTCTGTAAAGCTGCTTTACTGTATAAATAAACTTGAATTGAATTAATTAGCTTTTATGTTCACCTATGTAAAGTGTGTAGTATGTATTCCATGACGATTTGTACTACCATCATCATATTCATGTGGTTTACCCTAAACCTACACTTTTAAACAATGTGATTGGTTGCACAATATCTGATGTGTGGTATTATTCTTTAGAACAGTGTTGTGTCGAAATAAAGTTCTTACAAATTTTTCCAGCTGATGAATGATAAAAACTTTCACAGCCAATCAAAATCCATCCTGCTTTAAAGAGCACACAACAAAATGCATTTAAACACAATACATAATCTGGTGGAACTGATTTTGGGACAGGGTCGTAACAGGGACAGGTCACTCCTCCAATTAACAGATATGGCCGAACTGTGGCTAGAAACACGAAGTGTGGAGTGAAAGTGCGGAGAAATGCGTGATTGTTCGGAGGAGCCTGATGACTTTTATTTTGAAAACACGCACAGAAATGACAGTAGCTGACTTCCGGATGCTCAAACTCTCGTCCTCACAGTAGAGCACGCGCGGAGACTGATCAATGACACTTCATGCTCATTCCTGATGTAGTTTGATGTGAATATCTGTGCGCGCACATGGCGTGCTTCTTCAGGCGGAGCGTCGCGCGGCAGGTACACCACGCGCGCGTCTGACGCACTGTGACATACATGTTAATACAACATTATGGAGATCTCATCTGGTCTCTGTACTTGTTTTGCAGCTCGCGAAGGTGTGCGGGGTGTCTGAAGATGCGCTCATACCCCTGATCTCTAAGAACTAGCAGACAACATGACATTAAAAACAGGCCAAAGTCAGAAAATCCAAAGAAAACAGACATTCACATCACAAGACGTCATACAGATTCATAATATTTTATATACTTTATAACATACCTTTTACATTTTCACACATTTTTTTAAAGTGACTTTATTAACAATCTACATTCTGTGTTTATGAATAAAGAATTTGCCTTTCAGAATTCTAAAGTTTGCAAAACAGTACTTTTGTCCTCATGCTCACAGATAATTCACATTCACAATATCTGTACTATTTGACCATTAGAAAACGGATTCCATTCTCAATATTATTACAAAAGGAGCGTTATTTTCAAATTTCCATAAATCTAGAGGGTATATTATTTTATGTACATTTTTTAAACTTCAATTGAAATGCAGAGTTTGTATGGTTTCTGCACTTAATGTTGTTCAGGATGGAGTTGTACTAGATGATCTCCCCTACACTGACACTGTTATACAGCAGCATGTGATGATGACAACGATCAGATGTGTGTAACATCTTTAGTTCACTTCAGAATTAATATTCAGTTTAGTTCACTTCAGAATTGATATTTTCTGATCATTTATTCACTCCCACATCATCCAAGATGTTCATGTCTTTCTTTCTTCAGTCGAAAAGAAATTAAGGTTTTTGAGGAAAACGTTCCAGGACTTTCCTCCATAAAGTGACTTCAGTGGGGTCCAAATGTGAGTTTCAGTGCAGCTTCAAAGTCTCGACACAAAACAGCCGAGGAATAAAAATCTTATCAGGGAATATCTAATAAGGGGAGAAGTTCCACTCTCAGTAATATTCCGGCTTCTGAACTGGCTGCAGTTCCACTCTGGCTCCACATGAGGGTGCTCACAGGACGAGTGCAGTTCCACTCTGGCTCCACATGAGGGCGCTCACAGGACGAGTGCAGAATGAATGGAGGTCTATGGCGCTATACCTCTCAAAATCCACTGTTCTCAGGATATCATTTTTTGTCTAGTAATTTGAATGTTGTATTTGAAAGGAGATGCAAAGAAATTACACATTGCTGGGTATTAGATTTTTTAGAGTCACTTATTTGCTTTAAAAAGTCTTTTAAAATGCCAATGACGTCACACACATCGTACGACCAGAGACACTGCTTTACGGCAATCCTTCAGTCACTTTGGTGCTTTCAGCTCTGCACTTTCTTTCCTCTCGAGGCGTCAACAACACAGCTGACACAGGGAAACACACAACATAGCTGACACAGGCAAACACACAACACAGCTGACACAGGTAAACACACAACACAGCTGACACAGGGAAACACAACACAGCTGACACAGGTAAACACACAACACAGCTGACACAGGGAAACACAACACAGCTGACACAGGGAAACACAACACAGCTGACACAGGTAAACACACAACACAGCTGACACAGGCAAACACACAACACAGCAGACACAGGGAAACACACAACACAGCTGACACAGGGAAACACAACACAGCTGACACAGGGAAACACACAACACAGCTGACACAGGGAAACACAACACAGCTGACACAGGGAAACACAACACAGCTGACACAGGCAAACACACAACACAGCTGACACAGGTAAACACACAACACAGCTGACACAGGTAAACACACAACACAGCAGACACAGGGAAACACAACACAGCTGACACAGGGAAACACACAACACAGCTGACACAGGCAAACACACAACACAGCCGACACAGGCAAACACACAACACAGCTGACACAGGGAAACACAACACAGCTGACACAGGTAAACACACAACACAGCTGACACAGGGAAACACAACACAGCTGACACAGGCAAACACACAACACAGCTGACACAGGCAAACACACAACACAGCAGACACAGGGAAACACAACACAGCTGACACAGGGAAACACACAACACAGCTGACACAGGCAAACACACAACACAGCCGACACAGGTAAACACACAACACAGCTGACACAGGGAAACACAACACAGCTGACACAGGTAAACACACAACACAGCTGACACAGGGAAACACAACACAGCTGACACAGGTAAACACACAACACAGCTGACACAGGCAAACACACAACACAGCAGACACAGGGAAACACACAACACAGCTGACACAGGGAAACACAACACAGCTGACACAGGTAAACACACAACACAGCTGACACAGGGAAACACAACACAGCTGACACAGGAAAACACAACACAGCTGACACAGGCAAACACACAACACAGCTGACACAGGTAAACACACAACACAGCTGACACAGGTAAACACACAACACAGCAGACACAGGGAAACACAACACAGCAGACACAGGGAAACACACAACACAGCTGACACAGGGAAACACACAACACAGCTGACACAGGGAAACACAACACAGCTGACACAGGCAAACACACAACACAGCTGACACAGGGAAACACAACACAGCTGACACAGGCAAACACACAACACAGCTGACACAGGGAAACACACAACACAGCTGACACAGGGAAACACACAACACAGCTGACACAGGGAAACACAACACAGCTGACACAGGGAAACACACAACACAGCTGACACAGGGAAACACAACACAGCTGACACAGGTAAACACACAACACAGCTGACACAGGTAAACACACAACACAGCTGACACAGGCAAACACACAACACAGCTGACACAGGTAAACACACAACACAGCTGACACAGGTAAACACACAACACAGCAGACACAGGGAAACACAACACAGCAGACACAGGGAAACACACAACACAGCTGACACAGGGAAACACACAACACAGCTGACACAGGGAAACACAACACAGCTGACACAGGCAAACACACAACACAGCTGACACAGGGAAACACAACACAGCTGACACAGGCAAACACACAACACAGCTGACACAGGGAAACACACAACACAGCTGACAGAGGGAAACACAACACAGCTGACACAGGGAAACACACAACACAGCTGACACAGGGAAACACAACACAGCTGACACAGGTAAACACACAACACAGCTGACACAGGTAAACACACAACACAGCTGACACAGGTAAACACACAACACAGCTGACACAGGGAAACACACAACACAGCTGACACAGGGAAACACAACACAGCTGACACAGGGAAACACACAACACAGCTGACACAGGGAAACACAACACAGCAGACACAGGGAAACACACAACACAGCTGACACAGGGAAACACACAACACAGCTGACACAGGGAAACACAACACAGCTGACACAGGTAAACACACAACACAGCTGACACAGGGAAACACACAACACAGCAGACACAGGGAAACACAACACAGCTGACACAGGCAAACACACAACACAGCTGACACAGGGAAACACACAACACAGCTGACACAGGGAAACACAACACAGCTGACACAGGTAAACACACAACACAGCTGACACAGGTAAACACACAACACAGCTGACACAGGTAAACACACAACACAGCTGACACAGGGAAATACACGTGCTAGAAGAGCTTTTGTTTTGTTGTTTTAAAAGACCATGCCGAACACACACACACACACACACACACACACACACACACACACACACACACACACAATGCCATCAAGCGGTATCTCTGGTCATAATCAGTCCTTCACTGACCAATCAGCGTTCATTAGCAGAATGCTAGCATGTTATGGGCAACAACAACTCAACCTGTAAGAAATCGAAAGGACATAAGTACTCGTTCATTCAACTTTCGACCTATAACCCATGTTGAACTTGCAAAACCTACAATCAAATCTGAAATTTCTCAACGGCAATCGGGTGAAAGAGACGAATTTAGCCGTCTAGCTCCATAGACTCCCATTCATTCTGCACTCATGGGCGATCGCCCCCAGTGGAGCTCTGGTGGAACTACAACCAACATTCGGTACAATAGGACTTAATAGGGAGTGGCCAGGCTCTCCACAGACGGGGTCTGGTCTTATCTAGACAGACCAGCGGACATTTAAAAAAAAAAAAACATTTAAAACATATTTTTCAACTGTGATACGCCACACATTACGTAATCACGTTGAAAGGTAACGCGTGACATAGGCAGAAGTACCGACTTAGTGTTTACAAAGCAAACGGGTAAAGACTGAGTCAAACGCCATTTACAAAAAAATATAAATAAACAAAAGGTAAAACAATGATGTCGGAGGAGTCCACCCTAACCTACATTTCTGAACCAGAACACGCGTGACCTTTCAACGTGATTATGTAATGTGTGGCGCATCGCAGAGCTAGTGCAAGACTAGCATTTGTGGTTAAGAAGTATTTAAATGTTTAAGTTTTTTTTGTTATAAAATGGCGGCAGGTTTGTCTAGATAAGACTCTTAATCCTCGGCTGGATCGTGTCGAGACTTTGAAGCTGACGTTTGGAGCTTCGACCCGTTGGACCCCATTGAAGTCCACCAGTGTGCCCGCAGTATGAGGTGACCTCAGGTGTGTGTGTGTGTGGTGTTTGTGACGTCAGGGCGTCCGCTGATCTGCGTGTGTCGGTCAGCTGTCTGCTGCGGAGCGGAGCGGCTGCTCCTGATGGAGACCTGCACACCAAAACACAAGCGCTGGCCAATCAGGTGAGCAGACCGTCCCGAACCACTGATCTGCAGACCTTGGAACAGTGTGAAGACTCTACTGCTTTGTTCTTCTATCATGTGCATGTTTGCATGTATGTGCATCTGATTTTCATTACTTTTTTTGGGATGTGCATGCGCTCTGCGATTAAAGGATGTGTTCTTGTGTTCTGCCCTAGATCAGACGGGACTCTGTCGTGGAGGACGTCACCGCTGATCGAGGAGTGATTCACTTCAGATTAAACAAACTGATCCTGGCACAGGTGAACAGAAGCTCTGCCTTCACACCGCCGCTCACACACCGGAGGAAGCAACAGTCATACACACAACTCTCCGTTTAATTACATTCTTAATGTACATAAAGGCTTATGCATGGAAGACATTTTTCACTAATGAGTTTCTTTCTGTGTTTTGTCAGCTTGAACGAAGTCAGTGCTACATGTAGGCCCTGTCGCTATTATTGATTAATCGCCGGATATTCGTTCTAATCACAGTTATTTGAGAGAACTGCAATAATTGTGCATAAATGTAGTTAAAAGTCTTCCTTTATATGAAATGAAGGTTTGTGGGTTTGATGAGACTGTATTATTATATTATATTATTTTATATTATATGCATTATATTATATTATAAATATTAAGTTTCAAAGCATTAGGGTGATTCATATGGGCCTATTCTATTATAATTTTTATTTTATATGCGATCCCCCCCCCCACAAAAAAAAAAACATTAGATTTACACTGCAATTGACGTACAACACAAATTAAATTAAACACAATTATTTGTATGAGCACAAAATTCATGATTGTGACAGGCATAGCTACATGGATATGGCATAATAATAATAATTGCATTTAAAGTCAGCATGAAATGAAAATTCATCCCATCTATTTTCTGAATGCATATTATTATAAAAAGCTTGCTTTACTCACCACAGGTAATTGCAACATTTTCTTACATTTCTGACTTTTTTTTCACTGTGAATTTCTCGCAGTTCTGAGAGAAAAAAGTCTGAATTGCAAGATAAACATTTGCTTTGACATTTCTTATTTTTTATTATGCAGAAACTCTTAGGGCAGCTGCAGTCAGAGCCTGACGGGTTCGGTGTGAAGAGTGAACTTCTGCAGCATCTTCAGGGCGGCAGGACGCTGGTGGAGTTCAGGTTGGTTAATGCAGGAGCCGTTAGCTTACAACATGCATTGATTTAGCATGTGGCTCTGAGGTGTCACCCACTCAACTCTCTTTGCTTACAGTTCTCCAAACATCGCTAAGAAATTTCATGCCGGACATCTTCGCTCCACTATAATTGGTGAGGTCATTACATAAAATTGCTGCCAAATGTTAAACTAGTTCTCTCTGTCACCAGTAGATGGAGTGCTTGTATACAAGATATGCTTTGGTTGATTATTTGGATTATTTTTTAAATTATTTGCTTTTTTTGAAGGAAACTTTATTGCCAACCTAAAGAAGGCCTTGGGGAAAGAGGTTATTCGAGTCAATTATTTGGGTGACTGGGGAATGCAGTTTGGTGAGTTAACATTATTAACCTAGAGAAGTCACTAAGTTCAACAGACTGGGCCTTCTGACCAAAGATGGTGTGATGTTGATGGTGTTATTGGGTGTGATGGTGTGATGTTGATGGTGTTGTTGAGTGTGATGGTGTGATGTTGATGGGTTTTATGTTGATGGTGTGATGTGGATAATGTTGATGGTGTGGTGTATGTTGATGGTGTGTGCAGGTCTGCTGGTGTTATTGAGTGTGATGGTGTGATGTTGGTGTATGCAGGTCTGCTGGTGTTATTGAGTGTGATGTTGATGGTGTGTGCAGGTCTGCTGGTGTTATTGAGTGTGATGGTGTGATGTTGATGGTTTGTGCAGGTCTGCTGGTGTTATTGAGTGTGATGGTGTGATGTTGATGGTGTGTGCAGGTCTGCTGGTGTTATTGAGTGTGATGGTGTGATGTTGATGGTGTGTACAGGTCTGCTGGTGTTATTGAGTGTGATGGTGTGATGTTGATGGTGTGTGCAGGTCTGCTGGTGTTATTGAGTGTGATGGTGTGATGTTGATGGTGTGTGCATGTCTGCTGGTGTTATTGAGTGTGATGGTGTGATGTTGATGGTGTGTGCAGGTCTGCTGGTGTTATTGAGTGTGATGTTGATGGTGTGTGCAGGTCTGCTGGTGTTATTGAGTGTGATGGTGTGATGTTGATGGTGTGTGCAGCCAGGTCTGCTGGTGTTATTGAGTGTGATGGTGTGATGTTGATGGTGTATGCAGGTCTGCTGGTGTTATTGAGTGTAATGTTGATGGTGTGTGCAGGTCTGCTGGTGTTATTGAGTGTGATGGTGTGATGTTGATGGTGTGTGCAGGTCTGCTGGTGTTATTGAGTGTGATGGTGTGATGTTGATGGTGTGTGCAGGTCTGCTGGTGTTATTGAGTGTGATGTTGATGGTGTGTGCAGGTCTGCTGGTGTTATTGAGTGTGATGTTGATGGTGTGTGCAGGTCTGCTGGTCTTATTGAGTGTGATGTTGATGGTGTGTGCAGGTCTGCTGGTCTTATTGAGTGTGATGGTGTGTGCAGGTCTGCTGGTGTTATTGAGTGTGATGGTGTGATGTTGATGGTGTGTGCAGGTCTGCTGGTGTTATTGAGTGTAATGTTGATGGTGTGTGCAGGTCTGCTGGTGTTATTGAGTGTAATGTTGATGGTGTGTGCAGGTCTGCTGGTGTTATTGAGTGTAATGTTGATGGTGTGTGCAGGTCTGCTGGTCTTATTGAGTGTGATGGTGTGATGTTGATGGTGTGTGCAGGTCTGCTGGTGTTATTGAGTGTGATGGTGTGATGTTGATGGTGTGTGCAGGTCTGCTGGTGTTATTGAGTGTGATGTTGATGGTGTGTGCAGGTCTGCTGGTCTTATTGAGTGTGATGTTGATGGTGTGTGCAGGTCTGCTGGTGTTATTGAGTGTGATGTTGATGGTGTGTGCAGGTCTGCTGGTCTTATTGAGTGTGATGTTGATGGTGTGTGCAGGTCTGCTGGTGTTATTGAGTGTGATGGTGTGATGTTGATGGTGTGTGCAGGTCTGCTGGTGTTATTGAGTGTGATGGTGTGATGTTGATGGTGTGTGCAGGTCTGCTGGTGTTATTGAGTGTAATGTTGATGGTGTGTACAGGTCTGCTGGTCTTATTGAGTGTGATGGTGTGATGTTGATGGTGTGTGCAGGTCTGCTGGTGTTATTGAGTGTGATGGTGTGATGTTGATGGTGTGTGCAGGTCTGCTGGTGTTATTGAGTGTGATGGTGTGATGTTGATGGTGTATGCAGGTCTGCTGGTGTTATTGAGTGTGATGGTGTGATGTTGATGGTGTGTGCAGGTCTGCTGGTGTTATTGAGTGTGATGGTGTGATGTTGATGGTGTATGCAGGTCTGCTGGTGTTATTGAGTGTGATGGTGTGATGTTGATGGTTTGTGCAGGTCTGCTGGTGTTATTGAGTGTGATGGTGTGATGTTGATGGTGTGTGCAGGTCTGCTGGTGTTATTGAGTGTGATGGTGTGATGTTGATGGTGTGTGCAGGTCTGCTGGTGTTATTGAGTGTGATGTTGATGGTGTGTGCAGGTCTGCTGGTCTTATTGAGTGTGATGGTGTGATGTTGATGGTGTGTGCAGGTCTGCTGGTGTTATTGAGTGTGATAGTGTGATGTTGATGGTGTATGCAGGTCTGCTGGTGTTATTGAGTGTGATGGTGTGATGTTGATGGTGTGTGCATGTCTGCTGGTGTTATTGAGTGTGATGGTGTGATGTTGATGGTGTGTGCAGGTCTGCTGGTGTTATTGAGTGTGATGGTGTGATGTTGATGGTGTGTGCAGGTCTGCTGGTGTTATTGAGTGTGATGGTGTGATGTTGATGGTGTATGCAGGTCTGCTGGTGTTATTGAGTGTAATGTTGATGGTGTGTGCAGGTCTGCTGGTCTTATTGAGTGTGATGGTGTGATGTTGATGGTGTGTGCAGGTCTGCTGGTGTTATTGAGTGTGATGGTGTGATGTTGATGGTGTATGCAGGTCTGCTGGTGTTATTGAGTGTGATGGTGTGATGTTGATGGTGTGTGCAGGTCTGCTGGTCTTATTGAGTGTGATGGTGTGATGTTGATGGTGTGTGCAGGTCTGCTGGTGTTATTGAGTGTGATGGTGTGATGTTGATGGTGTATGCAGGTCTGCTGGTGTTATTGAGTGTAATGTTGATGGTGTGTGCAGGTCTGCTGGTCTTATTGAGTGTGATGGTGTGATGTTGATGGTGTGTGCAGGTCTGCTGGTGTTATTGAGTGTGATGGTGTGATGTTGATGGTGTATGCAGGTCTGCTGGTGTTATTGAGTGTGATGGTGTGATGTTGATGATGTGTGCAGGTCTGCTGGTGTTATTGAGTGTGATGGTGTGATGTTGATGGTGTGTGCAGGTCTGCTGGTGTTATTGAGTGTGATGGTGTGATGTTGATGGTGTGTGCAGGTCTGCTGGTGTTATTGAGTGTGATGGTGTGATGTTGATGGTGTGTGCAGGTCTGCTGGTGTTATTGAGTGTGATGGTGTGATGTTGATGGTGTGTGCAGGTCTGCTGGTGTTATTGAGTGTGATGGTGTGATGTTGATGGTGTGTACAGGTCTGCTGGTGTTATTGAGTGTGATGGTGTGATGTTGATGGGTGTGTGCAGGTCTGCTGGTGTTATTGAGTGTGATGGTGTGATGTTGATGGTGTGTGCAGGTCTGCTGGTGTTATTGAGTGTGATGGTGTGATGTTGATGGGTGTGTGCAGGTCTGCTGGTGTTATTGAGTGTGATGGTGTGATGTTGATGGTGTGTGCAGGTCTGCTGGTGTTATTGAGTGTGATGGTGTGATGTTGATGGTGTGTACAGGTCTGCTGGTGTTATTGAGTGTGATGGTGTGATGTTGATGGTGTGTGCAGGTCTGCTGGTGTTATTGAGTGTGATGGTGTGATGTTGATGGTGTGTGCAGGTCTGCTGGTGTTATTGAGTGTAATGTTGATGGTGTGTGCAGGTCTGCTGGTCTTATTGAGTGTGATGGTGTGATGTTGATGGTGTGTGCAGGTCTGCTGGTGTTATTGAGTGTGATGTTGATGTAGTGCTGGGCGGTTTACCGGTTCATACCGAATACCGGTGTTTATTTTTGTTACGATATGAATTTTTAATAAACCGCAATACCGGTGTATGTCGCTTTAATCGGAACGCGGCGCTGCGCGACACAGTCTCACCCCTCATTTACAACACACGTCTGCGGCGCATTACGGCTGCGACAAGGTTTTATTCCGTCCTCCACGCGGTGCATCAAAATAGACTAGGCGCCTATATTTAGCGAAGCGGCGCGGAGAGCCGCTTCTGGGAAGCTTCGATCTGAAACACAAGCATTGACTAGAATGGGCACGAGACGTGTGGGTGAGAGTCTTTTTTCTCGCGGCGCGCGTGTTTTTATACTGTATTAACGTATCTGAAGTGAACTGACGGTCTTTAGAAAAGTTTCTTTGTTATTACGATTGAATCTTTCTTTATCTTTCCTGATAAAGCAGTGTTTATGAGCGTTGCTGCTTTGTGTACAGCCGTTACCGGGGAAACCACTGTTTCTGCCGCTCCTAAAGCGCGTCCTGCTGACACCTCTTTGTAAACAGCCTTGCAAACCTGTATTATTAATATTAGTGTGGATTTTTTCTATAATATTCACTCATGACAATAAAATAGGGCATTATAAGTAAATCTACTGCAGTATTTCCTCTCTCACTCAGTAGAAAATGTGGTTAACACCCATCATGCTTGAAAAAAAAAAAAAAAAAACGGTAAAAACCGTGAAACCGGTATAATTTAGAAAAAAACCGTAATGTTGATTTTTGGTCAAACCGCCCAGCACTATGTTGATGGTGTGTGCAGGTCTGCTGGTGTTATTGAGTGTAATGTTGATGGTGTGTGCAGGTCTGCTGGTCTTATTGAGTGTGATGGTGTGATGTTGATGGTGTGTGCAGGTCTGCTGGTGTTATTGAGTGTGATGGTGTGATGTTGATGGTGTGTGCAGGTCTGCTGGTGTTATTGAGTGTGATGTAGGCCTGTCACGATTATGAAATTTGGCTGACGATTAATTGTCTAAAAAATAATTGCGGTTATGACGATTAATTGTCAGTTTTAGGGCTTTGACGATTAATTGTCTGTGTTAGGGCTTTGGCGATTATGCCGATTAATTGTCTGTTTTAGGGCTTTGTGCTTCATTCATTAAATAATTGTGATAAATTTAATCCTTTGTAAGTTATCATTTTGCAGTGTAAGATTACAGTTAACACCTTTAAATATTAAATAAATATATTCAATAGCTATGACAATTTGTTTATTAAACTTAGTGAGTGTATAAATCAGCAGCAAAAAGTAATTTTTGAAAACATCTGCACGGTAATTGAATAAAATCTAAACATGTTAATAAAAACAAATGTGCACAAACCATGATAATATGACGCGCTTCAAAACAGAGTGGAACAAAGCGTGTATGCGCATCGCGGGTGCAGAATGATGTGCTTAATGCAACATGGAGTCACAGTGCGCAGCGCTGCACAAGTGCGCATTTAAAAGTTCACGGCACAAAGTGAAGAAATGTCGAGGCGAGGGCACAAATCCTAGTGTAGGCTATATCAGTCCAACAGTTTATTGATCATTTGTTTCTTCACAGGTTTAAACTCCAGTTATTGCGCGTCTGATGCCAATTCATAGTCCTTGTAAAAAAAAAAAAAAAAAAATCATATCCTTGTGCTGTGTAGGCACACGGTAGCAAGCGAGTCATTTAGAAACAGCAAAAAAACTCCAAAATAAAGTCATTTTATACAAATCCACAGCCCTTTATCTACAGATGAAGCATTATAACGTCAATGTCACATTGGAGAAAGTTTTACCGTGTATCCTGTCGCAACCGGACGACGCGCGCTGTTTGAATGCTGCACGGAATGATTGACAGCTGCAGAGTTTGAATGCTGAACGGAACGATTGACAGCTGCAGACGAGTTTGTGAACTTTAATTTAACAATGTAAATATACTACTGTCCCTCACATTAAGCTTTGAAATGGCTTCAGATGACTTTGAATATGTTGCTGGAAAACGTAATTAGTGCTTGTCTCTTTTTTTTTTGTTCTATCTATTTATTTATTTACTCCCCCTTGTGCCGTAGGCCAATAAAAGAGCGCAATAATCGCGGTTGTCTGAAACAATCGCGGTTAGATCAAATAATCGCGATCAGACGGTTATTTAATTATCGCGACAGGCCTAGTGTGATGGTGTGATGTTGATGGTGTATGCAGGTCTGCTGGTGTTATTGAGTGTGATGGTGTGATGTTGATGGTGTATGCAGGTCTGCTGGTGTTATTGAGTGTGATGGTGTGATGTTGATGGTGTGTGCAGGTCTGCTGGTGTTATTGAGTGTGATGGTGTGATGTTGATGGTGTGTGCAGGTCTGCTGGTGTTATTGAGTGTGATGGTGTGATGTTGATGGTGTGTGCAGGTCTGCTGGTGTTATTGAGTGTGATGGTGTGATGTTGATGGTGTGTGCAGGTCTGCTGGTGTTATTGAGTGTGATGGTGTGATGTTGATGGTGTGTGCAGGTCTGCTGGTGTTATTGAGTGTGATGTTGATGGTGTGTGCAGGTCTGCTGGTGTTATTGAGTGTGATGGTGTGATGTTGATGGTGTGTGCAGGTCTGCTGGTGTTATTGAGTGTGATGGTGTGATGTTGATGGTGTGTGCAGGTCTGCTGGTGTTATTGAGTGTGATGGTGTGATGTTGATGGTGTGTGCAGGTCTGCTGGTGTTATTGAGTGTGATGGTGGATGTTGATGGTGTGTGCAGGTCTGCTGGTGTTATTGAGTGTGATGGTGTGATGTTGATGGTGTGTGCAGGTCTGCTGGTGTTATTGAGTGTGATGGTGTGATGTTGATGGTGTGTGCAGGTCTGCTGGTGTTATTGAGTGTGATGGTGTGATGTTGATGGTGTGTGCAGGTCTGCTGGTGTTATTGAGTGTGATGGTGTGATGTTGATGGTGTGTGCAGGTCTGCTGGTGTTATTGAGTGTGATGGTGTGATGTTGATGGTGTGTGCAGGTCTGCTGGTGTTATTGAGTGTGATGGTGTGATGTTGATGGTGTGTGCAGGTCTGCTGGTGTTATTGAGTGTGATGGTGTGATGTTGATGGTGTGTGCAGGTCTGCTGGTGTTATTGAGTGTGATGGTGTGATGTTGATGGTGTGTGCAGGTCTGCTGGTGTTATTGAGTGTGATGGTGTGATGTTGATGGTGTGTGCAGGTCTGCTGGTGTTATTGCGTGTGATGGTGTGATGTTGATGGTGTGTGCAGGTCTGCTGGTGTTATTGAGTGTGATGGTGTGATGTTGATGGTGTGTGCAGGTCTGCTGGTGTTATTGAGTGTGATGGTGTGATGTTGATGGTGTGTGCAGGTCTGCTGGTGTTATTGAGTGTGATGGTGTGATGTTGATGATGTGTGCAGGTCTGCTGGTGTTATTGAGTGTGATGGTGTGATGTTGATGGTGTGTGCAGGTCTGCTGGTGTTATTGAGTGTGATGGTGTGATGTTGATG
The DNA here is from genome assembly GCF_964197995.2 of Scardinius erythrophthalmus. NCBI lineage: Eukaryota > Metazoa > Chordata > Actinopteri > Cypriniformes > Leuciscidae > Scardinius > Scardinius erythrophthalmus. The sequence goes on from NC_138231.1 coordinate 44,215,321, forward strand.
GTGTGTGCAGGTCTGCTGGTGTTATTGAGTGTGATGGTGTGATGTTGATGATGTGTGCAGGTCTGCTGGTGTTATTGAGTGTGATGGTGTGATGTTGATGGTGTGTGCAGGTCTGCTGGTGTTATTGAGTGTGATGGTGTGATGTTGATGGTGTGTGCAGGTCTGTTGGGCGCAGGCTTTGAGCGCTTCGGCTCTCAGGAGAAGCTGAAGACGCAGCCGCTGGAGCATCTGTTTGAGGTCAGAGGCGTGTGTGTGTTTCATGTGCCCTGGTCCTGGCGGGACGTTCTGGAAGACTCATCTGTGTTCCCCCTGTTGCTGCAGGTGTACGTGCAGGTGAACCGCGAGGCCGAGTGTGACGAGAGCGTGCGTTCGGCGGCCGCTGGGTTTTACAGGCGTCTGGTGCAGCGGGAGGATCAGGCTATGGCCCTGTGGACACAGTTTCGGGAGATCACTGTGCTCGAGTACAAACGCATCTATCAGGTAACTTCATCATAACGTGCGTGTTTAGAGCTAACCAAAACTAAAACCATAAAAACACATTTTAGTTACTTGAAATAAATTTTTAGAGTTCATTCACATATCAAGCATTTCCATTTAGGTTTTCTTTAAGGCGCACTTAAAATGACCCATGATTTGACATCAACTGTGATTTAAGCAAGTTTCCGATTCTAGTGAGCATTCCATTGGATATTGGATATTGATTAATTGGAACATAGTTTAGATGCACGTTCGTTTTTTCTTAAGCAAATGAAAACTCTCTTTAGACTAAAGCTGGGAACTGGACAGGTAAGCTGGTCACAAACACTTGAGTTGCACATAAAGCAGATTTCATGAATTCCTGAAAGAGTTCAAATACTGAACGTAACTCACCATAACAAACTCTAAAAGAAAAAGAAATGTGACCTTGCTATGATCCAGAAACACATTTTCAGTTTCTACTCTCATTTGTTGGAAAATAAACATTTTAACTGTGGCTGCCCAAAAAAATTTTGAATTTATTTTTATCAACATATGTATTTAAACATACATTAAATAATTAAGAGTAAAAAAAGTTAAGTGAACTGATCTGAGTGATCTGTCACGCCCCATATCAAAACCTCATGTTGTTTGAATTTAATGTGTTGAGCACTGAGAGTTTTCTGTCTAGTAAATGGAGCGATATCTAGAGGAGGATTTGTGTAGAGCCAGTAGTATATCGAATGCTAGACTCAGAGGTAAACGCACACAAAAGACTAGTTTGTTAGTCACAGCACTAACATATTGTTGCCTTGAATGCTTCTAGTGTTCTCCACATTTGTAAGTGGCACTGGATAAAAGATTCGTCTGTTAAGGGATTAAACCGAGAGTGTGTGTCCTCTCTCAGCGTTTAGGAGTTGACTTTGACCATTACTCTGGAGAGTCTCTTCATGACGGTCAGACTCAGAGTGTGCTGGAAGAGCTGACGGCCAAACGCCTGCTGAAGACCTCAGAGTACAGCTCCTTCTGAACACTACACATGCACTCCTGCATACAGTCAACATCTGTCCATCTGATCACATGCTTTCCTGCACACAGTCAACATCTGTCCATCTGATCACTTGCTTTCCTGCATACAGTCAACATCTATCCATCTGATCACATGCTTTCCTGCACACATTCAACATCTATCCATCTGATCACATGCTGTCCTGCACACATTCAACATCTGTCCATCTGATCACATGCTTTCCTGCATACAGTCAACATCTATCCATCTGATCACATGCTTTCCTGCACACATTCAACATCTATCCATCTGATCACATGCTGTCCTGCACACATTCAACATCTATCCATCTGATCACATGCTGTCCTGCACACATTCAACATCTGTCCATCTGATCACTTGCTTTCCTGCATACAGTCAACATCTATCCATCTGATCACATGCTTTCCTGCACACATTCAACATCTATCCATCTGATCACATGCTTTCCTGCACACATTCAACATCTATCCATCTGATCACATGCTGTCCTGCACACATTCAACATCTGTCCATCTGATCACTTGCTTTCCTGCATACAGTCAACATCTATCCATCTGATCACATGCTTTCCTGCACACATTCAACATCTATCCATCTGATCACATGCTTTCCTGCACACATTCAACATCTATCCATCTGATCACATGCTGTCCTGCACACATTCAACATCTGTCCATCTGATCACTTGCTTTCCTGCACACATTCAACATCTATCCATCTGATCACATGCTTTCCTGCACACATTCAACATCTATCCATCTGATCACATGCTGTCCTGCACACATTCAACATCTATCCATCTGATCACATGCTTTCCTGCACACATTCAACATCTATCCATCTGATCACATGCTTTCCTGCACACATTCAACATCTATCCATCTGATCACATGCTGTCCTGCACACATTCAACATCTATCCATCTGATCACTTGCTTTCCTGCATACAGTCAACATCTATCCATCTGATCACATGCTTTCCTGCACACATTCAACATCTATCCATCTGATCACATGCTGTCCTGCACACATTCAACATCTATCCATCTGATCACATGCTTTCCTGCACACATTCAACATCTATCCATCTGATCACATGCTTTCCTGCACACATTCAACATCTATCCATCTGATCACATGCTGTCCTGCACACATTCAACATCTATCCATCTGATCACTTGCTTTCCTGCACACATTCAACATCTATCCATCTGATCACTTGCTTTCCTGCACACATTCAACATCTATCCATCTGATCACATGCTTTCCTGCACACATTCAACATCTATCCATCTGATCACATGCTGTCCTGCACACATTCAACATCTATCCATCTGATCACTTGCTTTCCTGCATACAGTCAACATCTATCCATCTGATCACTTGCTTACCTGCACACATTCAACATCTGTCCATCTGATCACATGCTTTCCTGCACACATTCAACATCTGTCCATCTGATCACATGCTTTCCTGCATACAGTCAACATCTATCCATCTGATCACATGCTTTCCTGCACACATTCAACATCTATCCATCTGATCACATGCTGTCCTGCACACATTCAACATCTATCCATCTGATCACATGCTGTCCTGCACACATTCAACATCTATCCATCTGATCACTTGCTTTCCTGCATACAGTCAACATCTATCCATCTGATCACATGCTTTCCTGCACACATTCAACATCTATCCATCTGATCACATGCTGTCCTGCACACATTCAACATCTATCCATCTGATCACTTGCTTACCTGCACACATTCAACATCTGTCCATCTGATCACTTGCTTTCCTGCACACATTCAACATCTATCCATCTGATCACTTGCTTTCCTGCATACAGTCAACATCTATCCATCTGATCACATGCTTTCCTGCACACATTCAACATCTATCCATCTGATCACATGCTGTCCTGCACACATTCAACATCTATCCATCTGATCACTTGCTTACCTGCACACATTCAACATCTGTCCATCTGATCACTTGCTTACCTGCACACATTCAACATCTATCCATCTGATCACTTGCTTTCCTGCACACATTCAACATCTGTCCATCTGATCACATGCTTTCCTGCATACAGTCAACATCTATCCATCTGATCACATGCTTTCCTGCACACATTCAACATCTATCCATCTGATCACATGCTGTCCTGCACACATTCAACATCTATCCATCTGATCACTTGCTTACCTGCACACATTCAACATCTGTCCATCTGATCACTTGCTTACCTGCACACATTCAACATCTATCCATCTGATCACTTGCTTTCCTGCACACATTCAACATCTGTCCATCTGATCACATGCTTTCCTGCATACAGTCAACATCTATCCATCTGATCACATGCTTTCCTGCACACATTCAACATCTATCCATCTGATCACATGCTGTCCTGCACACATTCAACATCTATCCATCTGATCACTTGCTTACCTGCACACATTCAACATCTATCCATCTGATCACTTGCTTTCCTGCACACATTCAACATCTGTCCATCTGATCACATGCTTTCCTGCATACAGTCAACATCTATCCATCTGATCACATGCTTTCCTGCACACATTCAACATCTATCCATCTGATCACATGCTGTCCTGCACACATTCAACATCTATCCATCTGATCACTTGCTTACCTGCACACATTCAACATCTATCCATCTGATCACTTGCTTTCCTGCACACATTCAACATCTGTCCATCTGATCACATGCTTTCCTGCACACATTCAACATCTATCCATCTGATCACATGCTTTCCTGCACACATTCAACATCTATCCATCTGATCACATGCTGTCCTGCACACATTCAACATCTATCCATCTGATCACATGCTTTCCTGCACACATTCAACATCTGTCCATCTGATCACATGCTTTCCTGCATACAGTCAACATCTATCCATCTGATCACTTGCTTTCCTGCACACATTCAACATCTGTCCATCTGATCACATGCTTTCCTGCATACAGTCAACATCTGTCCATCTGATCACATGCTTTCCTGCACACATTCAACATCTATCCATCTGATCACATGCTGTCCTGCACACATTCAACATCTATCCATCTGATCACATGCTGTCCTGCACACATTCAACATCTGTCCATCTGATCACATGCTTTCCTGCATACAGTCAACATCTATCCATCTGATCACATGCTTTCCTGCACACATTCAACATCTATCCATCTGATCACATGCTGTCCTGCACACATTCAACATCTATCCATCTGATCACTTGCTTTCCTGCATACAGTCAACATCTATCCATCTGATCACATGCTTTCCTGCACACATTCAACATCTATCCATCTGATCACATGCTTTCCTGCACACATTCAACATCTATCCATCTGATCACATGCTGTCCTGCACACATTCAACATCTATCCATCTGATCACTTGCTTACCTGCACACATTCAACATCTGTCCATCTGATCACATGCTTTCCTGCACACATTCAACATCTGTCCATCTGATCACATGCTTTCCTGCATACAGTCAACATCTATCCATCTGATCACATGCTTTCCTGCACACATTCAACATCTATCCATCTGATCACATGCTGTCCTGCACACATTCAACATCTATCCATCTGATCACATGCTTTCCTGCACACATTCAACATCTGTCCATCTGATCACATGCTTTCCTGCATACAGTCAACATCTATCCATCTGATCACTTGCTTTCCTGCACACATTCAACATCTGTCCATCTGATCACATGCTTTCCTGCATACAGTCAACATCTATCCATCTGATCACATGCTTTCCTGCACACATTCAACATCTGTCCATCTGATCACTTGCTTTCCTGCATACAGTCAACATCTATCCATCTGATCACTTGCTTTCCTGCACACATTCAACATCTGTCCATCTGATCACATGCTTTCCTGCATACAGTCAACATCTGTCCATCTGATCACATGCTTTCCTGCACACATTCAACATCTGTCCATCTGATCACATGCTTTCCTGCATACAGTCAACATCTATCCATCTGATCACATGCTTTCCTGCACACATTCAACATCTGTCCATCTGATCACTTGCTTTCCTGCATACAGTCAACATCTATCCATCTGATCACATGCTTTCCTGCACACATTCAACATCTGTCCATCTGATCACATGCTTTCCTGCACACATTCAACATCTATCCATCTGATCACATGCTTTCCTGCACACATTCAACATCTATCCATCTGATCACATGCTGTCCTGCACACATTCAACATCTATCCATCTGATCACTTGCTTACCTGCATACAGTCAACATCTATCCATCTGATCACATGCTTTCCTGCACACATTCAACATCTGTCCATCTGATCACATGCTTTCCTGCATACAGTCAACATCTATCCATCTGATCACTTGCTTACCTGCACACATTCAACATCTGTCCATCTGATCACATGCTTTCCTGCATACAGTCAACATCTATCCATCTGATCACATGCTTTCCTGCACACATTCAACATCTGTCCATCTGATCACATGCTTTCCTGCATACAGTCAACATCTATCCATCTGATCACATGCTTTCCTGCACACATTCAACATCTATCCATCTGATTACAGTTTTAACATAAACTAATAAACTTAATCTAATGCACATTTGTCAGTCATTAGTGAAACGGGTCAGATTTCTGCACTCAAAAAAATCTATGCAGTTTATTATCAACTATTTGCATCTGATTGATTTTTTTTAAATCAATATTTTTAAAATGCATTTATTCAAAATGCTTAGAATAAGCATAAATGTTCATTGTGAAAATTACATTCATTCAGTTAAAAAGTATGAACATGGTTAAAATGACTATGACTTTGAAAGAGGCAATATTCAGTTAGTTAAAATGTATGAAATTGAAACAAATTGGATTTAATGATGATAAAATCTGGTTATGTATTTAAAGTCCCTCTGCATCAATAACTTTATCCCTTCAAACTAATCTTTGAATAACGAAATTACATATTTAAAGTTTTTTTCCTGTGAAAATAGGAAAACTTAATGAAAATACTCTACACTCTTGCTTCATTTAGTATACAGAACCACGAATATGCAAATTATAATCATTTATGTTAATACCATAATCCATATGGATGGAAATTTTATATGCAATTCAAATACATAAACCTTACATGTAGTTAATAAATAAACCTAATATTTAGTTGAACTGTTTATTAAATGACTGTGATTGGTTGTTGCACAGGAAGGGCACGGGTGTGGTGGATCTGTCTGGGACGGGCAACATGTCGTCTTACGCCACATTAGTGCGCAGTGATGGGACGTCCCTGTACCTCACCAGGTGTGTCTCACACACACACACACGTATTGAGTTTAACGCGGCGTCTCGTGATGGATCTCCCTTCTGTGTGCTTTCAGAGACGTGGCCGCAGCGCTGGACAGGAAGCAGAGGTTTGGCTTTGACGAGATGATCTATGTGGTAAGAACGGTCATGAATCTGCTGGTCATGTGACTCCTCCACCGTCTGCATCTGCTCAGTCCTCGTTCCCTCTTTCAGACCGATAAGAGTCAGATCGCCCACTTCCAGCAGCTCTTTCACATCCTGGCAGCCATGGGACACCAGTGGGCAGAGAGGTACACACACACACACACACACACACACACACACACACACACACACACACACTGAACACACACACTCACACGTCTGGTTCACTATCTTTGTGGGGACTCTCCATAGGCGTGATGGTTTTTATACTGTACAAACTGTATATCCTCTCCCCTTACACTGACCCGACCCCTAAACCTACCACACACACACACACACACACACACACACAAACCCAACCCTTAAACCTACCAGATGCTGGCTATTTCAGACAGTTCACCTTAGCGAGTAGCCTACGGCTAATAATAAACACGAATTTATCTGATCTTCTTTAACTTTTGAACTTCTTTAATTTAAAGGGGTGGTTAGACATTTACATCGATAGTCTGGTGTTATAATTTATTTGCTTTTGGTGTACTGTGGAGTGGGTAAAACTGTTTTTAATGGCAAGCTAACATGCACCGTTGACTCGCGGTAGTCTAGCACCGGCGAACTATCCAAAAGTAAGGACTGGATGAATTGTTTTGAAAACTGTCTCCACTGATGAATAACAACCAGGCTCACTTGAAAATGAGGTCCGATGTCGAAAATCCTGAACCACCCCTTTAAGCAAATGCTGTTAATACACATTTAGTTAACAAAACGAAACCATGCACGACACGTTTTAATGCTCACAAATAAAGGGAACTTTTGATCTGTTGGGATCTGTGTCTCAAGTCGATGATGTCACTCTGAGGGAGGCGTGACCAGGCCCGCTGAACACGCCCCCAGTTCCTTGACTCCACCCCCACATCAAACCATAAAGTGAAACGCACAGAAAAGTGAAGCGCAAAGAGAAAATGCTATCTTAAGCTTCTTTTACAACTGTCATTGATTTTTGCAATTAATTATTTTTCTTTTGCAATATTTTATTGTTTTGCAAATATATTTGGAATGGATTTGACTCCATTAAAATCCCCTTTGTAAAAACCTGTAACTCTAATATGTAAACAAAATCAAGTAATAATATTGAACTTGGGTTTATCCAATGTTCAGATTTCTTCTACATTTCTTTGGAAATGTATGCCAATTAGAGCATATTTAATTAGATCATGCCTCATTTGCATAATTATACATATTTAAGAACTTGTAATACAAGCAAATGTTAGCAATTCTTAATGTAATCAGTGACCAGGGGAAGTATGATGATATCTGTTAGTTGAAGTGTTTATCTTATTCACCTGTGGTGTCTTTACTTAGTGCTTTAAAATAATTGTTGATTAAATAAATCATTATAATGACCCGCGGCTTCATTTTCCGTCAGCTGACTGACTCCATAAACATCATCATTGCTTCTCAAACACAGATCAGTGGAGACCTTCCCCTTCAGGATGGAGACACACCTTCTCAAAATATACCTTCATCAAGCCCAATGGCTGTAGAAAGTAGTAATTCTCTCGTCTGACACACCTGTTAACTAAACGCCGCGCAGTTTATGTGTGTTAGAAGTCTTCACTGCCACTTATTCATTTGCTTTTTTTAAAAGAACAAGAAACACTCTGGTTACCAGCTTCTAGATCTGACTCTAAAAGTCAATAAAGATCAATATATTTACACTATTTTCACATGGTTGCTGCTGAAACAGATCCTTAGATCCTTTCTAAGGTTTCATTTGTTAATGTTAGATAACGACATTAACTAAAAATAACTAACAATGAGCGAGTAGTTTTTTTTTAAAGCATTTATTACCTTTGTTCATCTAAATATCAACAATTAAATTAGAATATCACAAGTTGCCATCTCATATTACATTTAATCATTTAACAGACAAATCATTTATCCAATGCGACTTACAAATGAGGAGAACAATAGAAGCAGGAGTGTGGATGAGAGTGAGCGAAGGGTTAGCCGAAAGGTGTCCTGTGACTGAGTGAGGGGTGCGCGCGAGGTCCCGTTGGGGGTGCGCGCGAGGTCCCGTTGTCCAATTAGTTCCCTGATTTGTAAGTAGCCGCAATAGACACTCATCTGTGACCCTGGATCACGTCACCAGTCTCGAGTCACACGGGTATATTTGTGGCAATTGCCAACAATACATTGTATGGGTCAAAATTATCGATTTTTCTTTTATGCCAAAAATCATTAGGATATTCAGTAAAGATCATGTTCCATGAAGATATTTTGTTAATTTCCTACCGTAAATATATGAAACATTTATTTCTGTGAGTGAATGCAGCACAATCGCCAACATATATGCACAACTTTAAAGGGATACTCCACCGTCTTTTCATATTAAACTATGTTATTCCCTTAACTAAGACGAGTTGATACATACCTCTCTCGTCTCAGTGCGCGCACTCAATCGCTCTGGCGCGCGGCGAAACTTTGTTCACTCAGTTCATTTAATACGGGCCAAGCAGAGAAGCTACCAAACACCTCCACGTTTTCCCTATTTAAACACAGTTACTCGCGTAGTGTAACTCGACCTAGGACGGTGACACAAAACAAAACATGCGCTTTTCTAAGCGTGTAAAATGGATAACTATATTGTATGGCGGAATACCATAGCAAGTGCTTGTAAGCACTTCGTCTTGGCGGAGTAATATCTCTCTCTCTCTCTCTCTCTCTCTCTCTCTCTCTCTCTCTCTCTCTCATGCTGCATGCCAGCAGTGTGGATGATAAAAAAAAAAAATACTGGAAAGCAACCAATGGAGAAAGAAGGCTTTTAACATGTTACTGTCATAATGTTTCACAATGAAAAAGGTTTTTGCAAAATGTAGACAAATGAAATGAAGTATGGCAAATTAATACACATACCCAAATCACTTCCTCGTCACAGCCTCGTCAACATTTGAAGTGGATCAAAACCTTTCATCAAAGCTATATATGAATTTTGCACAATAAAAAAAAGCCCATGTTTTGTTTTGTGTCACCGTCCTAGGTCGAGTTACACTACGCGAGTAACTGTGTTTAAATAGGGAAAACGTGGAGGTGTTTGGTAGCTTCTCTGCTTGGCCCGTATTGAATGAACTGAGTGAACAAAGTTTCGCCGCGCGCCAGAGCGATTGAGTGCGCGCACTGAGACGAGAGAGGTATGTATCAACTCGTCTTAGTTAAGGGAATAACATAGTT
>NC_138231.1:44230553-44315553 GCF_964197995.2 Scardinius erythrophthalmus
TCAGTCGGCCAATGACCTGCAGCCCAGACACCTGGTCAACTTCCTCATGACCCTCAGGTACACATGACCATCCGTTCGCCTACTTGCACCACACTGAGCTAATACTTCTAAGTGTGTAGCAGAAGAGTAGGCAAGCTACCACACCACAATTGCCCTGTCAATCATCTTGTTTCAGTGAAGCTCGTCCTCATCAGCGCAGGGGATTGGGTGTGGTGAAGGCCTTGGGCTGGTTCTGCACTGCATGCCTTGCTTTCTTAAAGGGGGGGTGAAATGCTCATTTTCACTCAATCTCCTGTTAATCTTGACTACCTATAGAGTAGTATTGCATCCGTCATATCTCCAAAAAGTCTTTAGTTTTATGATATTTATAAAAGAAAGATAGGCTGTACCGAGTCTTTCCGGAAAAAAACGAGCGGCTGGAGGCGGGCCCTGTGGGCGGAGCTAAAGCTGTGCTAACGCGCCGAGCTAACAACACAGAGACATTTGAAGCAGTTTTACTCACCGCCCGGTTCCAACGCACAACGCGAACCTTTATCATTGTGACTGCTCGATCCTTAAGCATTAGACCAGTGGTTCCCAACAGGGGGGTCGCGGCCCACAAGGGGGTCTCGGCGAGCTCTCTGGGGGGTCGCGTCATATTTTGAAAAGTTTTGAGTTATGAGCATTCAAGTCGTCCGTAGTTTTTTCTATGTTAAAAATGTACAAAATGTATATAATAATGAGCGAGTTCATCATGAATCCATCTTCCAAACCGTGTTTTTGTCTTATTCTGAATCACTATGGTACACCTATAATAAGTGTTTATATTGGGACTATTTAACACTGGTTCGGATCGCCGCCGCTGCGGAGTGGTACTTGACCTGCGTGACTCGTCATAGCCAAACACAGAGAAGTAATTCCGGCTCCAAAAGACGCATTATTCAAACGCATGTTTATTAACGATCGCTATAGCGCAAAAAAAAAAAAAAGGAATGCATGCTTTAAGGAGAACGATCATATTACATTAGCTAATTTTATCCATTCCCTGGCCTGGCTGACCAAAAATGGGATTTTAACCATGACAGCCTTAAAAACCAAATACATATGGGCCAGACTGACCCTTGAGGATGATAAAGATGTCTTACCCTATTAAAGATCTCTCCACCATTGACCAAATTACTCACGACCAGCAGATCCTCACACTTATTGATAAAGCCTCACAAATAACATGCAAGTATTGGGGTCCAGACAGCAGTAATTTTGTAATAGCCTATATAGGCTATTCATTCTTTTTTTTTTTTACCTACACACCAGTGTGAATACTGATATTTTTTATTGCGATTCAAATAGGGCCAATTTATAGGCTACTCTTAGGCTTACGTTTTTAAATTACAAATGGCCCACTGATGTTTTTGTTATTGTATTTTCAATATTAGGCTATTATTTGCGCATAAACATATCTGGTTATAGTAATAAACATAGCCTATCGTTTGCTTGAAAACAACATATTTTGTCATCCTTGCTGCTAGCCAACAAGAGCGATAATATCATTAAATGTGAAGGGGGGGCCCTAAAATATTTTCTTGGGAAAAAGGGGGTCTCAGACAATAAAAGGTTGGGAACCACTGCATTAGACGATCTGCAAATCCGTCGATCTGGGCTTTGTTTATAAAACAATCATCGTCAAAATGCAGGGAACAAACAGTCTTGCACAACTCCGTTGATGCTCTGGAAAAACAAACTCCATGCACTGGTCCCTTAACGCTGGGTTCTTTGGGAATCTGTGCAGGGTTGTCTTGCCCTGGCAACCAAAAACCCACTTCTTTGGTGACACTGACTTCCCTAAAGCCGAGCACAGCGCTTTGATGGGGTACTGCTTTCACTCTCTTGCTCTGGTCTACGAGTGCGCGCGCGCCCACGCTATTCCGTGAGAAGTGCCCTTAGGATCCATATAAGGAAATTCCGCCACATCTGACGTCACACACGCCCATACTCGAAAAAAACTTTCCGAAACTTGTGACAAACCGGAAGGAGTATTTTTGGAACAAAAATACTCATTCAAACTATTAATTTTTGAAACTTTGTCCATGTTTAGCATGGGAATCCAACTCTTTAACAGTGTAAAAAACTCAGTATGCATGAAATAGCATTTCACCCCCCCTTTAATGCATCACATATTAGCTGTGATACATACACATCTTTTAAGAGCCTAGCACCAGAGAATGTCTAATAAGGGGAGAAGTTCCACTTCAGTAAACTTCCGTCTTCTGAACGGGTTGCAGTTCCACTCTGGCTCCACATGAGGGCGCTCACAGGACGAGTGCAGAATGAATGAAGGTCTATGGCGCTATACCCCTCAAAATCCACTTTTCTCAGGATATAATTTTTGTCTAATAATTTGAATGTTGTATTTGAAAGGAGATGCAAAGAAATTACACATTGCTGGGTATTAGATTTTTTAGAGTCACTTATTTGCTTTAAAAAGTCTTTTAAAATGTCAGTGACGTCACACACATCGTACGACCAGAGATACTGCTTAACACAACACAGCCGACACAGGTAAACACACAACACAGCCGACACAGGTAAACACACAACACAGCCGACACAGGTAAACACACAACACAGCCGACACAGGTAAACACACAACACAGCCGACACAGGGAAACACACAACACAGCCGACACAGGTAAACACACAACACAGCCGACACAGGGAAACACACAACACAGCCGACACAGGCAAACACAACACAGCCGACACAGGTAAACACACAACACAGCCGACACAGGTAAACACACAACACAGCCGACACAGGCAAACACAACACAGCCGACACAGGTAAACACACAACACAGCTGACACAGGGAAACACACAACACAGCCGACACAGGCAAACACAACACAGCCGACACAGGCAAACACAACACAGCCGACACAGGTAAACACACAACACAGCCGACACAGGTAAACACACAACACAGCCGACACAGGCAAACACAACACAGCCGACACAGGTAAACACACAACACAGCTGACACAGGCAAACACACAACACAGCCGACACAGGTAAACACAACACAGCCGACACAGGGAAACACACAACACAGCCGACACAGGCAAACACAACACAGCCGACACAGGGAAACACACAACACAGCCGACACAGGCAAACACACAACACAGCCGACACAGGTAAACACACAACACAGCCGACACAGGTAAACACAACACAGCCGACACAGGTAAACACACAACACAGCTGACACAGGCAAACACACAACACAGCCGACACAGGCAAACACAACACAGCCGACACAGGTAAACACACAACACAGCCGACACAGGCAAACACACAACACAGCCGACACAGGCAAACACAACACAGCCGACACAGGTAAACACACAACACAGCTGACACAGGGAAACACACAACACAGCCGACACAGGCAAACACAACACAGCCGACACAGGTAAACACACAACACAGCCGACACAGGTAAACACACAACACAGCCGACACAGGCAAACACAACACAGCCGACACAGGTAAACACACAACACAGCTGACACAGGCAAACACACAACACAGCCGACACAGGTAAACACAACACAGCCGACACAGGGAAACACACAACACAGCCGACACAGGCAAACACAACACAGCCGACACAGGGAAACACACAACACAGCCAACACAGGCAAACACAACACAGCCGACACAGGTAAACACACAACACAGCTGACACAGGGAAACACACAACACAGCCGACACAGGCAAACACAACACAGCCGACACAGGTAAACACACAACACAGCCGACACAGGTAAACACACAACACAGCCGACACAGGTAAACACACAACACAGCCGACACAGGTAAACACACAACACAGCCGACACAGGCAAACACAACACAGCCGACACAGGTAAACACACAACACAGCTGACACAGGCAAACACACAACACAGCCGACACAGGCAAACACAACACAGCCGACACAGGTAAACACACAACACAGCCGACACAGGTAAACACACAACACAGCTGACACAGGGAAACACACAACACAGCCGACACAGGCAAACACAACACAGCCGACACAGGTAAACACACAACACAGCCGACACAGGTAAACACACAACACAGCCGACACAGGCAAACACAACACAGCCGACACAGGTAAACACACAACACAGCTGACACAGGCAAACACACAACACAGCCGACACAGGTAAACACAACACAGCCGACACAGGGAAACACACAACACAGCCGACACAGGCAAACACAACACAGCCGACACAGGGAAACACACAACACAGCCAACACAGGCAAACACAACACAGCCGACACAGGTAAACACACAACACAGCTGACACAGGGAAACACACAACACAGCCGACACAGGCAAACACAACACAGCCGACACAGGTAAACACACAACACAGCCGACACAGGTAAACACACAACACAGCCGACACAGGCAAACACAACACAGCCGACACAGGTAAACACACAACACAGCTGACACAGGCAAACACACAACACAGCCGACACAGGTAAACACAACACAGCCGACACAGGTAAACACAACACAGCCGACACAGGTAAACACACAACACAGCCGACACAGGGAAACACACAACACAGCCGACACAGGGAAACACACAACACAGCTGACACAGGCAAACACACAACACAGCTGACACAGGTAAACACACAACACAGCTGACACAGGCAAACACACAACACAGCTGACACAGGTAAACACAACACAGCCGACACAGGTAAACACACAACACAGCCGACACAGGGAAACACACAACACAGCCGACACAGGGAAACACACAACACAGCTGACACAGGCAAACACACAACACAGCCGACACAGGTAAACACAACACAGCCGACACAGGTAAACACACAACACAGCCGACACAGGGAAACACACAACACAGCCGACACAGGGAAACACACAACACAGCTGACACAGGGAAACACACAACACAGCTGACACAGGCAAACACACAACACAGCTGACACAGGCAAACACACAACACAGCTGACACAGGGAAACACACAACACAGCTGACACAGGTAAACACACAACACAGCTGACACAGGGAAACACACAACACAGCTGACACAGGTAAACACACAACACAGCTGACACAGGCAAACACACAACACAGCTGACACAGGCAAACACACAACACAGCTGACACAGGCAAACACACAACACAGCTGACACAGGGAAACACACAACACAGCTGACACAGGGAAATACACGTCCTAGAAGAGTTTCTGTTTTGTTTGTTTCTGGTCCCGCTTCGGATGACACGATGCCATCCAGCGGTATCTCTGGTCGTAATCAGTCCTTCACTGACCAATAAGCGTTCATTAGCAGAATGCTAGCGTGTTATGGCCAACAACAGCTCAACCTGTAAGAAATCGAAAGGACATAAGTACTCGTTCATTCAACTTTCGACCTATAACCCATGTTGAACTTGCAAAACCTACAATCAAATCTGAGATTTCTTACAGGGATGGGGGCGTTCTGAAAACACAACCTTTTGAAAACAGGTTTCAAAGTGCAAGTTTTTGAAAACAATACTTACATGAAATACACAAAGGAAAAACTTTTCAGTTTTTAGTACATCGTGTAAACGCCCCCTCAGGCTACGTCCACTCCATCAGTCCAAATCTGATTATTTGTGCATCTGATCTAAAATTATTGATGTCCACTCTCGTGTATCGCAACTGTTGGTTTCTATGGCACTGTCATTGCGTTGTTAGGCATGCGCCAAAAACAACATCATACAGGGAGTCTTATTTACAACATGACAGTGTCTAGGCAGTGTGATTGTTTTGCTGTTCACTTGTTAATATGATCAGCTTACAATCGGATGTGCACAAAAATCAGGAACGAGGCTTTTAACAGAATGTGTAGAGCCAGGACTGAAAGGATTGTGTAGTGTTGCTGTTATTACTGGGTTTATGGTCTGTTATTGTTTGCTCTGATGAAGTTTTACTGTGTTTTCAGTCACCTGGTGGCGTCGGCTCATCGAGAGCTGCCTGTGAAGGGAAGTCCAGCGGCGACGGCACAGGTAAACACACACTCTCACGATCAGACACTGTTCAGCAGCTGGACCGATGCTCACGGTGTGTGTTTCCTCAGGCCCGGCTGTGTCTGTTCAGCTCCGTCCGCTCAGTGCTGGCCAGTGGCATGAGGATTCTGGGTATTACACCAGTTGACAAAATGTGAATTCCTGTAATAAAAGTCTTTTTCTTTAATGTTTGTTCATTTCTTGGTTAACACACAACATCAGGTTTTATACAGGAGATATGTCTGGTTTAGAAGCATCGGATGTGTTTACATGCAGAAGTGTCTGAAAAAGTATGGAATTTTATTGGAGTAATTTCCAGGTCTGGATAAGTATGGAAAAAAGAAAACCAATTATGGAAAAATATGCGTTTCCAAACACTATTGCCCCTATTTAAATTTCTCAAATATAAAATTAAGAATTTCTATAAAATGTATCATAAATACAGTGATTTCATGCCAAAAGTGGTCCTTGAGTGATTGTCAAACATGACACATTTCCATTAAGCTAAACGGTTTCGTCTTTACCACAGACAACTCTTTTAAACACTTGAAATATTTCATTGAATGCCAGATATAGGAGCAAATGATCATCTAAATCAGACTCTACTTTTCTGACTGCAATATCAAACCATGATTACAGTAACAAACTGATGTGTCAAAGTGAATATATACAGGTTAAAAAGTGTTTAAAGTTTCTCCTCATGTAAGCGTGTGTGTTATCACTTCGAGAAAACCAATGAAACTGAAAATATAAGTATTTACAGATGACTGCTATATACCAAATATAATGCTGTATGGATCATGTATGTAAAATATGGGCTGAGAAGTATGTAACCCTGATCAGCACCGCAGGGCCGTGACCTTCACCCCCACACCACGGACAAAAGAAAGACACACGTTTACATGCAACCTAATAATCGGGTGATGGACCAATCACACTGAGCCCTTCATCTAAACAATAAATCATGTGTTTAACAGGAACATTTTAACCATGTGAAGCCTTAATCAGAACTAAAGCTTGTGCAGTGCTGTGGTGTTCACTGGAGGAGATGAAAGATTGTCCAAACAAGCTTTTCAGACATTTACAAAACTTGATGCAGGTTTTATGAAGGGAAATTTAAGGTCAAGTACTGAATATTTAAGGGATAAATTGATGGGAACAAATACTTCAATATGTTCTCTGAATGTAAATGTCTAAAGAGAAACATGAGTTGTATTAGCAACACTTCAGAGTTTGACAACTGATATCCATTACTTTTAATTCATTTTTACAAAAAAAGTAGCTTTAATCACTGCTCCCAAACACTAGATCATATACATGTATTTGACTGTTCCTTCTGATCACACTGCACAGAAGTGATGCTCTCCTTTACTATTTCTGTCTTGTTTTCCAGTACAACTCTATTCTTAAATCAAGATACATTTATTACAGATACAAAATGGCATAAAATATGAAATCTTGTTTTCTGTGAAATGGATAAAAATGAAGTGAGTTTACAATTAAAACAAGAACAAATATCTGCCAATGGACTTAGAAAAATCATCTTACTTCAGTGGGAAGTTTTCATAAGTCGTTGACAGATATTTGTTCTTGATTTAAGTATAAAGACTATATCAAGACTTAATTTTACATTTGCATCTCAAGTAAAAGTATCAGAGATGTTTAGATATTTGAATTGGAAAACAGGACAAAAATACTGAGAAAGATTCTTTTTCTTTACAATACTTCATTTATTGTCAAAACTTCATGCATTTAAGACTTTAATTTAAGACATTTTTAAGAGCTTCATTTGTGTATGGGTGAATTAAGACCCCCAGAATGCATCAT
Organism: Scardinius erythrophthalmus; assembly: GCF_964197995.2. Taxonomy (NCBI): domain Eukaryota; kingdom Metazoa; phylum Chordata; class Actinopteri; order Cypriniformes; family Leuciscidae; genus Scardinius; species Scardinius erythrophthalmus. The sequence continues at coordinate 44,238,471 of NC_138231.1, forward strand.
CAAGGCAAAAACTCAAATTATTACTTTCTCTGTTTCTAAATGCAGTTTTGTTCGAAATAAATGCAATGCACATGTAAACGAATATGTGGATCGGATTGCCAAGTTCCCACATGAAGCGCTTTGTTCAGAGTCTGAATGGGGTTAGGTTAGGGATTCGGCCTGGATGCCGTAAACACCCACTATATGAGAGCCTGACTTCAGACACGTTTAACATCACGTCTGCAGACACACATCAGTCCATCAGAGCCGCCTCGTAAACACACAGCGATTGTCCAGGATTACGAGGCGTATCTTTCAGCGTTTGCTCTGTGATTAAACCGAGCCGGCGATCCAGAGCTGTCGAGATCCTTTTCACGCTCAGCTTACGCAAATATTTAAGAACACTTCAGCAAACGACACTGGAAATCTAATCAAATATCCTGAACAATAAACCTGTCCGATGTTCAGTGTGTGGGTTTGGCATCAGTGTTCGTTCCTCGCGGCGGTGTCTCGCCATCTGCATCAAGTCCTACAGTATAAATGATTTTATATAGATAGAGAAAACCCCACATTCTTCCCCATAAACCCCCCTCCACCCTCCTTCATCATCCTCCTCCTCCTCCCCCTCCTGCTGTAGTGTTGCTGGGTCAGTCTCTGTGCAGCGCTGAGCAGCGAGAGTCGTGTGTGGATCAGGGTCAGACGGAGATGAGCTTCTGCGTGTCCTCTCGCTCTGTGCTGGGCTTCAGTTTGCTGGTGTCCTGTTTGGGCAGTCCGTACATGTAGATGGACACACACACCAGCAGTGCTCCGAGGACGAATGTCGTCGCTGCAAAGAGCAGAGAGTGAGTGAGCAGAGAGCGACACGATGCTCCCTGTATTTATAAACTGCTTATTAATGTCTATTAATGCTTTATAAATGATGAATTAACTGTTTACTAATGCTTAACTAATGATTAATAGTGTGCAGTTAATATAAAGTGTTACCGGACTTTGAGTTAATTGCATGTGTTAACTGACAGCCCTAATTTCAACATTTACTAATACATAAAAAAATAAAATTCCATGCACTGGTCAGTTTTGAGACTGGATTTCCTATCATCAAACACAGATGAAACGTATCATCATCTCTTTATTGTGGAGCTTCAGCAGGACCTGACGGGCCGACACACAGGCGAACGAGCCTCGTAAACACTCGGGTCTTACAGAGATACTGATGAGAGGACGAGACTGAAGCACTCACTGATCTGCAGGCCGAAGAGGAGGACGGACGCCACGGTGGACAGCACGATGGCAGCGGCCGCAGAGAAGCCCTTCATGATGTTATCGGTGTACTTCACCACCACTGACGTATACAGTCCTCCCACGCTCGCCAGAACTGCAGAAGAACACACAGGAGAAACCAGTCGGACCACTTCATCACCGGCATTCTAGAGCTGGCAGCGTCTATTTAAACATATACGGTCTTGCTCTTCTTCAAACTAGCGTGACTGACACACGACTGTAAAGGTGATGCCGACGTCACTCACAGATGACGAAGCCGACCCAAGGCGTGTATCCGTAGAAGAAGCCCTTCTCCTGGACCTGTGCGCCGTCTGTCCCGTAGACCCCGATGAGGGTCACCACGATCCCGGACAGGTACATCTGGATGTTCCGCACCCACAGAGAGGTGTCCGAGCTCTTCAAGACCTTCTCGAAGTACACACCTGATCCGAAACAGAGAGTCACTGATGTTCCCTAACGCCAGAAGCCATCAATAACACGAGTGAACGCATCATACCTGCAAACCCGGAGCAGAGGACCGCCACGGCGATCGCCCCGAAGCCCAGGAACGGGTTCTGCTCCACCTGAAGCACACACACACACACACACACACTAAAGGGTCAGTTCACTTAAACATGTAAATGATCCCATTATACACTCTCCCTCAAGCCATGATCCCATGATTTACTCTCCCTGAAGTCATCCTAGGTGTGTATGACTCTCTCCTTTCAGACGGACACAATCAGAGTTATATTAAAACACATCCTGGCTCTTCCCAGCTTTATAATGGGAGTGAATGGAGCCTGAGATTTTGAAGCTCAAAAAATGCATCCATCCATGATACAAGTAATCCATACGCCTCCAGGGGTTAATAAAGGCCTTCTGAAGAAAAATATACATATATTTACAACTTTATATTCTTTAATCACTGGCTTCTGGTAACGGACGTACGCGAGTCTAGTTCCGGTGGAAGACTGACCTCGACTGACCCAAAACATGACCTCTGACCCAACGCATGACCTCTGACCCGACTTGACAAATGCAGAAGATAGAGCAAAATAAAACACCTCTGAGTTTTTTTTTAGGCATTGTCATTGATTAATAAGATCAGTTATAAAGTGTGAGTAAATGTAGTAGATGCAGGGAGTTATAAAGCGTTTAGTAGTGGTCAGTTCACTATGAGCTCATCTAAAGTGAGGACTAGTTATGCCTTGTAAAGCGTTTATAAAGGAGATTTAAAGAATCAGTTTTCTTCTAAACATCATTTATAAAGGAGATTTAAAGACTCAGTTATATTCACTCCCATTATAAAGCTGGGAAGAGCCAGGAAATGTTTTAATATAACTCTGATTGTGTCCGTCTGAAAGAGGGTCATGGACACCTAGGATGGCTTGAGGGAGAGTAAATCATGGGATCATTTTCATTTTAAAGTGGACTACCCCTATCATCACTTCAGGTGAAGATGCTTTGGTCTATATGACAGTCACAGACACTCTATATCTATAACACTATCACACTCTATATCTATAACACTCTATATCTATATAACACTCTATATCTATAACACTCTATATCTTTAACACTCTATATCTTTAACACTCTATATCTATAACACTCTATATCTATAACCAGAGGCGTCGTCAGCCGATTTTGCCGGGGCTTCGGCCCCGAATGTTTTGAGTGTAGCCATGAATGTTTTTTGAAAAGTTGACTGACAAATATGAAACTGGACAATAGCCTATTTTAACCCCCGAAATCATAAGTTGCCTTATTTCATTGTGCTTTGGCTTTGCTGCTGTCTCTGACTAGTGATTGTTGAAATCTGTCTCTGCAGACGCACCATGTGAGTGATTAGATCCTAGAATATCTCAGAGATTTGCGCAACAGCAAACACAAATCTCACAGCAATTTAAAAAGAATAAATAACGCAGTCAGCAGCGCCGCACAGTCCTCTGTCAGACCAGATGTTGTCAGGCTATATGTCAGCAAAACTCTCCTGTCGTATCAGCCGTGTGCTCGCGGCGCGCACTCTTCAATAACACGCGCAAATGCGGCGCGCCCCGTATCACGCAAAATAAACTACGAGCATGTACGTCGTGTTCTGACGTCAATTAAGTATTGAAATAACCAAAAGGGAGATTAAAGCTGCGTCATTTTTCATTATTAATATTCTAACATTTTATCAATATTGCAAAGTCATCAAAACTAACTCGTGTTATAAAATAAAAAATTGGTGACCAAAAAAGTGAAAATACATCTAGCCTAAATGATCGTTCTTGACATTCTTTTAACTATAAGCAACTTGTCTAGTCTGTAATATTATTTCCTTTGTATAATGAGCTTGTCTTTGTTTTAAATTATATTGTATTTTTATTGTGAGTGTGAACTGCTGCACAGTCATGATTTAGTCAGCTTGATTAACATTATTACAATGTATTCCTATTTAACACAGATGTTCTTCGCTAATTACAGAAACTAAAAGCAAAATATAAGTATAAATATTTATAAAATAAACAAACAAAAGATTGCACTGGTGTTTGAATGAAATGTAGCCTAACATCTATATGCAAAATAATCCTTGAAAGATTTCTCATTTAAGGCCATTCCTGTGTGGAATATGTGATTGTGTATTGTCAACAATAAGCAGAAACGTTCTGCATTTCCATTTTGTACTGTGGATCAGGATCATTCATTTCAAAATTTATCCTCATTCTCATGTTTAGGAATCTGTTATCTTGACAAATAATTTATGCTACTGCCCACTTACATGCTTTTAAAGCTGTTGTTATCCAATTTTTTTGGGCCTTCAAACACCTTAAAATGCACATACAGTGAGGAAAATAAGTATTTGAACACACTGCTATTTTGCAAGTTCTCCCACTTGGAAATCATGGAGGGGTCTGAAATTGTCATCGTAGGTGCATGTCCACTGTGAGAGACATAATCTAAAAAAAAAATCCAGAAATCACAATATATGATTTTTTAACTATTTATTTGTATGATACAGCTGCAAATAAGTATTTGAACACCTGTCTATCAGCTAGAATTCTGACCCTCAAAGACCTGTTAGTCAGCCTTTAAAATGTCCACCTCCACTCCATTTATTATCCTAAATTAGATGCACCTGTTTGAGGTCGTTAGCTGCATAAAGACACCTGTCCACCCCATACAATCAGTAAGAATCCAACTACTAACATGGCCAAGACCAAAGAGCTGTCCAAAGACACTAGAGACAAAATTACACCTCCACAAGGCTGGAAAGGGCTACGGGGAAATTGCCAAGCAGCTTGGTGAAAAAAGGTCCACTGTTGGAGCAATCATTAGAAAATGGAAGAAGCTAAACATGACTGTCAATCTCCCTCGGACTGGGGCTCCATGCAAGATCTCACCTCGTGGGGTCTCAATGATCCTAAGAAAGGTGAGAAATCAGCCCAGAACTACACGGGAGGAGCTGGTCAATGACCTGAAAAGAGCTGGGACCACCGTTTCCAAGGTTACTGTTGGTAATACACTAAGACGTCATGGTTTGAAATCATGCATGGCACGGAAGGTTCCCCTGCTTAAACCAGCACATGTCAAGGCCCGTCTTAAGTTTGCCAATGACCATTTGGATGATCCAGAGGAGTCATGGGAGAAAGTCATGTGGTCAGATGAGACCAAAATAGAACTTTTTGGTCATAATTCCACTAAACGTGTTTGGAGGAAGAAGAATGATGAGTACCATCCCAAGAACACCATCCCTACTGTGAAGCATGGGGGGGGGTAGCATCATGCTTTGGGGGTGTTTTTCTGCACATGGGACAGGGCGACTGCACTGTATTAAGGAGAGGATGACCGGGGCCATGTATTGCGAGATTTTGGGGAACAACCTCCTTCCCTCAGTTAGAGCATTGAAGATGGGTCGAGGCTGGGTCTTCCAACATGACAATGACCCGAAGCACACAGCCAGGATAACCAAGGAGTGGCTCTGTAAGAAGCATATCAAGGTTCTGGCGTGGCCTAGCCAGTCTCCAGACTTAAACCCAATAGAGAATCTTTGGAGGGAGCTCAAACTCCGTGTTTCTCAGCGACAGCCCAGAAACCTGACTGATCTAGAGAAGATCTGTGTGGAGTAGTGGGCCAAAATCCCTCCTGCAGTGTGTGCAAACCTGGTGAAAAACTACAGGAAACGTTTGACCTCTGTAATTGCAAACAAAGGCTACTGTACCAAACATTAACATTGATTTTCTCAGGTGTTCAAATACTTATTTGCAGCTGTATCATACAAATAAATAGTTAAAAAATCATTTATTGTGATTTCTGGATTTTTTTTTTAGATTATGTCTCTCACAGTGGACATGCACCTACGATGACAATTTCAGACCCCTCCATGATTTCTAAGTGGAAGAACTTGCAAAATAGCAGTGTGTTCAAATACTTATTTTCCTCACTGTATGTAGGTCCGAGAAATCCCTTGAGCCCCCCTAACTACCTCACATTTGAATGCACGTGCCTGTGGGGTAATGTGGGGCTGGTGTGGCTGCCCCCTGCATATAAACCTACAATATATATTATTCTCTTTATTGAGTCATGTTATCTTGTAACCCACCCCCAGCCCCTGATGTTTTTAAAACCTAGAAATGCCCCTGTCTATAACACTCATGGATCGACTGAGTTCCTGCAGGCTCATAAATCAGCTCATATGTGGCCACCAGTCATTTCAGTGAACGAGTGTTACGTCATGACTGTTATCAAGCAGTGGCCGGTGAGTGAGTGTAATGCACTACATTAACAACAAGACCAGAACAATAGCGGCAATCGGCCCGTCCAACCCAGGAATCAGGTTTCAGAGTTATCTCCGAGTCTCCCAGTAGTTATACGACGTGAGAGGGAAACTAGGACTAGGAAGCTGGTATTTCTGATGGCGGGTGAGGGCCGCATCACTCCTGCGGTGTACCTGGTGTACCTGTGTTCTGATGGCAGGTGTACCTGTGTTCTGACGGCAGGTGAAGTGGCGGTGTACCTGTGTTCTGATGGCAGGTGTACCTGGACTTTGGTGGAGGTCGGCGGGGTCCACTGCACGAGCGTGACTCCTCCACACAGCATGAAGACGGAGAACCACTGCAGACGGCTCAGAGAGCGGCTCAGCATCAGCACCATACACAGCGCCGTACAGGGGATCTTCAGCTGGTACGTCACCTGACACACACACACACAGTCAGACAGGACACACACCTCTGTCCCCGTCCTCTAGGGGTTAAACCGGCGGAAAGTGTTTCTCAACATGAAACCGTGTTCTTGATCTCCCATAATCTGAGTCAAACATGATATTCCACGAGAAACACAGGGAGGACGGAGTCCACATGAGCGCTGATGACGTCAGCTGAAAGGAGCATTATGAAGACTGACGTGTGTTTTTTTATTCTTACTAAAGGTCTATTTTTGTGTTCCAGTCCAACAGAGGGTTTGGAACGACAGCAAGTTCATGATAGAAGAATCAGTGTTTCCTCAGATGTTCATAATACCTGGTAGACCGCGGCGTCCAGGTTGCTCAAGGCCACGAAGGCCATGTTGTTCTGGATGGCGTACACCACCGACGGCACGCTCAGCTTCAGCAGCTCTCTGGGGCTCCTGAAGATGTGTGTGACCACCGCGGCCCTGCAGCGGCCCAGGTCCCCCGTCTCCCTGCGACACACACACACACATCACAGCACATCAGACCAGACCACACACACGACACGAGGAGACGTGTCCGGCTCACACACCTGACCAGCATCAGCAGACTCAGCAGCAGCTTGATGACCTCCGTGATGCAGACCGCGGTGGTGGAGAAGTACAGGTCCGATGACACGGTCCGGGTGTATCTGAGGGCCACGGTGTATGTGGCGGCGACCAGGGTCATGACGGACAGGCAGTAGATCTTGAAGACCACACTCACTGACTCTACAGAGACACACACACACACACACACACACACACACACACACACACAGCATCACTATCTCGAGTCACACACCAGCACCAATAACCACACAATAAACTAACACCTCATATAATAAACTAACACCTCATATAATACACCAACTCCTCATATAATACACCAACTCCTCATATAATACACCAACTCCTCATATAATACACCAACTCCTCATATAATAACCCAACACCTCATATAATACACCAACTCCTCATATAATAACCCAACACCTCATATAATAACCCAACACCTCATATAATAACCCATCACCTCATATAATAAACCAACTCCTCATATGATCAAGTACCAGCAGCGCGAGGTTACAGGTTGTTGTTATGATCATTTAGTCTCTTAAACTAACATGACAGCTCGTTAGAGCGAGAGTCAGAGCTGCTCTTACCGTTCGCCATGACTGATTTCTGTCGGTTACACAGTAATGATAATATTAATAATCGACCAGCTATCTTCTGATCAAGACGTCTGTCTGCATTTCTGTTTCCAAGACGAATGAAGAGTCCAAGACACCGTAGTCAGTAACACACGGGCACTTCCGGGTGCGCGCACAAGCCAGACGGCACTTCAAAATAAAAGTCAGATCTATATCAAAGAGTATAGAAGTAACAAGAGGCGAAACTCAATAGAACGTTCCATTGCAACAAACTCCCCCATGCGCAGAGCTGCAGCTCCGCCATCTTGGACTGAACGCAACACAGCTGTCATAGGATTGAACTATACCGGTTCAAATTCAAAAGCGGTTAAATGAACTAAAAAGTAGTTTCTAGTTTTTAATATCTCTAGAGCAGACATCCCATGTCTCCCGGAAGATCCGGGAGTCTCCCGCATATTTATAGCGGCTCCCTGATGCCCGCAAATTAGCTAAAATCACCCGGAATCTAGAGCGAGCGAGCAAGAGCGCGCAGCTCCAAACCGTGTAACGTTAGAGCACACGGCAGAAAGGGTGAGGGAGCGAGATATCAACATATCAACCTAAAATGTGGAACACAACTTGTTCAGATTTTTTGCTTTCATTTTCTTGCAGTTCTAGAGTAAAATATATTTTGTAATATATATATATATATATATATATATATATATATATATATATATATATATATATATATATATTATAAAATATAAATAATTATATTTTAAAATTTGTACATTTTAATAAACTCAAACTTATATAATTTTTTTCTGTTTCACTTTCATAATTTATTTCACTTCAACAATAATCTGACAAATTAAAACAAGACCAACCATAGTATTAACGTTACAACCATACTAACGTTACAACCATTTAAGTTTGGATAGTGATTTTCATGTTAAGCGAAAAAAAGGTGACAGTTAAAGGGTTAATTTAGTGATAACAATGAATTAATAAAGCGGTCATTTGCCAGGTTAGGTGTTCATATATCTCTGAAAGTATGCGATTTAAAAAGCCCATTTCGAGTCTTGACAATTTCGACCAAATACATAACGTTAGCAAACTGTTACTGCGGTTATGGGATAGCTTACATTAACGTTACAGCACCTGTTATCGTTGACGTTAGCTCACTTTAAAGTTAATAAAACCTTTTCTACTTTACCTCTCTGGATATTTGGGGAATCTATGAAATGCTAGTTGATTGGTTGTACACTGGTAGTTGTTGCAGTTGATGGCAGAACACTGTTTTCTTTGTTTGCAATTATTTTCAGACATAATGTTAATGCTGTACAGTAGTTGTGCTAACGGTAAAGCCGTTGGTTCAGTCCAAAATGGCGGCCGCGCTACCGAAGCGCCACCTAGTGGCTGTTGTCAAAACTGCAACGGAGTTTCGCCTCTTGTTACTTCTATACTCTTTGTCTATATTTCAACTGTATTTGAATAAATCTAAATTGTAAAAAAAAAAAAAAAAAAACTTGTCAAAACAAGCGCGTACCTTTTAAGTCTAGCGAAAAGACATTTCGAAAAACTGAAAATAAACGATGATTGGAATTACCGGGCCCTTTAAATAAGACTTTGATGCGTAAACTTTTTACACAGAACATTAAACGTTTGCCTGAATAGTCTGATTGCGAGAGATGCGATATAAAAGCCAATCGCAGTCTGGATGCTTACAATTAATTTCTTAGCAGAAAGGTTGGGAACATTTGTTCGTACAATGTGGAAGACATCTGTCTTGTGTTTGGTGCAGATGAAGCGAGTCGAACAGCGTAAAACACGTACTTATGGTTTGTCCGGGGAGGTTATTATATGAGTGGGCATTTCGATACGTCGTGAGCTTTACTGTCCTTACTGTCCATGTTCACCATACACTGATTCACCAGCTAGAAGCTCTGGAGCGGATTGAGACGCATCCTAAGCTTTTCCACACTTTGAATCAACTGAGTCAACCGATTCACTAAATGATTCACTGTTTGGAAGCGCTCGAGACTCAAACACACACTGGCGACTCCTGCTGGTCAAACAGTGTAAATACAGCAAAAACAGACCCGAACCGGCGGCGATATTTTTTTTCCCAGGAGGGTAGGGGAAGACTCATTAATATTCATTAGGGAAGTCATCACTGATTGGTCTTTACCCCAGTGACGGGTAGGTTTAGGGGCGGGGTTGGGGTAGGTCATCACATAGACCCCAGTGACGGGTAGGATTAGGGGCGGGGTTAGGGGTAGGTCATCAGACCAATCAGTGATGACTTCCCTAATGAATATTAATGAGTCTTCCCCTACCATCCTGGGAAAAAAATATCGCGAACCGGCGGGGTTTATCTGTTGTTGACGCCAGAGGTCTCCTGCGCATGCGCGATTCTGAGGAAACACCTTTGAGTCCAAACCGAAAGTAAAGACTCGACACTGAAGAAATGTAGAGTCACATTTCGAGGACTTAAAAACTGACATAAATATCCTATAACGGTAAGTACATTTTATCAGCTTTTGATATCATGTCATATTATCGTAGAATATTTTCTGATTGCAATCATATTTTAACGGTCATTTTAGGGAGTTGTGACGCATGAAGGCCTATAGTGAAGTTCATCTTCACAGGCCAGTTTCATAAACAGAGCCGCTAAATTAAGAACGAGTTTAAGAACTAGATTGACCAACTATCAGTAATTTAGAGCTAATCAGTCTTACTTTTCAGACTCAGATTAGACTCAGATTAGACCAACCAAGGTAGATTGACCACGAGCTACGAGGTTGTGAAACGAACGTTTCTGCTCCTATAAGCTACAAGGTATAAAACTCAACCTTGTTATTTGCGATCTTCTGGAGAAATACTACACCACCCATAATTCTAAGCAAAACACTGACATCTCTCTTAACCATAGACTGTAAAAAAAGATGTCATAGATGTCTAGATGCTCTTAACACTCGAACTCGCGCCTCGGTTACCATGGCGACGTTTACCGCCCCCGCGAACGGTGATCTGAAGTAAATAAATACCGGTAGTTTTGTGTTTATACTTTGCCTTTTTACCGTTAGGTTAAAACGTTATTTTGAGCAGGAAAATCATTTTAATAGGAAATGAAACGTACATATGCCAGTGTTTTTTTTTTCGGGGGGAAAACGAAAGATATCAGACAACAAAAGAAAAGCTTTATTCAGTCTACCAAAAGTAGTTAAGTGACCTCTTTCTTTGGTCCAGCATCTGTAACGTTAACCCTACCGGCGACAGCAGCGGCCGAACCCCCGTCACAGGATGCTAGCCAAAATAAAGATAATCCGTCTTCAGCAAACATCAACTTCAAACATCGTTTTTTATTTATTTATGAAGTTCGGTTCAGTGTCAGTCAGACATTTTTTCTTATTTGCTTTTGTTAAATAATTCAAGTTGAGCTGTTTTTTTTCAGCCCAGACAGCTGAAAATAATAACGTTACTGTGCAAATCAATTAAGCAGTGAAGTTGCCCTGCCTGAAAAAGCGAGGCTTATTCCAACGTAAAACGCTGTGTAATTGTATAGTTTAGTTTATTTCTATGTTGAGCTGCCTGTTCGTGAAGCTGAAAGTGCACGTAATAAAATAACATACCATTGATGCAAACCAACAGGAATCCTTGCTTTTTCTGCTCTATTATGTTTATGTTTTATGTGGATAGGGCCCCATATTAGTTATTGAAACGGGATGCTTAAGGCCGCCCCTGTCGGCAAGTCACACTTACAAAAAAATCTGAAATCGGCCAAGAAAATTGCAATCGGTGCATCTCTAGAAATAATATATATATATATATATATATAGTTATGTATTTGTCCTCTGTGTTTCCATATGCAGGTGTGAAGTCTCTCTGTAAAGTTTCTCATTATGGGGAACACAGAGAGCAGAGTGAGATCTTCATCTGCAGACCCCAGCTGTGTGTCTATGAAGAGTGACGCATCCATGGGTCCTCCACCTAATTTCAGTGATGAAACGGTGACCTCTGACCCCAGGTGAGATATAATCCAGTATTAGAGGCATCAGACTGACTCATAATAAATGAAACGGCTGGTAGAACTAAAGTTAGCATAATGTAATGTAAATTAACAAATGTGGAATGAAGATTGGAGTTCATAGAGACCAAATATGCCACACATGTGATTTTGGTTAACTATAGTATGCAAGCAAAGAGTATAGAAGTAATTACTAGTTATTATTAGTTACTTCTATACTCTTTGATGCAAGTCTGAAACATGAATTAAAGATTTTAAAAGAGAGAATTAATACATTGGCCAAACCCCATAAAAGGAAAATCATGAGATGGGAAAATTAGACGCATGTTTATATATTTCTCAAGAGGTTACATATAGAATAGGTTTATTTGTCCTTCTCAACAAGAATGAAGTGAGAGTCACAACTCTCTGTAAACTCCTTCTGGCCGTAAACCTCATCAGTCTTCATGAGTCCTGTAACCAGAGGCCTGGTTCTGCCAGTGTGTGTGAGCTTCATTCGGGATAATAGTTGCAGTTTCCGGGGGATGGACCACAGAACTTTGGGAGAATGAGTTTGCTGGATTATTTGTAAATATAATGAATAATGTGTATTTCTGATTGGTCCAGACGCTACCAACGTAAAATAAGAAGAGCTTGAAGTTGCGTGTTCAGTAAATGTGTCCATTAAATAAAAACTCCCAAAGCCAAAGGTTTTTAATGTGTCAAATAAATAACCCCATTCCACCTGGTCTAAATCTTCTTCCGCGTCAGTGAAATCGCTGCTACTGGTGATTTACATCAGCCATCGCCCACACTGCCTCATTATACATGTTCATCAGTAATGGAGACACTTCAGCACTCAATAACTTCTGTGGTAAAGCCATCTGGCCCCGGAGACTCAGAGGAGGCAGGGACCCGATTACCTCCACAGTTTCATTCATCCTAATAGAGGAACACACTCCCTGTTTCTGCTCTTCTGTCAACTTAGGTCAAGAAAACCTCTATATCTCCAGCCCCTGCTTCACAGGAAGATGTGGATAAATCCAAATAAAAATGTCTAAAACCTTCATTAATATCCTCTGGCTTAGTAACAGTTATTCCTCCAGTGACCGAATAGCAGGAATTAGCGCAGACATTTCTCTGTGTTTAATATAGTTCGCCAGAAGCTTGACCGATTTATCGGCAGATTCACAATATTTCTGCCCTGAACAATCTAAACTCAACCTTCTTAGATAGTATATCATTATACCTATATTTCAATCTTGTTATATATCTCAAGCCTTCATGTGTGGTCTTTTACATCATCTCTGATTCCCTCTTTCTGATTTCTCTTTCCAGATTAGCCAGATCTTTAATATTAATTAATTAATATATGATATATATTGCACTGAATGCACACAGAGAGATGAGTTCGGTTTTTATTTCTGATTTCACCTCAAATCTGTGGACAAATGTTCAGTGATGGAAAATGAACTTTGATCTCAGTGTCCAGATATAAGAAACTTATTGTCTAACAGAATCTCTGGTGTCAGATTGAGGATGAAGGTTTAGATGTGAAGTTAGTGAGTTTGTTCCTGGTCTCTGTCACCTTCAGCTGTGATGGGAAACTAACTTTTGAACTGAAACCTAAATGTAAGACATTAATTATACAGTTTGACATCTGTATTGATTTACTATATTTTCATTTTATTTATAGATTTAAACCTTTATTTTAATCAAATCATCTCCTTTTTTTCCCCATTATTGTTGTTTCAGCAGAGTAGTGGATAGAGATGATCAGACTGGAGATTCTCCTCAACCAGTGAATGATGAACTACAGAGAGTCAAAGACCGACACAAAACCAGCATGAAGAACAAGTATGAGAGATTATTTGAGGGTCTGAAACTCCAAGAGAATGAAACCCTCCTGAACAGGATCTACACACAGCTCTACATCATAGAGGGAGAGAGAGGAGGAGTGAATGAAGAACATGAGGTTTTACAGATGGAGAAAACAGCCAGAACACAACACTCACAAGACACTCCAATCAACTGCAATGACATCTTTAAAGCCTCTCCTGAACCAGGACGCGAGGAGAAAGAGCAGATCAAGACTGTTCTCACTAAAGGCATCGCTGGAATCGGGAAAAACCGTCTCTGTGAAGAAGTTCATTCTGGACTGGGCCGAGGGAAAAGACAATCAGGATGTAGATTTCATGTTTGTGCTTCCATTTCGAGAGCTGAACTTGATCCGAGATCATCAGTACAGTCTTCACAGACTTCTGCTGGACTTTCATCCTGAACTTCAAGATCTGGACTCAAAGATTTACGAGCAGTGTAAAGTTGTGTTCATCTTTGATGGTCTGGATGAAAGCAGAATGACACTGATGTTTTCAGATGCTCAGGAAGTTTCTGATGTGACTGAGATTTCATCAGTGGGTGTGTTGATGTCAAAGCTCATTAAAGGAGATCTGCTTCCCTCGGCTCTCATCTGGATCACCTCTAGACCAGCAGCAGCCAATCAGATCCCCTCCAAATACATCCACCGTCTGACAGAGATTCAGGGATTCAATGAGCCTCAGAGAGAGGAATATTTCAGGAAGAGAATCAGTGACGAGCATCAAGCCAGCAGAATCATCTCACACATCAGAAGAGCAAGAAGCCTCCACATCATGTGCCACATACCCATCTTCTGCTGGATCTCCTCCACTGTGCTTCAGAAGCTCCTGGAAGAAGATCCGAGTGCAGAAATCCCTCAAACTCTGACTGAAATGTACATCCACTTCCTGCTGATTCAGATCAACATGAGGAATCAGAAGTATGAAGAGAGAGATCCAGAGGAACTCCTGCGGTCCAACAGAAAAGTGATTGTGAAACTTGCTGAAGTGGCTTTCCATCAGCTGATGAAGGGCAATGTGATGTTCTATGAGGAGGACCTGATTGAGAGCGGCATAGACGTCACTGATGCCTCAGTGCATTCTGGGATTTGCACTGAGATTTTTAAGGAGGAATCTGTGATTCATCAGAGGAAAGTCTACAGCTTCATTCATCTGAGCGTTCAGGAGTTTCTCGCTGCTTTCTATCAGTTTTACTCACATGTGATCAAGAACAAGAAACCACTGCATGAATTCAGATCTGACCCTCTGCATGATCCACTGACATCAGTAAAAGGATTCTCTCCGTATGATCCACTGACATCAGTAAAGGGATTCTCTCCGTATGATCCACTGACATCAGTAAAGAGATTCTCTCCGTATGATCCACTGACATCAGTAAAGAGATTCTCTCCGTATGATCCACTGACATCAGTAAAGGGATTCTCTCCGTATGATCCACTGACATCAGTAAAGAGATTCTCTCCGTATGATCCACTGACATCAGTAAAGAGATTCTCTCCGTATGATCCACTGACATCAGTAAAGGGATTCTCTCCGTATGATCCACTGACATCAGTAAAGAGATTCTCTCCGTATGATCCACTGACATCAGTAAAGAGATTCTCTCCGTATGATCCACTGACATCAGTAAAGAGATTCTCTCCGTATGATCCACTGACATCAGTAAAGGGATTCTCTCCGTATGATCCACTGACATCAGTAAAGGGATTCTCTCCGTATGATCCACTGACATCAGTAAAGAGATTCTCTCCGTATGATCCACTGACATCAGTAAAGGGATTCTCTCCGTATGATCCACTGACATCAGTAAAGAGATTCTCTCCGTATGATCCACTGACATCAGTAAAGGGATTCTCTCCGTATGATCCACTGACATCAGTAAAGGGATTCTCTCCGTATGATCCACTGACATCAGTAAAGAGATTCTCTCCGTATGATCCACTGACATCAGTAAAGAGATTCTCTCCGTATGATCCACTGACATCAGTAAAGAGATTCTCTCCGTATGATCCACTGACATCAGTAAAGAGATTCTCTCCGTATGATCCACTGACATCAGTAAAGGGATTCTCTCCGTATGATCCACTGACATCAGTAAAGGGATTCTCTCCGTATGATCCACTGACATCAGTAAAGAGATTCTCTCCGTATGATCCACTGACATCAGTAAAGGGATTCTCTCCGTATGATCCACTGACATCAGTAAAGAGATTCTCTCCGTATGATCCACTGACATCAGTAAAGGGATTCTCTCCGTATGATCCACTGACATCAGTAAAGGGATTCTCTCCGTATGATCCACTGACATCAGTAAAGAGATTCTCTCCGTATGATCCACTGACATCAGTAAAGGGATTCTCTCCGTATGATCCACTGACATCAGTAAAGGGATTCTCTCCTTATGATCTACTGACATCAGTAAAGGGATTCTCTCTGCATAATCCACTGACATCAGCAGTAGATAAAGACTCTCAGTATGATCTACTAACATCAGCAGTAGATAAAGCCCTCAGGAGTGAGAATGGACGGCTGGATCTGTTCCTGCGGTTCCTGCTGGGCGTCTCACTGGAGTCTAATCAGAGACTCTTACAGGATCTACTGACACACACAGAGAACAGCTCATGGATCATCAGAGAAATCACACAGTACATTAAACAGAAGATCAAAGATGAGCAGAATATTAATCGTCTCTCAGCTGATCAATCCATCAATCTGTTCCTCTGTCTGCTGGAAGTGAAAGATCAGACTCTGTCCAGAGAGATTCAGGAGTTTGTGAAATCAGACAAACACTCAGAGAAGGAACTCTCTCCGTCTCACTGCTCTACAATCTCCTACATGCTTCAGATCTCAGAGGAGCCGCTGGATGAGCTGGACCCCATGAAATACAACACATCAGATGAGGGTAGAAGAAGACTGGTACCAGCTGTGGTCAACTGCAGAAAAGCTCTGTGAGTGTTTAATCTTTAATAGCTAAAGAATCCTTTTTAATAATGCACCTTACATCTTTAAAGGGGTCATGACTAGGGTTGCCACCCGTCCTGTAGGATACGCAATCGTCCCGTATTTAAAGGTAAAATGATGCGTCCCGTATCAAACCAATACGAGACACAATTTGTCCCGTATATTACATAGACCTACATAGTTAAATAAACAAATAAGGATATTTCAGTGTGAATAATACTAATAGTAATGAATGAAATCTATTTCACAAGATATAGTAGAGAAGTTCAGTTGCGTGTGATTGCATGTTAGCGTCTTTTCCCCATAGCGACAGTTTCGAGAACATGCGCCATAAACAGGCGTAATGCACAGTTTTATAAAACATGTTGAGCTCACTCATCTCTCCAGATATCTGAATGGGAAAAAGGTATCAGTGGATCTGTCCTGTAACTAATGATGAACGTAAGGCGGTTTGAACTTTGCTGCGGGCGGGATTGAGCGGCTAAAAAAAACACTGCGGGATCGGGAGGTAGCCTTGCAACATGATGGAGATGTCAATAATGGCGCTTTTCCTGGCAGCTCTCTGAGAGCTGCAGTCGGCAAGTCTGGCAGATTGGGTCGACTTAGCCAAAATGTTTAAACTCTCATGCCCCTCCCCCTCTACCAACGAGCACCCGCCCATCGTCAGTCTGTGTGTACCTGATTTTCTGTGAACGCGTCCGTCTCTTCAGCATCGATCAACACCATGGACTCGGAGGTAGGCTGCCCTGGCTAATCTATCCATAGATAGCAATAACCGAGGAATTGGAAGCTTGTTAGTAGATTTCCATCAAGCGTCATCACGCTTCGTACAATCTTCAGGCGAATTTCAGGCGTGTCGTGTGTAACGTGCGCGAGGGAGAGGGGATCTGTGACTGTGGCGTGTGCACAACCTGTGATTGACAGTCAGATCTCACACCCCCCTGCGCTGATTGGACCCGATGATCCGGGAGCGGTGGATTTTTGCAAAACAAATAACACGCTCCAGGTGGAGTTTAAAGCTCGGGTTTTTTTCTAAAACCACCTTATTTATGTTGTTCTGTCGGATTATAGTGTCGATTTCACTGAATATGATCAAAAAAATGTTGCCGACGGCAGCTTTAAATAATTAACAGACTAATAACACAAAAGAAGAAACTGTGTGACAGTCTGCTGCTGAGTTTGGGTTATTTTTGTGAGGCGCTCCACAAACAAGTTGACAGAAAGGAAACCGAGGCGACAGAAAGCGCATCCTGTTTGTTTTATTTATTTTACAAAAGCACAATGTTCTGTTTTACTGTGAGTGTACACAAATAAAAGTAAATACTTAGCAGTTTCCAACAATCCAACTCTTATCTGTATGACCAAAATGACGGAGTATGTTTTTATGTTGATCGCACCTGCGCCTCACGCGTGACCGGTCTTCGTTTAGCTTTACGTTGTGTGGGTAGATGAACCAGACCGGGTAACAGAAATTACTCTGGCCAGATTTTATTCTGCTTGAAAAAAAAAGACAAATGAATCAAATGTCAATGAATCAAATCATGTTTAAATAAGACAAAAGTACATTAAAGAACAAAATTACCTTTTAGTACAATAAACAAAACTCATATCAAGCCTTTGAGACTGAGCTTCAGCACAACTCACCTCTCTTAAGTCACGCTTATTGCGAACTGAAGGAGAGCAACCAGAACCGAAACATAAGTATTAAAGGAGCCACACGCGTCATATTTAGCAATACTGAAAAATCACTATTTAACCATAGAAACATGACATCTCAAATAAAAGAAATCAACATTAAAAGAATAAATTAGATGAAATATTAAAAGAATAATATATTCCAGAATAATAAATGAGTATATAAATATAACAAATGATAATAACAAAGGGAGAGATTTTGAGTGAAATTAATAAATAAATATAACACCTGTGTTACACGCGCACACAACATATTCCAGCATTGCAAACTTGACATCGCAGCCTGTTCATTATCAACATAAAATGGTCAATCTAACATATAAGAAATTACATAATCTTAAATAGTCAGTAATACCATTTGTGCCATTCAGCGTGAGCACCGCTCCACTGTGGTGTGACCGCATGTGAAGAGGATTATTTTTTCCGTCGATATTTGAAAGCTAGCGAAGTACGAAGCCTATAATAAATAATAATTTAACATCCAAATACATCGCGAATATGGAAACATTTGGATTCGAATGAGAGAGTAAGGCTACGTGAGCCCAACCCCAGTTTCACTTTAAATTATTTTGTTTTAGCTTGTTTGTTATTTACTGAATTTTTTTCATTCTTAATTTGCATCCCTATATATATAGCTAGATCAGATTAGTGCAGAATCAACTTTGCGTTGCGATCGAGTCAAGGATCAAGTGCATGTGCATCATCAAAAACGATTGTTAAAGGTCCCGTTCTATGCCCCTTTTCACACGATGTAAAATAAGTCTCTGATGTCCCCAGAGTGTGTATGTGAAGTTTGAGCTCAAAATACCCAACAGATCATTTTTTACAGCATGTTTAAATTGACATTTTTTGGGGCTCAGAAAAACGAGCCGTTTCAGTGTGTCCCCTTTAAATGCAAATGAGGTGCTGCTGGACGACACAGGGGGCGGAGCTTCATGAGCTCGTGCTCAGTCTGTCAGGAAAAATTCATCTCACGGAATGATGATAATATCAGAAACTCTCAGTAACGGCGTTCATTTCGAGTCGGACAATAATGCCTACAGAGTCAGAGTGCTGTATAGAGATGAAACAGGTATGGTTTAGTAGTTTAATTACGGTTATTATAACGTATTTGTCATCTGCTTGTAGGCTATGTATCCATTATTTATTAATAACCTACAAGTCTGCTGTCTGAATGATGATCAAACATGTACTGATGAGTTTAATAAAGTTTATTGTACATCACACAAAAGATGAAGCGTCAGATTTACTTCAGAAAATCACCGTAAGAGCTGAGTAAACACAGTAGGCTAAGTTATAAGAAGTGCGCAAGTAGCCAGTAGAGTTGAGGGAGCATTCCTGTGGGCGGAGGTTAGTCAAGAAACGGTTCTGGTGATGTCACTAATGCAGGATGTAGAGGGGTGTAGTCCAATCGAGCCGTTTTTTGTAGTCAACTTCTGTTAAATAAAATATCTCGCTTGGCATTGAACTTTGAGCTTTATAATTTTACAGATATTATTTATACTCTAACAGCAACATTACACACTAACTAAAGTTTGAAACATGGAATCGCATGCAACGGGACCTTTAAGAAAAGATTGCTAAAGAATAAAGTCAAATGCGCATTTAGACCCGCTTTATAGCATATACGTATTATTATGTTTGGCTTGACTTGTCTGCATGTAAATATGACGGGTCAATATGGGTTGTCAATAAAAAAAATCTGTAAGACTGGGGCTTTATTAATGCTGTTCATTTATTCAAGTAAATTTTTTGACATTTGGGTATAAAGTGTTTTAATTCTACAATATATGTGCTGCCCTCTTCAGGTTGAATGGTGGCTACTGCAGTTGAATTTTCCTTTTTGAAATTGTGGTACCCTGTGACATAAGCAGGTACGAGCTCACCACGCCCTTGCCTACAAAGAGACACGTCTCAGATGCAGATGCCACCCCACCCCAGCACAAACTCTGCTACAATAATATATCAGCAGCATGTATGTAAAAGTTTGTAGTTTTGAGGTAATGACATTTATGCATGGTTTGTGAAAATAAGGCCATGAAACCCATACTGATTATTTCTTCACAAGACTTTTGAAAATTGTATCATGTAGCCTAGAATATTTGCTCCAAATCTATGTGAAAATCACCCTGACTGCTCATTCAGATAAGACAATATATTGATTTAAAATTTCTAAGACGTAGGCGTAAACACATCTTGAATATTTATGGCTTTTCACACCTGAGAAAGACAAAGACCCTCCCCTAATGGCCCTATCAGGTGCTATCAGGCCCTATCATTCTGAGCAACCTAGCACAAAGAATGAGGAGATTTAAAAAATGGCTTTTTGATTTAGCCAATAGTTCTAGGAACCGTGAAAAGGTTCCTCCGGTCGGAAAGCGGCTCCAGTCGTAAGCTCAGAATGGACCGTGCCTTTTCTGCTGCAGCTCCGAAATGATGAAATGACCTGCTTGGGTTTATTAGACAGGCCTCTTCAATCTCTCATTTTAAATCTCTTCTAAAAACCCATCTTTTTTCTTTATCCTTTAACAGAAGTTTACTTTTTGTTTATTGTTTTTATGGTTTGGCTGTTTTTTTGTTCTTAATTTTTTTTATTGTATTTTATGTTTTGTATGAGTTGTTTCTCATACATGTATTGTTGTGTTCTGTTTTTGTATATTCTTCTGTACAGCACTTTGGTCTACTTCGGTAGTTTTATTGGTGCTGTAAAAGGGTTTAAGCATTTTTAGATGATTTAGTGTAGACAGACAATTTTTGGAAACCACTAGTGTGGACTGAGAGCATTTTGATAAATAAATGCTGTTTTTAAATTGTGTCTTTTTAATTTGAACACTGTAGGAGCTGAAATAGGATTACTTTGTGTATGTTATAATTCAGTATCTCATAAAATGTTACTGTGAGTTGACCCCATCTAGGGGTTGAAGTTGGAGACTCGAGGGCTCTGGGGATAATGGACCTGTGACTTCACCTTGGGTTGTGGTCAGAGCTGAAAGTGAAGTCTTTAGGCCCAACTCCATGTGAAACAGATTCTATCTACATTAGATCTTGACAGCCCTTTATTAACTTGAAATTTTGATATATTTATATAATTTTTTTTGTAATAGATACTACCTCAGTTTAGAATAACTATGCTATGGACAATGGAACCCTATGGACAGTGAGTGTCAAGCTGTTCATCCACCAATATGGACTACTTCTCCACAACGACCACGTATTTCACAATATTTGACTTTATTTTATCTTTGTATTGCCAATTATTTATTCATCTGTTTTTCTAGTTTTTAAGGTGCTACTGCTGCCCCTTTAACCCTCTGGGGTCTAAGGTGTTTTTGGGGTCCTTGAGATGTTCTGACATGCCCTGACATTTTTGCTTTTTTCAGTTGCTTATAAACATATTAATGGCAAAAAAAAATTACACACTATTTAGCACAAACAGGGCTACCATGAAATGTGAGCAACAAGAATGTACATGTCTGCATTTTTGAGAGAATAATGTTTATGCGTGGTTATTGAAAAAACTAAAAACTAAAGTTTCTGAAATAAGGCCATAAAACACATTCTAAATGTGTGCCAATAAGACTTTTGTCTAAAATATGTCATTGCCTAGTGTTTTTTCTTTAAAATGAAGTGAAAATCACCCTGCCTTATCATTCACATAACACAATACATTGATTTGAATTTTGCAAAGCACTTTCTGTTTGGAAAGGCCATATGCGGAGTGGGCGTCAACGGTCATGTATATATAGTGGTTCACACCTGAAGAGACAATGGGGCCCGCATACTTAATTAGCCATTCATTCAGGTGAGTCACTGAGCCACAAGAATGCAAGAGCAACAGTTGGAAGCATCTCAATTCTTTTTATTTTTCCACATATTGTGCTTGCAATTTGGCCTATAATATCCAAGGAAAACATGTCTAGTAATTGTGCAGTTAATTCTCATACTGTATTTTCAGTTTTGGAATATTTATCCTCTCCCCAAATTTGTCAATAATAAAACACAATAAAAGTTATTTAAAGAAAAGGCTTATATTTACCTTTTAATAGTTTGTTTACATCTACCTTGTAAATATATTTTTTTATTAAAAAGGTTACAATTACAACAATTCAAGTGTAATCTTTCTTTGTAAAACTAAAGTATACATTTTATCATACATATTTCAAAGTTAAGGATTTGATTGATTATTTGATAACTTTATTTTTGACAAAACATATTATATTTAACAAACTTATTTGAAAGCTTATTTGAGGTGGCAGATATTTTACATTAAAAATGTATAATCTATCCAAAACTAATCAACGAAATGTTGTCTTTCATATGTCTGTAACATAGGTCTTTCATTTTTATTATAAGAAATATAAATGTTAATTTGCAGTTTAATACATTGCTTATACAAATACATTTTATTTCAACATATTTTAGTCGATATTTACTGAGTGTAGCAATACAGTTTGCTAAAACCGAAACATTCATACACAAACAGAAACGCCTGACTGTAAGTTGTTTTTATGAAATATTAGGGCATATAAATGTTAATTTTCAGTTTAAAACGTTGCTTATACAAATAGCCTACATTTTATTTCAACATATTTCTGTCGATTTTTACTCAACTCAGTACGGCAATACAGTTTGCTAAAACATCATCATTCATTCACACAGAGACGCAATTTAAATTTAAACTGTCTTTTTGCGAGCTGTGGTAAACAGCGCGCATCTCTGCCGTTCATTCATTCATAAACAGAAACCCGATTCACGTGAGAAAAAAAAAAAACTTACAGTATTCCTCAGCTCGCTCCTCGATATACCCGCACTTCTGAGGTACTTTTTTCATTATTGTTATTCCTCACAGCGCTACGAGACGGTGTAAACAAGTAATGATCTGAATAAACTTGTGTTTCTCGAGCTGATATGGGGGCGTTCACAGGATTGCGCGGATTGCCTCATTCATTTGCGTTTGAATAGCGCGCGCTCTCCGTAGGCGGAGTCACATTACATTTGAATTAGTTGTAATGAGGTCGACTGGAATCGCTCTCTTTTAATACAGATTTCACAAGATGAGAATATTTGTTTTTTATATAAATTACTTCATTTAAGAGAAGAGAATTCAAGCTTCATGCCTGTATGTCTGTTTGCCTGTTTGACTGAGTATTCGCTGAGTTATTGTTCATTTTCGGACGCGTTTCAGAATGGTCTTCACTGACAGATAGAAGGCAGAACTCGCATCACGTTTATTTTTCTTTATTTGGCAAAAAGCACAACACTTTGTTTTTATTGTGAGTATACACAAAAATAATACACATTTAACAGAATCGATTGATGTATGAAACTTGCTTGTAATATCAAAGTCCACAGAGCAAAATTAATTTCTTATGAACTGAACTGAAAAAAAGCGAGGTGGTATCGCCGGCGATACCGTCGACCTCAGGGGGTTAAAGAAAAGCACCCTGAACCCAAACATATTGTGCAGTATTTACTCTCTTCTAGTCTTGTTGGCTGTAATCTCACTAGTCAGGATTGTGTCATCAGCTCTGATCAGATCTGACTGCTTGTGTCTGTAGGTTGTCTGGCTGTATGGTGACCGAGGAAGGCTATGGTTATGTGTCTTCAGCTCTGAGTTCAAACCCCTCACACCTGAGAGAGCTGGATCTGAGTAACAATGACCTGCAGGATTCAGGAGTGAAGATTATTTCTGATGGACTGAAAAGCGCAAACTGTCAGCTGCAGATACTGAGGTATTTAAGAACATATGGGAGATTATTTACAGTCTGCCACTCATAATGTCGATGTGTGTTTGTAGATGGTCTGACTGTGTGTGTCTGTAGGTTGTCTGGTTGTATGGTGACAGAGGAAGGCTGTGGTTATGTGTCTTCAGCTCTGAGTTCAAACCCCTCACACCTGAGAGAGCTGGATCTGAGTAACAATGACCTGCAGGATTCAGGAGTGAAGATTATTTCTGATGGACTGAAAAGCGCAAACTGTCAGCTGCAGATACTGAGGTATTTAAGAACATATGGGAGATTATTTACAGTCTGCCACTCATAATGTCGATGTGTGTTTGTAGATGGTCTGACTGTGTGTGTCTGTAGGTTGTCTGGCTGTATGGTGACAGAGGAAGGCTGTGGTTATGTGTCTTCAGCTCTGAGTTCAAACCCCTCACACCTGAGAGAGCTGGATCTGAGTAACAATGACCTGCAGGATTCAGGAGTGAAGATTATTTCTGATGGACTGAAAAGTCCAAACTGTCAGCTGCAGATACTGAGGTATTTAAGAACATATGGGAGATTATTTACAGTCTGCCACTTATAATGTCAATGTGTGTTTGTAGATGGTCTGACTGTGTGTGTCTGTAGGTTGTCTGGCTGTATGGTGACAGAGGAAGGCTGTGGTTATGTGTCTTCAGCTCTGAGTTCAAACCCCTCACACCTGAGAGAGCTGGATCTGAGCTACAATCATCTAGGAGAATCAGGAGTCAAGCTACTCTCTGACAAACTGGAGGATCCAAACTGCTCACTGCAGATACTCAAGTATGTGGGACAATAAGAGGCCGGTTTACACCTGGTATTAAGATCTGCCTCAGGTGATCTGACCACAAGTCGGTTACTCTCATTTGGATGTAGAGCTATTCCAGCGTTATGGACGTGACATTTACAGTCAAAACTTGAAATATAAATTCTCATTGAATGTATTAATTTACCAATATATTGAATAGGGCTGTCAAGTTGTTAAAACTTTTAATCTGATTATTAACATGATGTGGCAATTAATTAATCTAACAATCTTATTAATTAATCGAATTAATTGCAAATTTGTCGCACATCAAGTCATTGTGTAAAGCATCAAATAGACAATACAAAAAGTAGCTTCAGAAAGAAATATGTGATTCAGCATAGAATTTATTACACATACATTTTTGGACAATGAGGTGGAGTAAATGATGACTGAATTTTTATTTTTGGATGAACTATACCTTTTTAATGTTTTTTTTTTTAATAATATGGAAATATGAAATATTTTTTTTAACGAAATAATACTCTAAATAAGAAACTAAAACCGCCAGTAGGTGGCGGTAAATGTCTTAATGATTAAGTCATTGAATTTGTCATGTTTCCTAAGCGTGGTGCAGGTAGAAGGCAAGACGAAGAAGATCAACAAGGAAAACTTAAACCAAACTCAGAACAAACCTTAACGAGAACCGACAACAGAAGACTGAAACACAGGCAGATATATACTGGGAGAAAACAAAGAGAACTAATTAGGCAACAGCTGAAAACAATGACTAATCAAATTAGAAACCATGGTGACAAATATATATATCTGGCTTAAATTCTGGACCTTCGGCAGTGAGGAGGAGAGTCGTTCGATCGACCCGAACCCCCCCGTACACGGGCACGACATGTTAGAAGATTACATTAGGATGTACGTCAGATCCGGCCATAGTTGTTGTTATTGCTATTATTTGAATGTTTCTGCTGTTGTTGCATTTATTGAAAACTTAACAACTGATTTTGTAATACATTAAGTAAATAAAATGTGTCTGCAAGTTTTGCAAGGGTTGTTTAGGATTTTGAATGTTAAAATAGGGGTCACCTGGAGAAAAGGTTGAGAAAAACTGCTTTAAGATATTCTGCCGCTGTTATCTGGATGGGTAATCCAGCTCACTTTATTATATAATTATAATGGTCCATTTTTAACTAAATATATTTTTACGTCATATGACAGGATTATTTATTATGTCTTATAGGCTATATGATTAACACTATAAATTCTAAATTCACAATAACATTAATTAGGCTATAATCTATTAATTAATCTGACTAATGTCTAAAAGTGTAATAATTATCGCAGAGTCTCGCAGAATTCTGCAAGTGCTTTCGGGGGGGGGAGGCTATTTAAAAAATCCCTCAATGTGTTTCGCTTCACAGAATATCCACCAGGAGGCGCATAAAAAATAACTTTACATTAGATTTTTTATTTTACTTCACATTACGTCATGATTGTGAGAAAACATCCACAATAAAATATAAATTATAAATAGTAATAGACACAAATATTTACAGTACTGTATTATACAGACATTTGAAGATATTTGTAAATCTAAAAGGTTCATCAAAGTTGTCTTAAGACAAGAAGGGGTATTGGACAACGTTTACGAATTTTTGTATATGCTTTGTCATTGCTGTGGTTTCCAGGAGATGAGTGCATGAAGAATATTTAACATTGCTTTTATTAAAACAGCAAAGTGACGTTCTTGCAAGCGCATAACTTTTTTGTACAACTATTTAGATGATTGTGCATGCAATGCGCATTTATATAAGTGCAACAGAGAATTTAGTGTGAGCAAAATACACGTGACTCTGCCTGTAAAAACCCAGCAGTATTTTTATTTTATTTTATACACAAAATCATCCTAACATAATGAAAGGCTTAAATAATGCGACTTACCCAGATTTTTAATTCGTACCGATATTTCTTGTGTGATTGTTCTTGTGCAGATATTTCTTGTGAGGTAATGTTGCAGCACAACGTGTAGCATTTATATTTTGGGCGCATCTGATTTGCCATTACATTATTAATAAATATTTGAATTGAACTGTCTTAATGCATTAAGCATAAAGATTTTTCCACGTTAGTCTCAGAATGTCCAGGGTTGGTTTGAGGTGTTGCCGACAGTTTGTAAATCTTTTAAATATTCATATTCACAAAATCCATATAAAGGGAGATCAACAGTTATGACTTCTAAAATAAAATTAAAATGACCAGATAAGAGGTATCTGATTGACAGTTTGACAGATGTGGTTTTAAAAATTAATTACAACATTATGGGGAAGTTGTATTAAATATTTGGTTAAATATAATACAATTATTTTAATTACGCATTTTGTTCAGTTTTGCTTTTACAAAATGTTCCCTGTTTTTTATATAATTAATTTAACCTGAGATGTGCGTTATATCGCCTTTTGATAATTCTTTATGTTGTCGAATTTTGACACAGTTTCATTGTTTGTTCATAATAATTTGAATCATAATTATGTCATTTTATTCTAAAAGTAGCAATATTTTAAAGAGATAAAAAGACAGAGAAATGAGAGAAATTACGTTATATGGCCAGATCAATTAATCTATTGCAGAAATACAAGACAAAGTGCATGAGAAAAATAGAAGTATGCAAAAGAGCTGTAGGCTAATTGAAGTGGGTTTTATACACAATTCTGCTTTTTTTTAAATTGACAATTTAAAATTTTATTCGCCAACACGTCAACACGTTTTGTGATTGATTTACGGATTTATTACAGAAATTTGTCAGAAGCAAAGATATTGTACTAGCATAGGCGTCGATTTCGGTGGGGACGGTGGGTTCGCGTGCCCACCAGATTTCGTCATGAGTCATTTTGTACCCACCACTTTTAACTTCCGTTGACCGTTTTCAGTGGTTGTGAGGAGCAATATGACAGAGAAATTTGGTAATCATTGTCTGACCCAACAAAAAAACATTATAATATTCATTTTATTTAATTTTTCGAGTTCGCATTTATGAGGGAAAAAACAACGTGTCAGTTCTCGGTTACGGACGTGAGTGCTCTGAAAGCGGCACTAAAAGACTGCTTTAAAACTTTCACAGAGACCTCAAACAGAACAGCTGCTTTTCTTTACATTGAATTTCGTTTTGTATTAATTATATCTTAATTTGAATCAGTGTTTCATAAACCAATTGCCTGGATTTAATAAATAAGAAGTAAATATATCAGACAATCACGACATTGAAGGCGCCGGCGAGTGAACTGGAGTTCGTCTCATAAATGAACCGAAACTCAGCGTATAATGCACATTCACATTCACAGTGTATTTAGACACATTTAGACGCATTCATAATCATTACTTTTACCGGTTCTTTGTGGCAACCTTTATGTGTGCGGTCGTGCGCTTGAGTGCGGCTATATAGCCTAGTAAACGCTCATTACTTCATACAAAGCATAAGCCTCTTCCTGGCATGCAATCTAATCTACTAGGCTACAATGTCAGTTGGTTATATCAACATATGTCAAATTAAGTTACGCGATATCAACAAATTAAGTTATAGGCCTAAACATTAATTTTAAATAACTTAAAGCGTATACAGTAGATTTGCTTAAATAGCATTTAAACAAAGAAACTACAAGGGTAGGAATTAAAACCCCACACGCTGGTGAAAACAGGAAAAAACGGTTTTCTTTTGATTCCCTGAGAGGAGATCGATTAGCATTAGGGGTTGACAAAGAATCGGCAGACCTGGGGGGTGGGTGGTTTGTAATTTCTTGAATTGGAACCAGCTAAAACAAGCATCTAAAACAAAGACTGTGCAGTTAATTAGGCTACATTTTGGAAATAACTTCCTTCATGTCGTTTTATTTATACACTGTAAAAAATATATGTTTTTAATTTGTAAGTAAAGTTATCATTAAATATGTTTTACAAACAATTGGTTTACAAACTCTTGGAGGTTTGTGATTACCATCATTCAGAAGAGTGGTGCTTGTGTTTAGACTTGTGTTTTACGTGATTAAATCAGGAAGATTACATTGGTTTCTTTTAGGACAGTTTGTCAAAAAAAAAAAAGCAAAAAATATAGTATATTTATAAACATCGCTAAACAAAGAGTGATTACGAATTTAAAAAGTAATGACGTTTTTTATGTTTTTATGCACTTTTAGTTTTGTTGCAATTTCACCAAAAGCTTATAATTAGGAAATACACACAACACGCTAAACTTAGGCTATATTCTCTATATCAGGGGTCTCCAAGGGACTGTTCACATATCATGTCTTTTGCGCTCAAGTTCGTTCAAATGTAGGTGCGCGGCAAGCACGCTCATAATTGAAGCGACGCGCTCATTTTTTCCAGGCGCAGCGAGATGAAAAAAAATCGCAACTTTTCAGAACACCACAAACAGAATGCAGGTCATATGACAAGAACCAACCAATCAGCTTCAAGGGTGAAGCTCCCTTCAGAGGGCTCCGTAACAACATTGAAAGCTCAGTCAACATGAAGGATGGGGGTGCACCCAAACACTACAGGTGTTTTTCTCTTCTCCGTAAATAAATCTTGTAGCAAATCTACAGTAAGCATTTTTCGGCGGTGGAAATCTTTGTCGTTGTGGAGAGCTCAGTGCATGGTTGCATAGTAACGTTAACGACATGTGCATTGTAAATGTCAGTAATTTATCTTTTTTGACTCATTCTTTTTATAAAAAAATATTTAAAGGCTGAAATATGTGAGGTTTATCTTTTTATAAAACCTTTTTTGTCAAAACTTGATTTGAACTTGATGCATGTCAGTAGATAACGTTGCAAGACACTCTTTTAAAATCTGGCTATCATTTTTAATGTTATTATTTTAATGTTTATGTAAACAAAAAGTACATATTGATGCTAATTTTATTTGTTATTTGCTGGTTTTCGACATAAAACTTGGTGAATTGATTTCATTGTGTAGTATTGATCAACTAAAAATAATCTCTGATTCTGTTTTTCTCTGACATATTTAGGCCTACAAAAACTCTTTTAGGTCTAAAACAGTTTTGATAGTTGTTAATATGAGAGTTATGAGACATTGTTTAAGAGATTTATGTATTACATAAGTAGCTCTCGGCCACTTTCCTTTTTAAAAAGTAGCTCTCAAATGAAAAAAGGTTGGAGACCCCTGCTCTATATGTTAAAAATGTTGTAAAAAATACGTATTCTTATATAATAAGAATAACAATATGATACATTTATATTGCGCTCAAAATGATTTAGATATGGAAAGAGGAATTCTTCTCAACTACCACCAATAAAGTTTTAAAATTCTTCTTTAGAAAATATTATACTTTGATGTTTCTGCGCAAGTTCAGCAGACAGTGAGGTTCGGGTTTGTTCCAATCAGAGCTCGTGATTGGAGAGCGCCTTTATGAATATTCCGCTCCGCTCGTTCATTCCGCAGGGTCGCTCGCTCAACACAGATGTCCTGTTGTCCTGTTGAAAATATGTGGAATAAGGGCTGCTTCCGACTAAATTTTTTTTTTCTAGTCGACTAGTAGGCTAGTTGTTCATTTAAGTCATTCGTGGACAGATCGCCCCTTTATATTAATTTAATTACTTATATAGCCTACAGGATAATGAGCGTTTACGTAATATAGCCGCACTCAAGCGCACGACCGCACACATAAAGGTTGCCACAAAGAACCGGTAAAAGTAATGATTATGAATGCGTCTAAATGTGTCTAAATACGCTGTGAATGTGAATGTGCATTATACGCTGAGTTTCGGTTCATTTATGAGACGAACTCCAGTTCACTCGCCGGCGCCTCCAATGTCGTGATTGTCTGCTATATTTATTTCTTATTTATTAAATCCAGGCAATTGGTTCATGAAACATTGATTCAAATTAAGATATAATTAATACGAAACGAAATTCATTTTAAAGAAAGGCAGCTGTTCTTTTTGAGGTCTCTGTGAAAGTTTTAAAGCAGTCTTTTAGTGCCGCTTTCAGAGCGCTCACGTCCGTACCCGAGAACTGACACGTTGTTTTTTCCCTCATAAATCCAAACAAGAAAAATAAAATAAAATGAATATTATAATGTTTTTTTGTTGGGTCAGACAATGATTACCAAATTTCTCTCTCATATTGCTCCTCATAACCACTGAAAACGGTCAAAAAATATGGATGGAAGTTAAAAGTGGTGGGTACAAAATGACTCATGACGAAATCTGGTGGGCACGCGTACCCACCGTCCCCACCGAAATCGACGCCTATAAGGGAAACATGATAATATAAAAAGTAAAAGTGCATTACAACCACATTAAAGCTATTTAAAACGTTCAGATGCAAAAAGGAAATAAATGTAAAATTAGACTAGTAAATGATATTGCGCAAATGCTCCCGGTCTCTTCAAAGGTCTTCGCAAATTATTGTGTTATAAGACTCAGTTATCATACATCAACGTCTCTTCTACTGTAAGTACACAGAAAAAAAATAAGACAAATGATGCGCGTTTGAGTCTGATTTTTATGAAGAATATGTGACTGTTTATGTAACTGGCAAAAGAAAACTTTGTCTTCGTCATACTTCGTCAGTATGGCCACATGAAACACGACTGCCATCTACAGGTATTAGTATTTCCTGCGTCCAACACTTAATCCCCCTTCTGCACGATCCCGCAGAATTTCGGAAGTGCTCGCGGCATTCTTCTCTCTGAGACGCGCATTTTTAAAGGTCCCATTCCATGGATTATTTTTATTATTTTATAATGTTTCCAGGGGTGCCCTTATAATGTTAGTATGTTTTTTAGATCAAAAATTGTTATAATTTAGAAATAAAAGGCATATTTCCTAGCCTGATTTCATTCCCTGGTTTGAACACTCTGTTTGAAGGGGCGTGTCTGCTGTGAGACTTCAGTGCAAACGCCCTCTGCTGTGATTGGCTGACATGCTTGCATATGAAATATCTGGCATTACATGTGAAACTATCTGGAAAACTTTTACTATTACAGCTATTATACGTTTTTACTATTACAGCTATCGTGATTAACAAATCATGAGAAGTTTTTTAAGTATTTAGATCTATTCCCATCACATAAAAGGTTGCAGTTATGAGCACTGAGCAGATGACAGTCTGTTGATCGCGTGAAAGATCTTATCATTGCAACGCAGTTTCTGCACTCTCACTAATGATTTCACCAATGCAAACATGAGGTATATAAATACAGTAAGAGCTTCGTTGTGCAGTGTAACAGCGTCATTGATTTCATAACGAGTTTTGGCAAGTGTCCAGATAAACTTGCGCTGTGTGATTGACAGCTTGGGCGATTGGAAAGGGATTGTTCTTTGATCGCTTTCTGTATATTAATCACAGTTTAAGTAAGATTATTTTCATCCTACTAAGAGAAACGAACGATGTGAAGAGTGATCGCTACTTCCATAGTAAATCACTACTTACCGCTTGCTGGAATATAGTTGAAATTGCCCCCTTCGTCAGTATGAAACGCTGAGAGAAGCCTGCTTGATATTATTCCAGGTTAGAAAAACAGTCTGTGGTGAAATGGACAGAGCAAACTAACAACTTTGAATTAAACTTTTGCGGTATCCAATTATAGATAAACATCAACCACGTCTGTTGACATTTCGCCATCAATATGCCTGTGTTCCTGTGGGCGGAGGTTACGGTTCTAGTGGCGTCATTAAAGAAGGAAGTAGAGGGGTGTAGTCCAATCCAGCCGTTTTTTTGTAGTCAACTTCTGTTAAATAAAATATCTCGCTTGGCATTGAACTTTGAGCTTTATAATTTTACAGATATTATTTATACTCTAACAACAACATTACACACTAACTAAAGTTTGAAACATGGGATCACATAGAACGGGACCTTTAAAGGCCACATTATCCAAATAATAGCCTATAAAAAACAATAGGCCTTCAGCTTTAGGAGTAGATGTGCTTTACATCAGACAGTCTGAGCAAATGAAGCTTCTCTGTAAAGTGTTCATCATGAGTTACTGGACAGACCCAATGATTCCTTTCCCCATTCAGCCCTAAATCTGGAGACACTGATACACACACATACACACACACATACACACACACACACACATACACACACACACACACACACACACACACTCTTGCATTCAAAGGGAGGATGATGCACACACACACACACTCTTGCGTTCAAAGAGAGGATGATGATGCACACACACACACACACACACACACACTCCTGCATCCAAAGGGAGGATGATGCACACACACACACACTCACAGGTTTACAACGCATGTTCTCGAGACTCCGTCGCTATGGAAACTAAGAATCTAAAATGCAATCATGCGCTTCTTGATTGTGAAATTGATTTCATTATATTTGCTATTTGTATTCTCTACAGTGCAAAACCAATGTTTTTATTCAACTGTGTGAGTCTAATGTAAAATACAGGACAGTGTGTGTGTGTGTGTGTGTGTGTGTGTGTGTGTGTGTGTGTGTGTGTGTGTGTGTGTGTGTGTGTGTGTGTGTGTATGTCTGTGTGTGTGTGTGTGTTTCTTTCTTGTGTTTCTTTTAGAAATTGAATATGAATCTTGTTTGTGTTTTATAGTGTGGATCATTGTGGAGAGTTCAGAATTACAGCAGGACCACACAAATGTAGGTCTACACACACAATCATTTAGTGATTTATTGTTGATTTGTGTCATTTAGTGAAATGTTTCTCTTCTTGTGTTCAGATGCCTGTGATCTCACACTGGATCCAAACACAGCACACACTCATCTCATTCTGTCTGATGAGAACAGGACAGTGAAGTGTGTGTATGAGCGTCAGCCGTATCCTGATCATCCAGAGAGATTTGATGAGTATGAACAGGTTCTGTGTGCAGAGAGTCTGACTGGACGCTGTTACTGGGAGGCTGAATGGAGCGGAGATGCTGTTATATCAGTGACATATAAAGGAATCAGCAGGAAAGGAGAGAGAGACTGGAAAGACTGTGTGTTTGGATACAATGATAAATCCTGGAGTCTGCTCTGCTCTAATAACAGATTATCTGTCGGTCACAATAATAAAGACAATGTTATTCCTGACGTCTCTTCATCCTGTAAGAGAGCAGGAGTGTATGTGGACGTGTCGGCTGGCACTCTGTCCTTCTACAGCGTCTCTGACACACACACACTCACACACTTACACACATTCAACACCACATTCACTGAACCCCTCTATGCTGGATTTAGGCTTTATGATAATTACTCCTCAGTGTCTCTGTGTCAGTAAACAACACACACACACACACACACACACACACACACAGACACACACACACACACTTGTAAATCCCCTTTCTAATGTCCACATGCACACAGAATCATCAAATCTCACATAATTACAGTTTCATTCATTCATTTTTAATTAATGTTTTTCATTAGTGTGGAACTTATGCTGTAAAATAATTGTTTTTGTTGTAAATGTTTTTTATATTTTATTATTATTATTGTGTATTATGTGCTGCTGTGACATGTACATTTCCCCTCAGGATTAATAAAGTTGATCAAATCAAGTCTAAAGATGATTTTGAGTCGTATAGATTGTACAGTAATATTAGTGGCGTTGACGAGTTTATTCTCGATGTTTTCTTGTGTTATTTATGAACAGCCGAACACATTCACACAGGCGTCACAGTAATGACAGTGTTGTTCATATTTTACACACACTACGAGTGTCCATAGATTAAAATAAGAACCAGTAACTCACATTATTATAATAACATCAAGAAAGTTTTAGTAAAGCAATGTTTTTTACTCCAATTTATATATTTAATTTTTCTTCTCACACATTGTAGATGTGCATTCAAAAGGTTTCTGACTGAAAATACGACATTTTCTATATAATGTATTTCTATAATAAAATGCATATGTGATACATCTCACAACAAATGTGGAAGTAAAATGGCTAAACATAAAAAATAAACATACAGTACATTATCTTTGAAAGCACAGACTGTTTTTCAGGTCAGTTCATCTCTCTTTAAATAAATATATTTAACATTAAATAAACAATATAATTACTGTTCAGAGTAATAAAAATATATATATTAATGAAAGATTAAAAATATCAAACCCACCCAATATTAGTGATATGCACTGAGAATGTAAATCGCCATTAAACAAAAGAAGAAAGAAGTATTATGGCGCTTCTTCTTATATTTATATAGACTAGGGATGCGCATCTCCATAACTGAGGCCGATGCGATGCGCATCTCGATGCATAACCAACGATACGATACATTAAAGATACATATAAGCAGCTACCGATGCGATGCAATATGATTCACTACTATTACGATGTGGTGCGATCCGATTTCGATTCGATTCAATGTAATACGATGCAATGGAGAAAATTATGATGCTATGCAATTCAATATGATATAGATAGTTAACTTTTATTTCTTTTGTTCAGACATACAGCAAATCATAAAGTAGCTTAAGTGCCTCTGACTTTTAATGCATGGCTCTTTCACAAACAGAAGATTTGGTTTTCACGAAACGAAAAGATTAAATAAAGACAGACATTCTGTTCCTGTCCTGACTCCAGTTACACTTTTAACAGCTCACACAATTAACAGTGAAACAATGTAAGGATGCTCAGGGATAAACAATGAAAAACTATTATTGGCAGTCACAGGCTGCTGTAAACCAGATTAACTCAAATGTCCTACTTTAAGCTTTTTCTTCAGGAACATCAGTTGATCTACATGATCAGGATGAAGCAAACTGCACTGTGCAGTAACTGTGTCTCCAGCTGTGCTAAACACTCTTTCAGAGGGTACACCTGTAGCTGGGATGGAGAGCTCGCTCTTTGCCAATGCTGAAAGCAGTGGAAGATCCTCTTGTTTTTTCCAGCACTGCAGCTCGTCACCACTCAGACCTAAAGAATCCCTCTCTCTGTACTTTACAATGTCCTCCTTAGCTCTCTCCCTTGTGTTCTTTGTCGTCTGTGGTCTCGCAGTGTGGAAACCACCAAACATCTGGTCCAAGGCCGTTTTCTTCTTGGGAGGAACATCATCTAGGAGCAGAACAGAAGAGAAGAGGGGATTTTAGTCGTGTTGAAAAATGATATCAGTCAATACTATACTACAAAATATGTGACATACAATACTAGACCATAAGAACACATGCATTTTCAAATCAACATACAGTAGCTTTATAACTCTTACAACAGTTCCTAAACTTCCTATCAGAACACAGCACACCTGTCTCTTCCTCTCTGTGGGGCTCCACCTGTGTTAGCTGCCGGGTCCTCATTCATTGTGGCAATCATTATTATAAACCAGAGACTAGCTGTTCAATTTCCTTAAACTAGACATCATTTAAGACACAAATAAATAAGAGAGAGAGAGAGAGAGAGAGAGAGAGAGAGAGAGAGAGTATATTCTTACCTTCTCATCCATCTTCACCAGCTCTGCTGTTAGCTTCATGAATATCATGTCCTTGGTGTCACTGTCATCCAGGAAAGCCAGGTCTCTGAAGCGTGGATCAAGGGCTGAGGCACAGTGGAGAAGGTCTTGGAGATATGTGTAGCGACCGTCAAAGTCCTGCCTGAATCGTTCTTTCATCTGGGAAATTACTGGTAGATCACTATCATCTGTCTGGAAATGTCTCTTTAATGTGGCCTGGATTGGGGAGATCATTGAGACTGTGGGGTTTGTTCCTCACTGAGGAGTGTGGTTCCCACTTTCAGAGGAGACATCAATCTGATGACCTCTTGGATTATTGTCATGTCTTCCTCTGTCAGGCTGGCCATGCGTTCCCCCCTCTTCATCTTCTCTGACAGCAGGGTGTTCAACACAGCAGGGCTGCTCCCAAGAATGCTCCAGCATGTCCAGTGAACTGCTCCATCTTGTGGAAACATCATGGATGAGCTTGTGGTTTGGCAGGTGTAACTGGGCCTGCATTTCACGCAGAACTTCAGTTGCTTTTGGGCTTCTGTGAAAAAACGTTTCCACCTTCCTCACTTTCGCCAAAAGCTCTGACGCCCTGTCCAGTTTGAGGGATTTTGGCGAGGCCAGATTAAGTGTGTGTGTGATGCATCGCACATGAGGGTCCATCTCTGCACCAACTCATCATGTTTTCTGCATTATCCGTGACCAACGCTGTGTTCTTGTCTTTGATGTTCCACTCGCGGCAAACGTTCTGCAGTAAAACTGCTAGATGATTCCCTGTGTGAGCCTCATTGAACACTCGAGTCTGTAGAACGTGGTTCTGCAAAACCCACTCATCATCAATATAGTGTGCTGTGAGTTACATATGAGTCTGTGGCACGAGACGTCCAGCCATCAACCGTAATTGCAACTCTTTGGGCTTTATTTAATGACTCGGCTATCTCTCGTCTAACTTTGTCATACGGGCTTCCGGTTTTGCCATGTAGTGGAGAGACACGTGGTGTTAGTGCTCCGACTTAAATTTTATATTTATTCCTCTTAACACTACATTTGGGGCTTTTTCGCTCTTTTCGTGCTACTGTTGGTCTTGGCTAACGTTATCTGTTCCTGATGAGTAAAGGTACGCGAGCTGGTGGGAAAATCAACCCTCAAACCAAGGCGCCTAATTCTGGGCAGGAAAGCGGCAAGATGTCGGACGACGCCTCAAACCCGCTAACGACTGACACACTGGTGAGCGAACTTGACAAACAGCTTTTATTTCATCTACAGTATATGGAGCCACAACACATTCAACCAGGAGCCGAAACGTAATGGCTGTAAATGAGAATGAAACTATGTGAGGGTGAGGACAGTTGTGGGTGTACTGTCCCTTTAAACTAAAGTCTAGGATCCTGGGGTCCGTTCTTCGTACGTCGCTAACTCAGTTAGCTGGATTTGATTGTTGGCGATTTGGCATGATCTTGGATTGTTTGGTTCTTCGACGCTCATCCTGGACTTGCTGTCATAGCAACAGCTGCGCAAGCTTAAACCTGCTCGGGAGCAGGCTTATTTCATGTAAACAGGATTAGATCCCGGCTTCATAAGCGGAGCTGATACGGGAAGTCCAGCGCAGCGCGATCGTGCACTTTCTTTCTGAGATATATATTTTTTCTCGTGATTCGTGAGATTGTCGTTTTTTGTCGCTTTTATGTTTAAAAGACAGTTTTAGGTTTTTTTTTGTTTTTTTTTTGTGGCATTTCCAAGCCACTTAAGACCCAATGTTGTAAAGCAGTATTTAAAAAAAAAAAAAAAAAAAAAATTTTTTAGGCTATCATAATTTTTTATGAAGATCATACAATCATGACCATGCCGATTACAGATATGTCACTCAGGCTCCGCTTCACTACGTGATTGGTACTAGACTATAGGCTACCATAGTCTGCCATCAAGGCCTCAATGAAGGGGATTATGTGAACAGAAAGGGGGTTCACAATGTAAATGTGCAGCCCAGATACTATTGTGATTCTTAATATTCCAGATTAGTAATATTATATCAAATAAAAAAAAGGCAGTTGACTAAAATCTTCCATATCACAAATGTGAAAGCAAAATGGCCAGGATGTGCATGACTTGAGAATTTTCAGAGATTCAGATTTATGCACATTATTTTAAAGTGGTAAGAAAAGTTCCACAATTAAATATCAAGCTCACTGTATTACATACACTTATGCTGATCCTAACAGAACTGCATTTGTTCATAGGTGATTATGACATGTTCCTGCAGACAGGTGTTTTATGACCCCATTCCCTGACCCAAACCAGTTACAGTGCAGCTCTAGCCAGGACAAGGGCACACAATGAAATGAACTTTGGCTAACTAAAGGGAAGATTTCAGTGTCTGAGAAGTCTGAGGGTTGCACACCTGACAGGGCCTGTGACATTGCTGCATGTGCCATATTACACAACATTGCCACAAAAAAACACTTTTCATTAAATGTTTAATAAAAGACAAATATGCTTAGTTCCTTGAGTTTTATTTCAATTGTTCTTTGTAAAGAAAAGCCAGTGGTCAAGTGCCTGCAACAAGAGATATTAGACACATGCCTCATGCAACAAATAAAAAGGAAAAGTTGTCTATACACTGCCCACCTGTAGGCCTATGTCTCTCTGTCTGTGCAGACTCTTCTGTAGGCCTTTCTGTAGATGTGGAATCCTACAACTTATATTGCAGCCATAAAGCATACAAGTATAAATGAAGTAAAGTTATTTATGCGCTTGCAGGTCGGCTAGTTCCTCCATATGACAGTTATCTGAGAGGGTTTATTCACTGTCCAGTGCAATGGAAACAAATGGACATTACAAAGTCTTATACTTTCTTTCCTTTGGAAAGTTAGAGAATGTCCACTTACTGCACATATTTCAGCCACCACTTTATTGGGAACAGATACAAGTGTTGGTGTATTATGTAAAAGTGCACAAAAGAGGAAAACACAATGTCATTACAATGAACTACACTGGGGAAAAATGTGATCAATAACTCATGGCAAAATATTTTTACATTAACATAAGTTTATTAGTTTTCACTTTCACAAGTCAAAGCAATTCATCATTACTCAAGATTTAACAGTTAAAAGGACTACGGCCTTAATTTAATGCAGCAAAAATTATTTTACAGTGTAGACTACTAAGATCTTTTCTATTTTTTTTTCTCAGCCTTTTTCTTGGTTGCTTTTATAAACAGACAACCATTTATTTAACAGTGCCTTTTATAAAAGAGACGATAATATAACTAAAAAATACCATTATGTAGAATATTTTTGTACTTCACTTTTTATTTGTTCCCATGTTGTGGTGACTGACATTACAATGAACAAAGTAATTATGCAATTATTAAAATACAAAAATATAGGCTAATAAGTGATAAAAACATCTAACATGGCCACTTCTAACGGATTTCAATTGTCTGCTACTTTTTGCCAGCCCTCCTGGCTTTTGCAGACTTTGAGGTGTTCCCTGGCATTTTGATTAAACATTAAAATTCCGAATAAACTTCGACTATTAGTTCTTGCTCTGCGGAGGAGAAAAACTGAGCCCGCTCTTTGGCCACGCTGAGCAGCCAATAGCAGCGTTGCTGATCAATGTTTCTACTATCGATACATATCAATCCAGCGATACTAATCATATCCGGCAAGTGTGTTCGAAGAACCGAGTTAGCCACATCATGATTCGCACGATGATATCATCTTGGATGTGTCATTTGATCTCGGATGTAATAAGCAACGTACGAAGAACGGGCCCCTGATCTCCTCGATCCATGTTACAAAGCTGAAACCGCTCTCATTTTATGAGTTTTAATGCGTTCTTCAATAGCTGAACATTGTATTGAAGAATATTGTGTATGAACAATAGCACTTACCTCTGTATTAACCGAAAGAGCGATACTCAACACTGCAATGTGGAACAGCTGTACACACACGACATACTGAAGAGATGAAACACATGTTCAACACTAGATCTACACAGAGATCTGCGTTTCTCAATGCGTCTCCTTTCTGAACTTCCCGCTCGACACAACTAATGTACAAATGCTCCTGATTACAGTTAAATGCAGTGCTTGTATTTCCCATTAAAAGCAAATCAAATATTGAAATGAGACTTTAGTTTGTTGACTCTTGTTTTAACTTCATCCTCTTCACTGAATCAGTATTAAAGTCTTGCCTAACTCTAATAATTCTGCCAGTCATAACTGGTGAAGTCCTTGATGAAGCGCTGCTCGATCCTCACTGTTACGGCTCTGCTGAAACTCGGATCTGCATTCTGTGTTCTCTGGATTTATCCACAGACACCATTTTATGAATGTTTATGGCTTCCTCAATAGTTCCTCTGGATGATCCAGGGTTGATCGGCCTCAGCTTGGTTCTCCAGGGTGAGAATATAGAGAGAAGTGCAGAAGACAGCAGGGCAGAGGTGGAG
Source organism: Scardinius erythrophthalmus (assembly GCF_964197995.2). NCBI lineage: Eukaryota > Metazoa > Chordata > Actinopteri > Cypriniformes > Leuciscidae > Scardinius > Scardinius erythrophthalmus. The sequence goes on from NC_138231.1 coordinate 44,278,960, forward strand.
TCATCCTGAGGTGAACTGACGGAGGACCAGCTTTACTTCTACGCAGAGCATCCGTGTTTTCCATGTCAGGGTGGAATCTCCTAAAACACAAATGTGAAAGCTTGACCTTATAGGGCCGAATGATCTCTTAGAGCCGAATCAGGAACTGTTGCAGTAAATCCACTGGTGTGAGTGTGAACACTGAATGCCTCACCCAGCATGAGGACTCTTGGTGTCGTGGAGAGCCGGCTGAGCTTCAGCATCTGCATGGGTACTGGTGTCCTGATCTGCATGGGTACTGGTGTCCTGATCTCCATGGGTACTGGTGTCCTGATCTGCATGGGTACTGGTGTCCTGATCTGCATGGGTACTGGTGTCCTGATCTCCATGGGTACTGGTGTCCTGATCTGCATGGGTACTGGTGTCCTGATCTGCATGGGTACTGGTGTCCTGATCTGCATGGGTACTGGTGTCCTGATCTGCATGGGTACTGGTGTCCTGATCTGCATGGGTACTGGTGTCCTGATCTCCATGGGTACTGGTGTCCTGATCTCCAAGGGTACTGGTGTCCTGATCTGCATGGGTACTGGTGTCCTGATCTGCATGGGTACTGGTGTCCTGATCTGCATGGGTACTGGTGTCCTGATCTGCATGGGTACTGGTGTCCTGATCTGCATGGGTACTGGTGTCCTGATCTGCATGGGTACTGGTGTCCTGATCTCCATGGGTACTGGTGTCCTGATCTCCATGGGTACTGGTGTCCTGATCTGCATGGGTACTGGTGTCCTGATCTGCATGGGTACTGGTGTCCTGATCTCCATGGGTACTGGTGTCCTGATCTGCATGGGTACTGGTGTCCTGATCTGCATGGGTACTGGTGTCCTGATCTGCATGGGTACTGGTGTCCTGATCTGCATGGGTACTGGTGTCCTGATCTGCATGGGTACTGGTGTCCTGATCTCCATGGGTACTGGTGTCCTGATCTCCAAGGGTACTGGTGTCCTGATCTGCATGGGTACTGGTGTCCTGATCTGCATGGGTACTGGTGTCCTGATCTGCATGGGTACTGGTGTCCTGATCTGCATGGGTACTGGTGTCCTGATCTGCATGGGTACTGGTGTCCTGATCTGCATGGGTACTGGTGTCCTGATCTCCATGGGTACTGGTGTCCTGATCTCCATGGGTACTGGTGTCCTGATCTGCATGGGTACTGGTGTCCTGATCTGCATGGGTACTGGTGTCCTGATCTGCATGGGTACTGGTGTCCTGATCTGCATGGGTACTGGTGTCCTGATCTGCATGGGTACTGGTGTCCTGTTCTGCATGGGTACTGGTGTCCTGAGCTGCATGGGTACTGGTGTCCTGATCTGCATGGGTACTGGTGTCCTGATCTCCATGGGTACTGGTGTCCTGATCTCCATGGGTACTGGTGTCCTGATCTGCATGGGTACTGGTGTCCTGATCTGCATGGGTACTGGTGTCCTGATCTCCATGGGTACTGGTGTCCTGATCTGCATGGGTACTGGTGTCCTGATCTGCATGGGTACTGGTGTCCTGATCTCCATGGGTACTGGTGCACAGCAAAATCCCCAGAGTAAAATTAACTCTGTTCAGAGAACATTTGGTCCCTCTCTACAGAGAGTTAAAATAACTCTGAATCAGAGTTAAAGTTAATGAGATACTTAAGTGATTAATTAAGTGATGATTGGGCATTAATGATGAACACCTGCTGTTAACAAGTTCTCAGCAGAGGAGGATTAAACAACTCCATAAACAGCATTACCAGCTTCACTTATTACTAACCAGGGGTGCGTTTCCCGAAAGCATCGTTGGCCAACTATGGTCGCAAGTTCATCGCAATGTCCATTGAACTCTATTGGTAACGACGGAACTTGCGACCATAGTTGGCCAACGATGCTTTCGGGAAACACACCCCAGACTGACTTTATTTCTGTCAGACATCTACAGAAGGTCTTATTAAGAATTAACAGAGGTTTATATGTTGATGATTTATTGAAAATGTATGATCACCGTTATAGTGATGAGTGTTTCCTTCAGTTGGGCAGTTTGACTCTTCTTGCGAGTTTGTGGTTTTTGTAACAGCTTTTACCAAAACATGTAATTTGTTACAAAGAAAACCAAAAACAAAGATGATCAGGTGATATAGTGTTTAACAGCAGATAGTAAAAAAAATGCGTTTATATCGCCACTGTCCAAAAGTGGTCATTTGATGTTAATAGATTATATTCACTAACAATACTCTCTTGCTACAGATTGGACATTTTGAATTTTTAAAATACATAATAGGGGATTTTTTTTTTTTTTAAACAAAGACATCAATAATCAGCTTATGAATCTCAACAATGGTGACATGCTTCATGCTGCAATGCATGCTGGGAGCCACAATAGTATAAAACTCATGGCTCCCAGGATGCATTGCGGCATGAAACATGTTACCATTGTTGAGATTCATAAGCTGATTCTTGATGTCTGTGTCTTAGAAAAAAAAAAAAATCCCCTATTATGTATTTAAAAAAATTCAAAATGTCCAATTTGTGGCAAGAGAGTATTGTTAGTGAACATAATCTATTAACATCAAATGACCACTTTTGGACAGTGATGATATAAGCGCATCATTCTACTTTTTGTTGTTGAAAACTAGATCACCTGAACATCTTTGCATCTGGCATTCTTTGCAACAAATTACATGTTTTGGTAAAAGCTGTTACAAAAATCATAAACACTCAAAAATATAAGCTAGACTCAAACTGCCCAACTAAAGGAAACATTCATCACGATAATGGTGATCATACATTTTCAATAAATCGTCAACATCTAAACCTCAATTCTCAATACGAACTTCTGTAAACGTATGACAGAAATAAAGTTAGTCTGGTTAGTAATAAGTGAAGCTGGTAATGCTGTTTATGGAGTTGTTGAATCCTCCTCTGCTGAGAACTTGTTAACAGCAGGTGTTCATCATTAATGCCCAATCATCACTTAATTAATCACTTAAGTATCTCATTAACTTTTACTCTGATTCAGAGTTATTTTAACTCTCTGTAGAGAGGGACCAAATGTTCTCTGAACAGAGTTAATTTTACTCTGGGGATTTTGCTGTGTGTCCTGATCTCCATGGGTACTGGTGTCCTGATCTGCATGGGTACTGGTGTCCTGATCTGCATGGGTACTGGTGTCCTGATCTCCATGGGTACTGGTGTCCTGATCTGCATGGGTACTGGTGTCCTGATCTGCATGGGTACTGGTGTCCTGATCTGCATGGGTACTGGTGTCCTGATCTGCATGGGTACTGGTGTCCTGATCTGCATGGGTACTGGTGTCCTGATCTGCATGGGTACTGGTGTCCTGATCTGCATGGGTACTGGTGTCCTGATCTGCATGGGTACTGGTGTCCTGATCTCCATTGGTACTGGTGTCCTGATCTCCATGGGTACTGGTGTCCTGATCTGCATGGGTACTGGTGTCCTGATCTGCATGGGTACTGGTGTCCTGATCTGCATGGGTACTGGTGTCCTGATCTGCATGGGTACTGGTGTCCTGATCTGCATGGGTACTGGTGTTCTGATCTGCATGGGTACTGGTGTCCTGATCTGCATGGGTACTGGTGTCCTGATCTGCATGGGTACTGGTGTCCTGATCTGCATGGGTACTGGTGTCCTGATCTGCATGGGTACTGGTGTCCTGATCTGCATGGGTACTGGTGTCCTGATCTGCATGGGTACTGGTGTCCTGATCTGCATGGGTACTGGTGTCCTGATCTGCATGGGTACTGGTGTCCTGATCTGCATGGGTACTGGTGTCCTGATCTGCATGGGTACTGGTGTCCTGATCTGCATGGGTACTGGTGTCCTGATCTGCATGGGTACTGGTGTCCTGATCTGCATGGGTACTGGTGTCCTGATCTCCATGGGTACTGGTGTCCTGATCTGCATGGGTACTGGTGTCCTGATCTGCATGGGTACTGGTGTCCTGATCTGCATGGGTACTGGTGTCCTGATCTGCATGGGTACTGGTGTCCTGATCTGCATGGGTACTGGTGTCCTGATCTGCATGGGTACTGGTGTCCTGATCTGCATGGGTACTGGTGTCCTGATCTCCATGGGTACTGGTGTCCTGATCTCCATGGGTACTGGTGTCCTGATCTGCATGGGTACTGGTGTCCTGATCTGCATGGGTACTGGTGTCCTGATCTGCATGGGTACTGGTGTCCTGATCTGCATGGGTACTGGTGTCCTGATCTGCATGGGTACTGGTGTCCTGAGCTGCATGGGTACTGGTGTCCTGATCTGCATGGGTACTGGTGTCCTGATCTCCATGGGTACTGGTGTCCTGATCTCCATGGGTACTGGTGTCCTGATCTGCATGGGTACTGGTGTCCTGATCTGCATGGGTACTGGTGTCCTGATCTCCATGGGTACTGGTGTCCTGATCTGCATGGGTACTGGTGTCCTGATCTGCATGGGTACTGGTGTCCTGATCTGCATGGGTACTGGTGTCCTGATCTCCATGGGTACTGGTGTCCTGATCTGCATGGGTACTGGTGTCCTGATCTGCATGGGTACTGGTGTCCTGATCTCCATGGGTACTGGTGTCCTGATCTCCATGGGTACTGGTGTCCTGATCTCCATGGGTACTGGTGTCCTGATCTGCATGGGTACTGGTGTCCTGATCTGCATGGGTACTGGTGTCCTGATCTGCATGGGTACTGGTGTCCTGATCTGCATGGGTACTGGTGTCCTGATCTGCATGGGTACTGGTGTCCTGATCTGCATGGGTACTGGTGTCCTGATCTGCATGGGTACTGGTGTTCTGATCTGCATGGGTACTGGTGTCCTGATCTGCATGGGTACTGGTGTCCTGATCTGCATGGGTACTGGTGTCCTGATCTGCATGGGTACTGGTGTCCTGATCTGCATGGGTACTGGTGTCCTGATCTGCATGGGTACTGGTGTCCTGATCTGCATGGGTACTGGTGTCCTGATCTGCATGGGTACTGGTGTCCTGATCTGCATGGGTACTGGTGTCCTGATCTGCATGGGTACTGGTGTCCTGATCTCCATGGGTACTGGTGTCCTGATCTGCATGGGTACTGGTGTCCTGATCTGCATGGGTACTGGTGTCCTGATCTGCATGGGTACTGGTGTCCTGATCTCCATGGGTACTGGTGTCCTGATCTGCATGGGTACTGGTGTCCTGATGCAGAAGAGCAGACAGAAGCAGTGCTCATGTGGGGGACCGCAATACATCTTTACACATCTGAACATATATATTCATCATCCATTATATGAACCCAGTAAAATGATGACATCAGCAAGAAGGAAAACGGCCTCATCTTTCTCTCTAGAGAAGGTCATCATCAGCAATATGACAGCGATTGTGGAGTCCATGTTTTTCGCTTTGGAGACGGTCAATGTCGGCAAGAACTTGCGCCCATTTCTGGCGAGCGAAGCTTTTGGGAAACGCAGACCTGATTGGTTCAGCCCTGATGGTTCGGCCTCCAGTACATTAGTGTATAGCAATCACAGAATCCTTCCAGTGCACTGAAACCTTCGCTTCCTAAAAACTCCCACAATGGAAAAGCTCAGGACACATAATGACACACAACAGATGTTTTAAAATACAGATCATTATTTTATTATATTTCAGCAGAAACACACATCACTAGACAGGTAATGAACATAATCTAATTAACATTTATAATGTATTTACGGCTGAAGTGTTAGATGTAATGAAATGTTATGTATATTTAACAAGCAAAGTGTTCATAATAATGTGCTTTATATGACAGCACGAGTAATGTGAGAGAGATATGAGCTCTGCTGTTGTTCATAAACACCAGGACTGATGTTGTACGTTGAGGACGTTGTGACGTCGCTGGAAACAGAGTCATCAGTGTCCCGATGTGAGCTTTACTGTCCTTACCATGTTCACCACACACTGATTCACCAGCTAGAAGCTCTGGAGCAGATTGAGACGCATCCTAAGCTTTTACACACTTTGAATCAACTGAATCAACCGATTCACTAAATGATTCAGTGTTTCGAAGCGCTCGAGACTCAAACACACAGTGGCGACTCCTGCTGGTCAAACAGTGTAAATACAGCAAAAACTGACCCGAACACACACAACAACACCTTTACAAACACATTACAGATGTTGTGTTGAACATCTAATTTAATAAATGAAATTAACAAATCATCTAAGACCATTAAATATGAAGTGTCTGTATAATATCTGTTATTTTATTAAATCATAGGGTTTTTATGCGCAGCTTGGTTAATCGTGTCAATAAGAGACTATTCAATAAAACTCTTACCTTTTTAATACAAATATGGCATTACAATTATTATTAATATTATATTTACAAATTTATAAAACTTTAAAAAACACATAGAAGCTGGTTCATGGGTTGATAAATGTAACATATGTTAGTGATGGCCTTTATTTTTAAGTTAAATATTTTTTATTCTTTTCTGTAAATTATTGTTCTTTCAATTTATACTTACAAAATGTGTGAAATATGTCAAGAACTTGCTGTTGAATTCAGTGATTCTGAATAAAATTATACATTAAATTAATATGTAAAATGATTATTAAAATGATGTCTAGTTTAAAAGTAAATAAATATAGACATGGTTCATGGGTTCACAGAGAAACAGTGAAAGTTAATTCTCCAAGCCCTGCGTAAAACACACACAAACAAGCATTACTAAAAGCACAAATAATGCAGACACGTCATATTTAATGGTAGATTATATGTAATAACTGCCACTGATGAACACATGTGCAGTGTGTTGATAAAGATTGATCATTATAGATGTTTGGTCATACAGGGACACAGGTTTGCCCAGCAGGAGTTCGCCAGTGTTTCCAGCGCTTCAGAAGAGTCCATCATTCTGGCAATCAATCGCTTCAGTTGATCAGAGTTTGGGAAAGATCAGAGTTTCTCCATCACTAGTTCTCGGCCTCTAAAGTTCAGTTTGTTGTTCATCTGCGCTAAAGAAATTATATTGAGTTCATGTTATTGGAACAAAGACAACAATCCTAACATGTAGGAAAAGCACAGAAAGCTTTTAGATATTTATTCATTTAGCAGATGCTTGTTGAGTTAAATCACTAAACATTTAATTAGAGATTGAGGAAGTCATTATGTCACACACACAGTATAGTAGGTGGCGCTAACGATAGACTGAAACCCGCCAGAAATCTAAGAGAAGAAGAGAGATGGGCGGGGTTTATCTGTTGTTGACACCTGAGGTCTCCTGCGCATGCGCGATTCTGAGGAAACACCTTTGAGTCCAAACCGAAAGTAAAGACTTGAGTCTGAAGAAATGAAGAAGTGTAAATGAGGCGTCAGGGCGGGGAGACGTGACCGGAAGCGGAAGTTGATTGAGATTTCGGCGGGTCGAGGTTTTGGCAGACTGACAGTTACCCTACCTTCGTGATTTGAACACAACAGACGTATTTTTCGGAGAAACTGCGATTCAGACCATCACCGGCTGGTGATGGCGGAAGCAGCAGCGAGAAGTCGGAAAGGAACGGCGGTGAGGCACAACTGCTCCGTGAATGGATCAGAGAGGCGTGAGTTGGGAGATAGTGAAGGGAGTATGGATGTAGTAAGTGAAGAGGAAAGTGAAAGATCGTCAGAAAATTGCTGGAATGAAGCAAGAAGTCGGAAAAATCGGGGAGAAAAACGGAAGAAAAGGAGCGACGTAGAAGAGTCTGATGATAAGAGTAGTGATAGTATTAAATGCATTGTAAGGTTTGGAGATCAGTTTGGGGTAAGCAAAATTAATCCAATTAAACTGACAAAGATCATAAATAGAGATATTGGAAATATTGATTTTGCTAAAGTTCTCTCTGATGGAAATTTGCTTATTGGATGTAATAATGAAGATCAAGCAAATAAAGCTCTCAAACTGAAGGAAATTGGAGGAATTAAAGTTGTCAGCACAAATAAAGTTGGAGAAAAACGTCAAAGTGGTGGCTGTAAAGGGATCATTTTTGGTGTGCCTCTTAATATAGGTATGGAAGAGTTCAAAGGTAACTTAAAGGGAGGGAAGATAGTAAATGCACAAAGGCTAAAAGCAGTTGCAGATGGAACCAGAAAAGACACTGAAACAATAGTAATAGAATTTCAAGGGGATGAAATTCCAAAAAGAGTAATGTTGGGTGTGATGAGCTACATTGTAAGAGAATATATACCAGGACCAGTGAGATGTTTTAAATGTCAAAGATTTGGGCACGTTGCTACAAGATGTAGGGAGCAATGTAGATGTGCTCGTTGTGGAGGAAATCATGAATATGGAAAGTGTGAGGATGGAGTACAACCAAAGTGTTGCAATTGTGGAGGGGCACATAGTGCAGCGTTCAGAGGGTGTGAAGTACAGAAAATGGAAATGGAGATTCAGAAAAGGAGGGTGGAGAAGAAGATAACATATGCAGAGGCAGCAAAACAGGTTAAAGGACAAACTAAAGATCAAAGAGATCAGGCAAGGATTTCAGTTGAAGGAAGCAATGAAGCTCCAAAAGAACATATGATGATAGAAAAGAAAAAATTAGTGGCATTTATTGCAGGAGTTATAAATAGTACAGCTGGGATTGAATCAAAAACACAAAAGACTCAGTTAGTTGTTATAGCAGCAATACGCCACCTTGGAATGATAGGCTTGTCTTGGGAAGAAGTTAGAGATGAACTTCAGATAAGATCAAGCCAAGAGACATGTGGATAAAACATAAATGATAACAATAATTCAGTGGAATGCAAGGTCTCTGATAGCAAATGGTCAGGAGTTCAAACATTTCATTGAAGATTTAAGTATAAAACCGGATGTAATATGTGTACAGGAAACTTGGATGAAAAGTTGTTTAGATTTTGTTTTATTAGGGTATAGTATAGTACGGCATGATAGAGAACAAGGGAGTGGTGGTGGGTGTGCAACATTCATTAAACAAGGAATTCCATATAGAATACTAGGAAAAGGAAGGGATCAAGAATATATTGCGGTGGGGATATAGGGTAGAGGTCAGGAGATAGTTATTATAAATTATTATAACCCGTGTAAAAAATTGATATTAGAGAAGTTAAAGGAAGTACATGGTCAAGATAATCATAGAGTAATATGGTGTGGGGACTTAAACGCTCATAATACACTATGGGGAGGAAGATACATAAATGCCAATGGTCAAGTAGTTGAGGAATTAATAGAGGAGAGGGAGCTGGTGTGTTTAAATGATGGGAAGGGAACGAGGATAGACGTTCATACAGGAATAGAGTCTGTGTTGGATTTGACATTAGTTTCAAATAACTTGGCTAGTAAGTGTAATTGGGAAGTTTGGGGGGAATCTAGCATTGGGAGTGATCACTACCCAATAATTATAACATTGGATATTGAGACAGATAGAACAGTTAATCAAAGAGGAGGAAAATGGGTTTTTGAAAAGGCAAATTGGGATAAATTTGAAGAATTGTGTGAGGAAAAAATGGTTGCAATTGATTCAAAGGAAGATATTGACATCTTTAATGAAAAAGTGTGTGCGGTAATACTAGAAGCAGCATTAGAATCAATTCCAAAAAGTAAGGGGAAAATGACAAGAAAAGCTGTTCCTTGGTGGACAGAAAAGTGTAGTAAAGTTGTAAAGGATAGAAACAAGGCGTTTAAAATGCTTAAGAGAACACATAACTATAATCATTTAATTTTATTCAAGAAAGCACAAGCACTAGTGAGAAGAACTATAAGGCTAGCCAAAAGAGAAAGCTGGAATGTTTTTTGTAGTGGAATTGGAAGAACAACTCCAGTAGGTGAGGTGTGGAATATGATTAAGAGAATGGGAGGTAATAAGAAAGAATGGGAATATCCGGTATTAGAGTCAGGAGGAGAAATAGCTGTAATTGATAAGGATAAGACAGAAATGCTAGGAAAAACATTAGCACAAATTCATGGATCAGGGAACTTAAGTGAGGAAGGGAAAATGAGAAGAGAAATAACAAAGGGGCAAAATATGGATGTGATGGTAAGATGTGGGGGAATGGAAGGCCAGCCAATTAATTTCCAGTTCAATAGAGATGAATTGATGAGAGCTATTTGTAATGCAAACAGAAAACTTTTATCTCCAGGGAAGGATCAGATTGGATATATAATGCTGAGACATCTGAAGGATAGGGCTGTGGGGAAAATTTTAGAATTATATAATAGAGTATGGGACGAAGGAAAGCTTCCAAAAGCTTGGAAAGAAGCGATAATAATACCTATAAGAAAGCCAGGCAAAGATCCTTCGAATCCCTCTAATTATAGACCTATAGCTCTTACATCAAATGTTTGTAAAATTATGGAAAGGATGATTACAGAAAGGTTGTCATATTTATTGGAAAATAGAGGATTAATATCAAAATATCAGAGTGGTTTTAGAAAAGGTAGAGGAACAATGGATCCTATAGTATGTTTAGAAAATGAAATTAGAAAGGCGCAGGTAAATAAAGAATCTGTGATAGCAGTATTTTTAGATGTCGAGAAGGCCTATGATATGATGTGGAGGGAGGGACTTTTGATAAAATTAAGAAAGATGAATATTGGTGGAAGAATATATAACTGGATAAAAGATTTTCTGGAGAATAGGAGTTTCCAGGTAAAAATAGGGAATGAAGTGTCAAGTACGTTCCAGATAGAAAATGGAACTCCACAAGGGAGTGTAATAAGTCCATTATTGTTTTCTATAATGATTAATGATGTTTTTAACCAAGTAGAACCAGATATTGGTAGGTCTTTGTTTGCAGATGACGGGGCTCTCTGGAAAAAGGGTAGAAATTTATTATTTATTAATAGGAAAATACAAGAGGCAATTAGGAAAGTTGAAGAATGGGCATTTCACTGGGGTTTTAAATTCTCAGTGGAGAAAACTAAAACAATAATTTTTTCTAAGAAGAGGGTTGTTCCAGAAATGAGTTTGAAGATGTATGAGGAAACATTGGAAAGGGTAAAGGTGTTTAAGTTTTTAGGTATTTATTTTGATGTAAAACTTATATGGACTGAACATATTAATAAAATAGTTGAGAAATGTCAGAAGGTTTTAAATATCATGAGATGTATAAGTGGAGTGGAATGGGGGGCAAGTTTTTCTTCTTCAAAAACTATATATGTAGCAATGATTTGGTCTGTTTTTGATTATGGCTGTGTGGTATATGGTTCTGCCTCAAAAAACCTGTTAGGAAAACTTTGTAAAATCCAAGCTCAAGCAATGAGACAATGTTGTGGAGCAGTAAAGACTACACCCATATCAGCTTTACAAGTCCTGGTAGGAGAGATGCCACTAGAGATTAGAAGGAAACAATTAATGATTAATTACTGGGCTAACCTCCAGGGGCATAAAGATGAACACCCTACAAAAGTGGTTATAAAGAATTGTTGGGAACAAAATGTAAGATGTTTAACAAGCTTTGGGTGGTGTAGTAAAATTTATGCAGAAGAATTACAGGTAAATAATATCAAGATGAGTCCAACAGTTGAAATCCAGGATTATGAACCATGGGTTTATATAACACCTCATATAGATCTGCATCTGCTGGAGGTTAAAAGAACAGAAAGAGAAGTTGACTTTAGATATGCTTTCTCAGAATATATCAGAGCCCAATATCCTCGACATATACAAGTATATACAGATGGATCAAAAGATCCAGAACATCAAACAACTGGGGCTGCTTTTTTAGTCAAAGTTACTAGTAATCAGTGGATTAGTGGAGTAAAGCGAACATCAAATCATTTGGCAGTTTATACTGTTGAATTGATAGGAATCCTTTTGGCATTACAGTGGGTAGAGGAAATAAAACCTGACAATGTTTTAATTTGTACAGATTCAGTTTCAGTTTTGAAGAGCTTGAGATCTTACAAATCTAATCATCAAGATATTCTTTTTAATATACTACATATGCATTCAAGAATTGTCCAAAATGGTATATCAATCAGTTTTATGTGGATTCCAGCACACATAGGAATAAGGGGAAATGAAGAAGTGGATATATTAGCAAAACAAGCTTTACAGAAAGATATAATAGAGTTACAAGTTCCATTAAGTAAATCAGAGATGAAGGTGTTAATCTGGAGTAAACTGATAGAAGAATGGCAAGTAGAGTGGAACAATGGGACAAAGGGTAGATTCCTTTTCAGCTTATTAAACAAGGTAAATCAAAATATAAAGAGTATAGGTAAGTCAAGGAAAGAAGAGATTATTTTCAGCAGAGTATTATTAGGGCACTCAAATTTAAATAGCACACTTAAAATAATAGGGAAACACCCAAACGGGTTATGTGAAATCTGTAAGGTTGAAGAAACAGTAACTCATGTATTTCTTGATTGTAGAAGATATGAGCAAGAAAGAGGGAAAAATGATAGAAGAATTAAGAAAGAAGGTAAAGCAGGAAATAAATTTTAAGGTTTTAATAAAATGGGCAAGTGAAATAAATAGTAAAGTTTTCTTCGATTTTATTAGAGAAACGGGTTTGGTGAATAGATTGTAAAACTCTGTTCCACACTCCGGAGCAGAAGGTGGCGGTAATGCACCTATTTAAGTTGGTTGCAAGCCGCCGTTAATAATCAAAAAGAAGAAGAGAGACTCGGTCGCGCGCGCGGTCTCTCTCTTTCTCTTCAGAGCCAGGCGTGTAAACAAGTCTTCACCGTCTCCAAACTAAGCGCTGTCTTGCTCTCTCTCCCGCGCACATATTAATCAAAATAAATCGACACGGTGGTAAAATGTCGAAAGACAAAGTTTCATGTGGAGCATTCAGAGATTTTTTTCCCTTAATTACCGCTGGGTGAATTGTGCTAAATAAGTTGTTGCCTTATCTTCTCTGAAAAGCGTCCCCGACATTCAGCTGACATAAAACAACACTTTAATTAAACGAATAAAACTATCCAGTGATGAAATGTTTTCTGTGTTGACACAAATCTTGGATGTCCATGTCCACGACACGTCCAATTCGCGAACTAATGACTCATTTGAACCGATTCATTTTAATGAATGGATAAAACAATAGGTTACTTGCGTAACCCCGGTTCTCTGATAGCATTAAGTGAGGTGTCTCACTATGGGATACGCCCCTTCCGCGGATTCCACAGAAGTCCTATTACATTACGCCAGCCCCAATTGGCTGGCAGACATGACGCAGTGTCTGGGAGTGGCTACCCCACCCCTCAGTATAAGAGGAGCAGCACTGCGTCATTACGACATTCAAAACAAGCACACCTCTTCCTCGCTTCACACAGCAAGGAGGGTGATCTGGTGAGACACCTCACTTAATGCTATCAGAGAACCGGGGTTACGCAAGTAACCTATTGTTCTCTTTCAAGCATACGTTTCGGTGTCTCACTATGGGATATACTAACTCCCGTAATGCCAGATAGCCTGCCTCGAAGTCTCCTGCCAACCACAGCACCACCTCTAGGGCTGAAAGTTTCATGACTCAACTCCAACGCTCAAAACTGCATGCGCCAAAGTTTGAGCTGTAACATCCAGTTTATAAAACCTTGCAAACGTATGCGGTGAGGACCAACTCGCCGCTTTACAAATATCCTGTATCGTGACTCCTTTAAAGAAAGCCCACGAAGTTGACATTCCCCGTGTTGAGTGCGCACGTAAACCAGTCGGGGGCGCATGGCCCTTACTGGAATATGCCAATGAAATCGCCTCCACTATCCAGTGCGACAAGCGCTGCTTAGTAATCGGCTTCCCCATTCTTGGCTTCATCCAAGATACGAACAGCTGATCACTCTCCCTGAACCCTCTGGTTCTTTCTATGTAGATGCGTAAAGCACGCACAGGGCATAACTCATTTAGCTTTTGCTGTCTCAATGAAGCAAAAGGTGGTGGATAGAAAGCTTTTAGCTCAAAAGGAGTGACAGAATTAACTACCTTGGGCATAAATGCAGGATTAGGCTTCAAAACTATCCCTGCATCCCCGGGCATGAACTGCATACATGCTGAATGCACCGAAAGCGCATGAATCTCACTTACGCGTTTCGCTGAAGCCAAAGCTAACAGCAGCGCCGTCTTAAACGACATTATTTTAAAATCAATCTTGTCCAGTGGCTCAAACGGGGACATTGAGAGCGCATCAAGTACCAGTGCTAAATCCCATGAAGGGGAAAGCGGTTTTGAAACTGGCAAAACGCGACGCGCGCCCTTCATGAACCTGCACACTAAAGGATGCTGCCCAACGGTTTTACTATCAAAACCTATGTGACAAGCAGAAATAGCAGCCAGATACACCTTGACGGTTGAAAACGCTTTTCCCTGGTCTATCAAATCCTGTAGAAATGATAGAACTATTGCCACTGAGCATTGAAAAGGAATCTCATTCTTAGCCGCGCACCAGCGCTCAAACACGCCCCATTTGCAGTCGTAGAGAGACCTAGTCGACGAAGCTCTAGCATTCTGTATAGTTCTGATGACATTGTCAGACAGACCGGTTGTGTTCAAATTTAACCACTCACAGGCCAGGCCCATAGTGCCAAGCGTTCTGGATGGGGATGAAGGATTTCCCCCCCCGCCTGTGACAGTAGATCTCTGCGTAACGGGAGAGACCACGGGTCTTTGTATAGCATACGTATGATCTCCGCCAGCCAGTATTTCCCTGGCCACCTCGGAGCTATTAAAATCAGCTTTAGTCCCCCCTCCCTCACTCTGTAGAGTGTTGGGGATATTAATGCTATCGGTGGGAACGCATACAGAAGAGTGCGGGGCCAGTCGTGTGCCAGCGCATCTATCCCCAGAGGCGCGCTCTGATCTTTCAGGGAGAAAAACAGAGGACACTGAGCATTGTCGTGGGACGCAAACAGGTCCACTGTCGCTCTGCCGTATAATTCCCAAATCTGTTCGACCACTTCCTTTTTCAATTTCCACTCTCCGTAGAGTGGATTTCCCCTGGATAGCAGATCCGCACCCTGGTTCAGAACGCCCTGTACGTGCGTCGCTCTCAGGGATAAAAGATTGGCATGGCTCCACAAAATCAGTTTGCGTGCCAGCGTGTGTAAGGGAAGCGATCTTAGGCCCCCCTGTCGATTTATATATGCCACAACTGTGGTGTTGTCCGTTCTCACAAGAACATGATGTCCTTTCAGAAAAGGAAGAAAATGCTTCAACGTTAGAAACACGGCCAGCATTTCCAGATAGTTTATGTGAAGATCGGTCAGATGATGACCCCATCTTCCATTCACTATCCTGCCCTCGTGAATGCCCCCCCAACCGGACAACGACGCGTCCGTCGTTATGACTTTTCTGGTTCGAACCACACCCATAGGAACCCCCTGAACCAAGAAGGTTGGGAATCTCCACTGGCGCAGTGCAAAGACTGCCTCTGACGTCACTCTCACTCTCCTTCGGGAGTGTCTTAGTGGGTCCAGTCTCAGAGATGCTACCCAGCGCTGAAATTCCCTCATAAATAGTCTGCCTAAGGGAATAACCATTAGGGCTGAGGCCATCAGACCCAATAATCTGAGGCATGTGCGGAAGGAAACAGTTTTCCCCCTCTGAAACTCGGCCAGGCATAGGGTGAATTTTCCCACCCTGTCCTCTGACAGTCGCGCTCTGAATGTCACAGAGTCCAGTAACAGCCCCAGATATGTTATAGACTGTGCGGGAGTCAAAACACTCTTTTCGGTGTTTAACTTTAAACCCAGTTTCTGAATGTGTTCCAGAAGCATAGTTGTGTGATTTTTCGCTTCTTGCTTTGACTGAGCTGTCACCAACCAATCGTCTATGTAGGTAGCGAGACGAATGCCCCTTTCCCTGAGCGGGGTAAGGGCCGCTTCTGTACATTTTATAAATACTCTCGGGCTGAGAGACATGCCAAATGGTAGAACCAGGTACTCGTATGTTACTCCCAGGAAAGCAAACCTCAGGAATTTCCTGTGGGGTGGGTATATGTTTATGTGAAAGTATGCGTCTTTCAGGTCGATTGATGTGAACCAATCGCCCGGGCGCACCAGATTTAGGAGTGTGGCATGAGTGAGCATTCTGAACTTGTACTTCCTTAGGTATTTGTTCAGCGCACGTAGATCTAATATGGGACGAAGAGCACGAGTTCCTTTCTTTGGGACTAGAAAGTATCTCGAGTAAAACCCACTGCGGCTTTCCTCGGGTGGGACCACTCGTATCGCCCTTTTCTTCAACAGGGAGTTTATCTCGTCCTGAAGAACGTGCTTTAATTCTCCCCGCACCTGAGAATGAATTATCCCTTTGAAGTGCGGGGGGGACTTTGCAAACTGCAGCCTGTACCCGAATTGTATTGTCTTTAATACCCAGCGGGACTGTGTGCACTCTCGCCAGTAATCTATTTGTAGCGTTCTGGCGCCATCGTGTGGCTGAGTCATGAACGAGTTTGTGGTCTGTACTGCGCATGCGTGTACACTTAGAGTTTGGACTGAGTCTGTGTGGCTCATCACCTCTAAGGGCTCGAACGCTCCCCGAGGTGATGTTATAGTGTGCTCTGTGAACATGTTTTGCAACATTTTTTGGGGAAATGTGTTTTGCAACATTCTTTGGGGGTACAGTGAAAACTTTATTGAGTTTTGAACATGAAAAGTGCTTGTGACTAGTGGGTGGGTGTGCACCACTGCACCGTGTCTTTTCCTTTTCACCGCTCTGTTTCCCCCGGCCCAACCGGGCGCTGTTTTCCCCACAGAACATCTGTGCACCGAGGAACTCGTCATGTGTTGAACGCTGAACGACTGAGGGTCGGGAGCTAGCCAACTGGGGGGCTGTTGACTCCCTCCCTTGGGGAAGACCGTGTCAAACTGCCTTCTTCTTCCTCCTCGCTCCCTGAAGATGGGGCTGGGGATGAGGCTGAGGGGCTGGCTGGACCGTCTGAGCTGCTGAAGGCGGATAGTTCTTCCTATGCCAGCCAGATCTCTGCTCTTGCACTCCACTCTGACCCGCTGCACTCACGATAGGTCTCTGCCGTTTCGGAATGCGAAAGCTGGGAGGTGGGCGGGCCGTAACCTGCGCGAAGGTCTGCCGGGGTGGCGGAGGAGGTGCAGTCTGTGTCTTCCTCGGCATACAGAGTTGCAAGGCCTCGTCGTCCCTCTTTTTCTCTTCGCATCGTTTTTGCATCAGTGTCAGAGCTGAGCCAAAAATGCCCTCTGGAACGACCGGTGCATCCAGGATGGCTTCTTTTTCCCTGTCAGAGAGATTAGCCAGATTAAGCCATCGCCCTCTCTCTTGGATAACCATTGTGGCCATGGCTTTCCCAGCAGCTTGAACCGCGCATCTCTGAAGACGCAGAGAGAGATCCGTGACAACACAGATCT
Source organism: Scardinius erythrophthalmus (assembly GCF_964197995.2). Classification (NCBI taxonomy): domain Eukaryota; kingdom Metazoa; phylum Chordata; class Actinopteri; order Cypriniformes; family Leuciscidae; genus Scardinius; species Scardinius erythrophthalmus. The sequence continues at coordinate 44,296,257 of NC_138231.1, forward strand.
CTTCCCAGTGTGTCTGACCTGGTGTGGTAGACACTTCGTCCTGCAGCTCCGCTTGGTATGCGGTCAGCAGAGAGATCGCGTTCATAGCCCTGGCAGAGAGTGCGACTGCTTTATAAGCGCGCTCCGTCATGCTGGACTGGAAACGGTCAGCTTTAGATGGCAAGGTCGGATTTGCAGCCGCCGTGCGCTTCGGTTGCAAGTGCGCGGCAACCAGTGGCTCCATGGGGGGCAATCGGAGAAGGCCTTCCTTCTCCATCCCCTCCACATCGAGAACGGAGCCGCCCTGCACTGGCATCTTGCTGGTAAACGGCTTGTCCTTCCATGTAACCGCGAGCTCCTCGAGGAGCTCTGGGAAAACAGGAAGGAGCTGCCGTGCTGCTCGTTTTGCACTCGGCAGCCTCTTCCCCTCATAGCGAGACTTTGCAGTCTCTGCTACCACGGTCGGCCACGGAATATTAAGTTTCCCTGCAGCGCGTTTGCACACATCTTGCAGATCAACACTCACGAGCGGGGAGGGTGGTGGCCCGCCCGCCTCTTCCATGGGTCCCGCCGCAGCGAGGAGCTGTGCCGGTTGTGCGGAGGTGAGGAATGGTGAGTCCTCGAAATCTTCCTCTTCGGAAAGAAGGAAGTCCGATTGCTCCTCTCCCTCGTAATTAAGCGCGTCCTCTTCCTCGTCCGAGCTCAGACTGGGTTCGGTAGGTAGAGGCATGCACACATCGAGCTGCTCACTCCAGGATAGAGCTGCTGTGGTGGGCAGCTCTACAGGGATGGATACCTGCGGGGTGGCAGCTGGCGCGGGGCTAGGTGTCATGAGGGGATCCATGCCAGACAAGCTAGCTTGGCGTGCTAGCCTGCGACGAAGGCTCTTCATGGTGAAGCGTGCGCAATGTTCACATGAACCGGGATTCTCGATAGCCAATTGAGCATGTTTCAGCCCGAGACATGCAGAGCAGACCTGGTGTGTGTCTTTGCATGAAATTTTGTTCCCGCATGAACAGAGTCGCACAGAATCTCCCCCACTAGCCGGGACAGTCTGCATTGCTGCAGCCATCATAGTGTCGAACAATCCTTGCAATCGGCTGGAATGCTAATCGAAGGAGCCAGGCGAAAAACGGCGTGGTGGCCAGTAATTCGTCCGGAGGTTCGTAGGCTTCTGGTGTGAAGCGAGAAGAGGTTTTTGAATGTCGTAATGACGCAGTGCTGCTCCTCTTATACTGAGGGGTGGGGTAGCCACTCCCAGACACTGCGTCATGTCTGCCAGCCAATTGGGGCTGGCGTAATGTAATAGGACTTCTGTGGAATCCGCGGAAGGGGCGTATCCCATAGTGAGACACCGAAACGTATGCTTGAAAGAGAACAACTGATCTTTCCAACAGTGGACTCAGCTCAGGAGACGACTGAATCGGTGTATAATCAGCAACACTTTACAATAAGGTTCTATTTATTACATAAATTACATAAAAAGTACAGTTTGCTTACTCAAGCATAAGCTTTAAAATAAATAAAACTCCTTGTTTTTTTTGAAAAGCATATGACTAAATTTTTCCACACAGTGCTATCAAGAATCGATAAGAGAATCGTTAAAGAATCGGATTGATAATCAGAATCGTCGGTGGCATTATTATTATTGATAAAATCTTATCATTTCCCATCCCTATGTGAAGACGGTAACATTATAATCAAACATTAAAGAACATTCATGTTTTTTAAAAAAATTTTAAGAGTTAAAAGTTTAAAATATTTTGCTAACATGAAGTCTTGTGTCACTGTCAGTCTTATTACATCAGTGCAAAACTAGGGTATGCAGATTAAGACCACTATTCATCAGCATGCATTGATTAATCCCATGGCATGTAGCAAAAAAAAAAAAAAAGGTGCGACCAAATCATGCTGGTGCGACCAACTGAGAAAGTTTGGTAGCACCAGTGCAAGTGGGTCTTGAGATTGATTATACTTGTCTAGGTGGGTCCCAGAATGAAAAAGTTTGGGAACCCCTGATCTAGAGCACAGTGCTTTGAGAGGCTGGTATTAAAGCACATCACAACCAGTCTACCATCGACCCTAGATCCACACCAGTTTGCCTATAGAGCGAATAGATCAGCGGATGATGCCATCACCATAGCCCTTCATACAGCCCTAAACCATCTAGAGCACAGTGGGACATACAGTATGTGAGGACGCTCTTTGTAGATTACAGTTCTGCATTTAAAACAATCATCCCAGACATCCTCATCAGGAAGCTGTCTGACCTTGGACTCTGCTCCAGTATCTACTACTGGATTATGGACTTTCTAACCAACCGGCCCCAAAGTGTGAAGCTCGGCCCCCACAAATCCTCTACCCTAACTCTCAGCACCGGCTCCCCTCTGTTGTACTCATTGTACACCTATGACTGTAACCCTTCTTACTCCAGCAACACCATCATAAAGTTTGCCGACGACACCACACTTGTCGGACTCATTTCAGGGGGAGATGAGACGGCCTACAGAGCAGAGGTCCATAGACTGGTCACATGGTGCACAGAAAACAACTCGACTCTCAACATCGGGAAAACCAAAGAACTAATTATAGACTTCAGGAAGTGCCGTGCCGACCACATCCCTCTTTCCACCAATGGGTACCTAGTGGAGAGGGTTCACAAATTTATAACTCCTGGAAACCCTCATCTCGGACAGACTCACATGGACGGACAATACCACAGCAGTGGTAAAGAAGGCACAACAGCGCCTGTACTTCCTCAGACTTCTGTCTGAGAAGCTGTTGGTGCTCTTCTACCGTTCCTCCATAGAGAGCGTCCTGGTGTACTGTGTGACTGTGTGGGACGCTGGATAACGCAAGGAAAGAATACAGAGAGTGATCAACACAGCACAGAAGATCGTCGGCTGTTCTCTTCCCTCACTAGAGGAAATTGCCAATTCAAGACTGCTTTCAAAAGCCACCAAGACTGCACTTGACTCTTCTCACCCTGATCACCCGCTGTCTGAACTCTTGCCCTCAGGGAGACGGTACAGATGTCAGAAGACAAGGACTAGTAGATTTAGGAATAGCTTCTTTCCAAAAGCAGTAACAGTCCTAAATGAAGCTAAACTTTTTTTATGCAGTTTGCACAGTTACTCAGCACTTTATCATACTAGAATATTTATTAGCCACTTAGTAGGAGAGTGGGTAAATAGTGTTTTTTTATGTTTTGTGTTATGGTTAGGGTGTGTTTGCAGGAAAGATGAGAGCATGATGAGTGAGTGTACTCTGTGTGTGTGTGTGTGTGTGTGTGGGCGTGTGTGTGTGTGCGTGTGTGTGTGTGGGCGTGTGTGTGTGTGCGTGTGTGTGTGTGTGTGTGGGCGTGTGTGTGTGTGCGTGGGCGTGTGTGTGTGTGCGTGTGTGCGTGTGTGTGTGTGGGCGTGTGTGTGTGTGCGTGTGTGTGTGTGTGTGTGTTTGTGTGTTTGCAATGAATATGTTGTGAAATGAGTTTTATATACTGTATATGTGTCATAATGACGCACCTTACTAGAGTGGCTCTATAATCTGGTTTTATTTAAATGCAATGATAATAAAGGCGTTCATTGAAGGACACTGAGAAATATCTGTGCTTCAGCATTATTATACAACACATCATATTTCAGCTGTCTTCTATCAGGACAAATAAAGGAACGGATCATAAGGACTCAGAAACGGAGCTAGTGACACAGAAGTGGCTCAACTTACCCAACATTAGGGGTTAAGTATGTTGTTGCAGAACGTCTACCATTCAGAATATTTCCATGCAGTGAAATATCAAAAAATACCAACATTAAATTCTGAGACAACAAAATAAAGTTTACCAAAAAAAAAAAGGCTTTTATTAAATAAAGACAATAAGTTCAAGTTCAAGTTACTTTATTTGTACCCGAAGGTAGACTTTGTGTGCAGTAGAGTCCTCATACACACACATGGAAAACAAAGGAGCACATTCAACTTAAGACAGTAAAAAATAGGAAATGGCAACAATAAAAAAAAAAAAATTTAAAAATGAAAAACAAGTAAAAAAGTAAAAAACAATATTATTGTTCCTCATTGCAGCTGGATTATATATGCTACAACTATCCTTTTTAGTAAATTCTACATTTCATAGTTTATGGCTAATTTTTCACCAAGAAAAATGTTACATTTATGAACTAATGAGACTAATGACTAAATATTGAAAAAGAATGAAAGGTTAAAACTAAATAAAGAAAATCCTAGAAAATAATTACTGGACCTGCAAACAAAAGAAACAAAAAAAAGGTTTAATAAGGTTTGGGAGAACTGGAGCTAAAGACTGAAACTTGACTAGAGTAAAAACACAGAAACAAGAAAACTATAGAATTATCAAAAGGAAATTGTCAGAAAAGTAAAACTAAATCTAGCAGTGACTGACCACACACACACACACACACACACACACACACACACACACACACACACACACACACACACACACACACACACACACACACACACAATGAACGCAACGAGCCAGCAAAGACATGAAGGAAAGAGCGCGATATAAAGGGACGAGAGGACTAGACGGGGACTAAGCGAGGGGGCGTGGCAACAGGAAACAAGGAGGCGGGGCTAAAGGAGCACATGGCCAACACACACAAAGACAAAGTCATGTGATCAGACACTAGAGGAACAAGGAGACACTGAACAGAGACAGAACAGACACGACTGTCAGGGCAGGAGCAGAAGTGGTAAAGCTTCTCTTCCTGAAGAACCGAGATGAACTCAGCTTTCACAGCATCTCTGTGTTTATAATGGCACAGATCTTCCTCATGCTCTCCTGACTGGTTAAACTCTGTGTGATTTATGAATGTTGTTCCTCATTAATTAGTTTCTGCTGACACAGTTTATCTGCAATGATCTGGACGTGTGTAACCCCCTGAATGAGATCTGGCCAATGCTTATCGAAATATCTTGCTTTATCTTCTTCACTATCCAGACGCGGCTCGTCTCTCTTACGGACGAATCAGATCCAGTTCATCTTTCTTAACGACTGCAGTCCAGACGGTCTTCTGATCCTCTTCTCTGAGAAGAGTCATGTGCAGATCAGTCTTCAGACGAGTGTTGACCTTGAAGAAGTTTGGGGGAGTCTCTCTCCTAAAGGAGATGCCTTCATTGGGATGGATCAAGGCACCAGGAAGGGTCAGGAAGTGTGGCGTCTTCATCCGGAACGGCCTGTCAGGTTTGGGATACGGTATCGGGTCAATACTCTTTTCAGTCTTCTCAACTTTTTCTTTTTCATAATCATCATATGGAAAGAAGTAGATAAACAGGATGAGAGGATCTTTAGAGCGCATGTAGAGAAGAAGATCGCAGTGTTCGTACAGTCGCTTTATCCGACTTGTAATCACTGTTGCGGTAGAGAAGGATGGTTGGAGGATCTTAGCGTGGAATCGGGTCAGCTGCACCGGTTCTGTGGTTATTCCCTCGTCTTCTACGGTGAGGACTTTCACAGAACCTTTGAGAGAGGGGTCAGAGTCTCCTAAACAGGCGTAATGGGGCAGATGAACTTCCTCCAGTTTCCCTGAGGTCACCGTCAGCTCAATCACTGGCCCGATCCGGCTGCACTGCAGCTTCCCCAGCTCTCCGTTGAGGAAGGATCCGCCTACGGCCCGGTACTGGAGGGTGACGGCACAGTCACAGACCCAGCGCATTCTGGTCCTGGCACACTCGTAGCGGCCTGGGTCAGTGCTGACCGTGAACTTTGACCCTCCTTCCTCTGTACGGGCCGACGGCTCGACCTGAAGCCACTGGTCAGAGTCCGCTATATGGACACAGGACTGGCAGGTCAGCAGCGGAGGACTGTCGGGCCCAGAGGGTTTGGGCTGAGAGGACCTGTGGAGAACCAGGAGAAGACAGGAGCAGAGACTCAGCCGGTTCTTATGCAGTTCACTGAGGAATAAACTAATCAATAACAGTCGCCGGGGACTTTACCTGCGTTAGTAGTTATTCAGTAGTATTATTTTACTTTCTAATAATTCAACGGACCTGAGTCAATTATTCCTTACATAATGGATGAAAATTACATTTAATAAAAAAAAATAAAAAAATAAGAATTCATATGAACTGTATTTATTTGCCTTTTCATCTGACTAATCGAAAAAATAATCCACAAATTAAAGCATTATCAAAATAATCATTAGTTGCAGATCTCATCTCTCTGTGTGAACTCAGTGTGTTTGACTCTCATAGAGAAGTTAAATCACCCACTATATGTTCATGTTTACACTCACCTGGGGTCAGAGGTCACTGCTTCATCACTGGGGTCAGAGGTCACTGCTTCATTGTTCTCCATCATAAGAAACCCAGTTCAGATCTGCATATGGAAACACAGAGAACAAATCATACATAATATAATTATTCCTGTAAGTTTCGTGAAAACAGAAACATTAGTTGAGGAGGACGGAGGGTTTAAACATTGTTTACGCATCTTTTTTCTGACAGACCACAACAAGATCACTGAAGTTCAAGCTCAGCACAGAAGAGGCCATTATATGCAAGTCATGGCTGAGAAATATGAGTTTATACTGTGAATTCTAACATTCAAAAAAAGGCCTGGGAAAGTGTTGCTCAGATTTTGAAGTCTTTGCAAACTCACAACTCTAAGACTAGAGATGACACTCCTCATAATCAGCAGATCTGTGCTAGTGAAAACAAGGCCCCTAAAGATGAGGACTTTGATGATCTTGATGATTATGATGTGCTGATGTCAGAGACTCTGAAACTGATTCTGAGAATATATCTCTGATTCTGAAATAAAAGAAACAACTCTAAAAACAAGCTTCAAGTTCATGTATGCTCATTTATTATTTTTGTATTTCAGTGATGAATTTCCAGACATCAGTTCATTCATCCTTCCTTCGTCAGATTTATCTGATCTGGAAAGGCTTGAAATCAAATAAAGGATCAGCCAGAACAAATGAAGAAGTTGGTAAGTTAAAGCCCTTGCCTTTTTCACACAATTTGTCTTGTCTATGTTTATGGATACTCAGTTATTGTTGTTTTGTTATTTTGGCTGTATTGCGGTTTCATTTTGTGTGTGTGTCTAAAAAAGGTAACCTATTTTGGAATTATTGGTGGGTTCCACTAAGGAAGCTGTGTGGCGTATCCTGGGAAAACTCCTGCAAAACAAAAAGTGGCGTTTCGTGCATTGGCCCTCAGGCCTGCTGTAGTCAGTAAGCTGATTTTATATATGCATATATTCCAGTACGAGGCTGCTATACAGTCTGTCGTGTAAGACTACTTTCATATCAATACGTTGAATGTGTGTTTTTTCCTCTTCTAAGGGTTTAAGTAACATTGTCTTTTCTGACCTGTAGTTAGAGGAAAACCAACAACAACAACAAAACATCCATCATATGCAGGCTGCACTTGTTTGATAACAATCCTGTTTTTTTTTTTAAAATCAACACTCTGTTACACGAAAAAGTATAACTATCTATTTTTGACTATTGTTTTCTATTTACAGATGCCGTGAGGACAAATGCCCACACCAAGATGTCCACTGATGAAGAGGAGAAGAAGTATAGAACAAGATGGCTACAGCTTCTCCTGACAGGGATGGAGGAAAGAGCGAAATCTAACGTGCTTAATGCAGAATTTACTTTTACCTCTAATTAGTTAATTTAAGATGTCTTCATACTTGTGCACTTTTTATATTTTTTTATATTCATTCATTTTTATATTAAACTTTATTTACAAAGGTGTTTAAAGATATTTCTTCATACTTATATAATTTTATTTAAAAAATATATATATTCAACTTTGTTTAAAAAGTAGCCATTCTCAGTTTATTTAAAAACTGGTGTTTTAGGATATTTCTTAACTTGTGCAATGCTATATTTCTTATGTTCAAATGTATTTAAAAGTTTCTTTATACCTGTGCACTTTTTTTTAAATTCAAAAAACATTTTTAGATGCAAGTTTATTTCTTTATACTTGTGCAATTCCCTAAATAACTTATATTCAATTTTATTTTTAAAAAAGTGTTTTAAGTTGTTTCTTGATGCATCTGCAATTTTATAAAGAAATTTATGTTCTTCATATTTTCTGGCCTTGGTTTTTATATCATTTGCAAGAATTATGGGATAAATATAATAAGATGTTTTAAGTTTATGTCTGCATTTTATTCATAAGTTAGTATATAAGTGTTGGATTGACTTCTGCATCTTCTTTCATGCGCGTCTCCGGCTGGATCTGAGCAGAACTGGCCCGCGTGTGTTCTGCTGTCTGGGACACTTTACATGCGCCACAACTCCATACAGTTCATACTGGAGGATCGAGTTTAATATGAGAGCGACGCGAATGAGAAAACATTGTACAATAATATGACATGATATCAGAGAGCAGAGAGATTAACTAACCGTAGTGTGATATAAATTACAGTTTCAAAACTTCTGAAGGTGAGTTTGCGTTTCCTAAAGATCTTCATACCAGAGAATGTCTCTGTTCAGGTTTATACTTAGGGGAACACCGTTTCTACATAGACAGTATCTGTCTATGGGGGAACACACGGGCACTTCCGGGTGCGCGCACACGCCAGACGGCACTTCAAAATAAAAGTCAGATCTATATTTCAACTGGACCTCAATGAATAAATATAATTTGTAAAAAAAAAAACTTGTCAAAACAAGAGCGTACCTTTTAAGTCTAGCGAAAGGGCATTTCCAAAAACTGAAAATAAACAATGATGAATTACCGAGCCCTTTTAGACTTTGATGCGTAAACTTTTTACACAGAACATTAAACGTTTGCCTGAATAGTCTGATTGCGAGAGATGCGATATAAAAGCCAATCGCAGTCTGGATGCTTACAATTAATTTCTTAGCAGAAAGGTTGGGAACATTTGTTCGTACAATGTGGAAGACATCTGTCTTGTGTTTGGTGCAGATGAAGCGAGTCGAACAGCGTCAAACACGTACTTATGGTTTGTCCGGGGAGGTTATTATATGAGTGGACATTTCACTGGCATTGCTGGGTCAGTCTGTATATCTATGCAAATATTCATATGTATTTGTACAGCGCTATTCAAAAATCAGAAGTGCTTCTGTAAACTATGAAACTGTGAGGAAAAGTAATGCAGGTACTGTAAGTAACGCACACAGAATTATTATAACAGCTCATTTCTTCCACCACTATCATCCTGAACCTGGACATTTCAAAACAGTTTATTTCTATGCTCCGGAAAGCACGCGTTAATATTTTCAGAAGTGGCTTAACACGAAACAGGAAACTCATGAATATGTAAGCCCCGCCCACCGAACAGCGGTAAACGTGACGCATTGGGGTGTCGGACTCTGATTGGCTATTGAGCGACATGAGGGCTAATGATTGGCTTAGCGGTAAATTTGAAAACATTTCGTTGTTGCCAAAATGCAGTTAGCAGAGCGGTGCTAGTTAACGGAGTTATTAGCGATTGATATCTTTATTAATATGTTTTAGATGAGTCTCGTCTAGCCTAAACATCTTCCCTCGGACTTTTTGTGTTCAACAAGAAGAAACGATGGACATTAATTCTTATTTCCAGTAAGTAGCGTCATGACAATGATTCAGGTTCCCTTCAGTTCGTCTGTTGTTGTTTTTTCTCCGCATGATTTCTTACAGTATCATCATGATGTTTGCTCTATATATGACACATCTGTGTGTCTCCCTCTCTGTGCTTGTCGTGTTTCTAACACATTTTGCACTCGTGCTAAGCTAAGCTAAGCTAACGTATGACAGTCTTTGAATCCGTGGCTGCTTCTCATAGTGTTCAACTGTTTACTGTGACGATTAATAACACGAGAGAATATTTAATAACACGAGAGAAGATTAATAACACGAGAGAAATGCAGTAGGCTAGCTCTGGCTTTGTGAAACGTCCTCATCTTGTGTGATTGTCACTAATGTTTATCAGTTGATGTTCACTGATCTTCATCATCATCGGTGTGATTGTCATTTGTCACTTTGTCATTTTATGAAAAAAGGTTGAACAAATTGCAACAGAAGCAAACTCAACTGATTTTGTATCCTCCATATGTCCCGAGTAAGGGGGAAAAAGCCCAGAAGAATCCCATTAGGGGAAAGTTTCGAAAAAGACCCAAATATAGTCTATTCTTACGCCTATTCATTCTTCTTACGTGAATAGGGTAAATATGTTAACCTTTAGATATCACCATGAAAATTACTGAGTTGATTACTTACACCAAGACAAACAAAAAATGTAGTACAAGTTTTTTTAAATGGTTTGTTAACATGGACAAACAGTGCATAATCTAATTACGTATGTGCTAATTTGCATAAATACCACAACAGATCTAAACATTGGGTATAGCCGTGTGAACATGTCCTGTTGAATCTTGTTGACATATAACAGTAAAATACTTAATATTAAGGTCTGAATGCAACCCGTTTAGGTTACCCATGAGCATTCATACATAGAGGCAGGAAGAAGTACAGAAACAGTCCCACAGACCCAAACCCCATCTCTGCAATAATAATTAATAAAGGCTGGTTTAAAGTACTTCTTCCTGCCTCTATGTATTAATGCTCATGGGTAGCCGTAACGGGTTCATTCAGACCTTAACATTAAGTATTTTATTGTTATATGTCAACAAGATTCAACAGGACATGTTCACCCGGCTATACCCAATGTTTAGATCTGTTGTGGTATTTATGCAAATTAGCACATACGTAATTAGATTATGCACCGTTTGTCCATGTTAACAAACCATTTCAAAAAACTTGTAGTGCATTTGTTTGTTTGTCTTGGTGTAAGTAATCAACTCAGTAATTTTCATGGTGATATCTAAAGGTTAACATATTTACCCTATTCACGTAAGAGAAAGAATGAATAGGCGTAAGAATAGACTATATTTGGGTCTTTCGAAACTTTCCCCTAATGGGATTCTTCTGGGCTTTTTTTTCCTTACTCGGGACATATTGAGGATACCAAATCAGTTGAGTTTGCTTCTGTTGCAATTTGTTCAAGGTTGACCCCCATTCTGGCTTAAAATGTCTGGACTATAATGTTTATCAGTTGATGTTCACTGATCTTCATCATCTTCATCATCGGTTTGATTGTCAGTAATGTGTGTGTGTGTTGATGTTCACTGATCTTCATCATCACCATCGGTGTGATTGTCACTAATGTGTGTGTGTTGACGTTCACTGATCTTCATCATCATCATCATCGGTGACGTGTGATTGTCAGTAATGTGTGTGTGTGTTGATGTTCACTGATCTTCATCATCATCATCATCGGTGACGTGTGATTGTCAGTAATGTGTGTGTGTGTTGATGTTCACTGATCTTCTTCATCATCATCATCGGTGTGATTGTCAGTAATGTGTGTGTGTGTTGATGTTCACTGATCTTCATCATCACCATCGGTGTGATTGTCACTAATGTGTGTGTGTGTTGATGTTCACTGATCTTCATCATCATCATCATCGGTGACGTGTGATTGTCAGTAATGTGTGTGTGTGTTGATGTTCACTGATCTTCTTCATCATCATCATCGGTGACGTGTGATTTTCAGTAATGTGTGTGTGTGTTGATGTTCACTGATCTTCATCATCATCATCATCGGTGACGTGTGATTGTCAGTAATGTGTGTGTGTGTTGATGTTCACTGATCTTCATCATCATCATCATCGGTGACGTGTGATTGTCAGTAATGTGTGTGTGTGTTGATGTTCACTGATCTTCATCATCATCATCATCGGTGTGATTGTCAGTAATGTGTGTGTGTGTTGATGTTCACTGATCTTCTTCATCATCATCATCGGTGACGTGTGATTGTCAGTAATGTGTGTGTGTGTTGATGTTCACTGATCTTCTTCATCATCATCATCGGTGACGTGTGATTGTCAGTAATGTGTGTGTGTGTTGATGTTCACTGATCTTCATCATCATCATCATCATCGGTGACGTGTGATTGTCAGTAATGTGTGTGTGTGTTGATGTTCACTGATCTTCATCATCATCATCATCATCGGTGACGTGTGATTGTCAGTAATGTGTGTGTGTGTTGATGTTCACTGATCTTCTTCATCATCATCAGGGCCTTTGAGCTGAGCGTGCGCAGTTATGCTGGCGATGACCCGTTGGACCCCTGGGATAAGTAAGAACATCTCTAATGTCTTCATTATAGTGATGATGAGATGATCTGTGCCTCACTCACGTCTGGTCCGGCAGGTTCGTGCAGTTCCTGGAGAGCAAGCTGTCGCTGGAGGAGCGGAAGGGTCTGTCTGTGGTGCTGGAGCGCATCGTTCACACCTTCCTCCCGGACGAGCGGTACCACAACGACCCGCGCTACGTCACACACTGCGTCAGATGTGTAGGTCCAGCTCTCTCTCTCTCTGTCAGACTCCGGGTCAGATCTGAGAGATGAACACACACTCTCTCGGTCAGACCTGTGAGATGAACACACACTCTCTCGGTCAGATCTGTGAGATGAACACACACTCTCTCGGTCAGACCTGTGAGATGAACACACACTCTCTCTGTGCAGGCCGGTCTCCACAGCGACCCGACGGAGGTGTACGGCTATCTCCACGGCCGCGGCGTGGGCACGCAGACGGCGGCGCTGTACCTGGACTGGGCGCGTCAGTGTGAGGAGCGAGGTCAGCTGACCCAGGCGGAGCAGGTGTACCAGAGAGCGCTGGAGAACAGGGCCGAGCCGCAGGACAGTGTGTTGCAGCAGCTCAGGTGAGACACACTCATATTACATTATATATACAGGTGAGAGACACTGAGACTCAGACATTCTGCCTGTACTGTAACTAAATTATCTTAATTATCACAATTTAACTCTAAATATGTGTGTTCAACACCAAGGAGTGGAGTTGAAGCTTCAAAAGTCCACGTCTCAGAAACATTAATGTGTAGAGGCGTATAAATGCAGACAGGAATAACACTCACAGGAGAGTTTACAGTCGGTGTTTATATAGTTTTTCAGATAACCTGCACATAATGTGCTTTACCTGAGAACATCTAAACTAACTAGTTTCATGCTAATCATAAATGCCAATTAGAGTCGTCATGAAATCAAAATTGACCCCGTGTACTTCTGCTAGCGCACATTACTCGTCCTGTGGTGAATAATGAACATGTGCAAGTTAATGCACAGAAAAAATACGCTGTGGTGGGAAACTTTAATCAGAATCTGAAAATGTTAGACCAGTTCACTCCGTGCACAATATGGCGACCGTTGGCGTTAAACCGTGAGTGTGTGGGCCAGTACTTCGGTGGAAACCTCCGGTGATCTGACAGCAAGAGACGACAGCGACTGAGTTCCATTACCACAGAGATATTAGGATTTTAGGATTCAAGAGAGGCAACTTGCCTTTCAGAGGGTGACCGCCTCAGCACTTCATCGCTGTGTGCTGTTATGTACCGTTTCGTCACGTTACAACAGAGAAGTCAGCGTTCATGCATTACCCTGCGGGACGGGCTGAGTGGATGCAGAAGACCCGACCACATTTTTAAATGCATATAATTTTCAGTATTTCACCTGTGCGTTTCTATGCTTTCTATTAATGCATTTATTTTGTGCAAGTGAGATGAGTAAAGATCATAAATCATCATCTGTCTGGTGTTTATAAGCAGCACATACAGTATTTACTACGTGTAAAATATACACAAACTTACCTCTATTAAACTGTTTGTGGTACCTACAGTTAAAAATGTAAATCTAAAATATGTGATAATATTGATCGAGCAATTGATGCAAGTAAAAATATTTGCGCAGAATTGAGAAAATAGTATTTATGGAGATAAATTGTAGCCTGTCACAGGGCAAACGTGTGAATTTTGTGCATGTTATGCAAACAACTCTAATCGTAGTTGTAACTCTATATTTACAGTAGGCATAACTGTGTATGCAGCATGAGTCAAACACAATCTTCTGTTTGTGAATTAATCATTAATCATTCATTAATCTGGCTATGCATCCGTGCATTTAATTGCCATTGGCTCGTGTGATGGTAAAATGGATCTTAGTAGTATTTTAAGTGATATAATTGATTCTATAAACAACTATAAAAGATAATTTTCGGCTTTCTCCGGCTCCCTGCACCGGGCGTAATTCAAAACCGGAAGTGTCTAACCGCACACTCGCTGATCCGAAATCCAACATGGCGGCCACGTGCAACTAGCCTATATAGGTATAAATCATGTGATCACTTATATCAGTGTTATATATATATATATCATCATATCGTCCAGCACTGAAACTTGTCGTTTTTTTATTTAAAAACATCCAATTATGCAGAATATACGATAAATATTTAATTGAGTTATCAATACAATATATAACAGTGCCGTATACAGAGACTATGATTTATCCCTAATCCAGCTGTTTCTGTAAACTGCAGCGGCTCCTGTTGTTCTCTCTCAGCCGTCTGTAGTAATGCACCTCAGAGTTCTGTCAGAGCTAGTCGATCTCACACGTGTGCGCGGTTAGTGGCATGCACAATATCAAAATATAGAACTGTAAAATTAGGCTTTGTAGTTGACATGGAGATAAGACGTTGGAGCGCAAAAAATGTGATTTCTCCTGTCCAACAACAACCAGGCCTGTAATATTTCTGTCAGTAAGGTTATTTTTCACTCTGATTTCTCTGAAAATAAAAAGCTAGATGATATATTAAACTTTTTCTGTATGATGGGTAAATATCATATTCACAAAGCAAGATACCTTAATTTCAAACCTAGTTGCAAATTTTTTGCTTATGATTTACAGTTATTCTTCACTTCAAAAATCCCCTCCAATAAAAGAGCTTAGAAAATATCCTGTATTATAGAACAAGTTTTATATAAATTGTAAAAATATTTTATTTACTGTTATTATTTACTTTCATTTTCTCTGTATCCCCACATGTTCATGTTCATTGTTTTGTATTATTTCCATTGTAATGCAAAAAACAACAAAAAAAACAGCCCGTTATTTCCGGCGTGCTGATCGAGTCTGTCCCAAAAATACCTCTCAATGCGCCTTGTGGACTCGCGCCAAGGGCCCTATAGGCCTGCACTACATGACGTCACCAAAGTGTGGACTCTGAGGAAGTTCCGGAGTGTGCCATTTGGGACAGGGCCTGAGGCACAGTCAGACAGTAGTCTTGTGCTGGAGGCGGTCATATGCAAACGACTGGTGCGTCACTTCGTACCGTGACGTCACTTCTTGCCATGGATCCAGAACGAGCTGTATTTAGAGCTTGATTAAATAAATGATTCGTTTATAATGGGGAGGACGTCTTAAGCTGTGAAACTTGCAGGAAGTTTTAATGGTACAAAGACCTCTTATATACCAAAAGATCAAGGCAAATTTGGTTTTTCTCATGTCATGACCCCTTTAAAGTTTCCTGAGAGTCACTGCAGCAGCCGTGATGATGTCAGATCCTCCACTCACTCTCTGATGTGTTCACAGGCTCTTCCAGTCTCGGAGGAACACTCAGACAGCAGCGTCAGGTGCAGCACTCTTCCTCCTCTTCATCATCACTCCTCTTCATCACTCTTCCTCCTCTTCATCACTCTGTGTACTGTGGTCTTCCTCACTCTTCCTCCTCTTCATCCCTCAGATCACGTGCGGCAGCCGCTGCAGAACTCACAGCTGGTCAATCAGAACCCCCGGCAGAGAGAAGCCGTCCAGCCGCAGAGCAAGGTACGGTCCACGCCTGTGTGTTCATGATCATCAGATGCAGAACCGGTCATGTGCTCGTGTCCTCAAGCCTGAACACGAGGAGACTCCTGAGGCGTGGGGAAGATGCTAGTTAAAGGTCCCATGACATGCTACTTTTTGTAGGCTTTAATATAGGCCTTAGTGGTCCCTAGTACTGTATCTGAAATCTCTTTTCAAAAATTCAGCCTCGGTGCAGAATTATAGACACTATAAGCCAGTCCCAGAATGAGCTTCCTTCAGACGGGCCGTTTCGGTGTCTGTAGCTTTAAATGTTAATGAGGAGGAGAAAGGCGGCGTAAGGTGGAGGGTGGGTGTGGCCTTGACCATCTGCGGCAACGGTAGACCATGCATGTTTACATTGGATATATTGCAATGGCACGGAGACACGCAGTCTTTCAAGTATTTCAGTTTGACCCAGAATCTGATCCGGATGGAGAAGCAACGGATGAAGAAGTTGCAACTCAGCGGCTCCAGCAGGACGTTTCCGAATGGTTAGTTTAAAATACTATGTCTGGACTTTATTCGGATGGTTTAGTTATTATCATGTAGCTAACGCTAACCTACTGTTGCCTTTTCACGAGAGATCTGTAACATCTGTAATTTATCTTATTACAATTACATCAAGCTCTGCGATCTTGAAATGCGGATATCGCGCACGCCGTATAACCAACAGGAAAACGCTATCCAAATAACAAAGAAGTGTACAACACTCGCGTTACAGTGTGTGTATTCACACACATACTTGATGCTGTCTACCTTTACATTAGCGCAAGTAACTGCATAGCTAATGTTACAGCCACATTCTACGTGTAACAAGCTAGGTAACCATAAACAGTAAAGCAACAACTTGTATCATTAGTTGACTTACTTGTCCGAGGTGTGTAACGTTAGCTGAGCCAAAGAGAGTTGGTACTGATCCAGACTTTAGTTTCAGACGTTCAGCAAGCCCAGCTCTGTATTAACCCCTCGGTGTTCATTTGTACATCCAATTATTGAGCAATTATTGAGAAATTATTATGCTTCGCTCGCTCAAAAGCCATTATATCTCTCGTGGACAAACTAAAATCGCGCGCGCGCTTTCCTACTTCCTTTTGCATTTTCTCATGGGCGGGCAAAGCAGAGACAGGGGCGGTAACATTCCTCCTTATAACGTCATAAGGAGGAGATTCAAGATCAGCGCGATTGAGCGTCCATTTTCTCAAAGGCAGAGAAAGATAGCAAAAGCTCGATTTACACCGATTAAAATTTCTAGAAACTTGGGGACCATATACAGGCTAGGGGAAGTCATATTAATGTTAAAAAAAAACAGAAAGTGAAAATTTCATGTCATGGGACCTTTAAAGCCAACAACATGATTGTTCGCTGTGTTTTTCACCGAACTGGGTCGGATGCCTTCAGAACACTTCAGATGTGCAGCACGAGTCACATGGGCGTACTTTATGAGGCTTTAGTTTGCATCCTTTTTTAAAGCTTTTGAATATAGTATCCGCAGTTCATTATTGATGTCAATCAAGTAAAATTCACTTTCACACAACAGAATCACAGTGGTTCATATGCGTATCCAGTATTCATATAGACTCATGCTTCAGCTCTTCTGAAGTCACATGATGCTCTGTGTGAGAATCAGACCCATATTCGTGTCTAGCTCTGTTTGGCATGATCGTGAGAAAATCAGCAATGTTCGATGATTCATGAGTAAATTATTCTTCTGAGTCTTTTTTTTTTTTTTTAAATGAATGAGTTGATCCAGTTCATCGGTGAACAGAAACCTTTATGATCAGTGCATAACACATGAAGCACGTGTGACTTCCAGAGGTGTCTAGTAACGAAGTACAAATACGTTACATTACTTAAGTAGAAATTTTGGGTATCTATACTTTACTGGAGTAATTATTTTTCAGACGACTTTTTACTTCTACTCCTTATATTTTAACGCAATTATCTGTACTTTCTACTCCTTACATTTTAAAAATAGCCTCGTTACTCCTAGTTCATTTCGGCTTGTTTTCATTCCGGCTTGTTGTCGCTAAAAAAAAAATTGGCCAATTACACAAACGGTTAATAGATCTGAGTCCCGCCTCCTGAACACACATCGCTAAACTGATTGGCTTTGTGTTTTCTTTTCTTTCTAACTTGTGAGAAGCTGTAGTCACATTTGGTTGTGTGAAGCGCCAAAACTCCTCCGAGTCCTAAGGAAACCTAGATGCGGTAAGCGAGGGAGAAATCAACAGTTCTGTGCTCAAGAATACGGGGCAAATCGCGTCAAATATTGATTTGGGGACAGACGTTTTTACAATATAATGGCAATCGTAACATAACACTAACATAATCGTTTGTGTGTGTGTGTGTGTGTGTGTGTGTGTGTGAGAGAGAGAGTGTGTGTGTGTGTGAGAGAGAGAGAGAGAGAGAGAGTGTGAGTGTTGTGTGTGTGTGTGTGTGTGTGAGCGAGAGAGAGTGAGTGAGTGAGAGTGTGTGTGTGTGTGTGTGTGAGCGAGAGAGAGTGAGTGAGTGAGAGTGTGTGTGTGTGCAACTCCACATTATAGGGTCAAAATATCCCCACAAAGATGTCAATATCCGAAATCCTTGTCCTTTTGAGGATTTTTTCTTTTCTTTCAGAAAACAGCTTATAAATCAGACTTTTGTTTTTTGAAAATGTAAAAATGCAGACAGTTTTCTGTGATAGGTAAGGTTAGTCTATGGGGGGTAGAATACACAGTTTGTTTGTACAGTATAAAAATCATTATGTCTATGGAAAGTCCCCATAAAACATGAAAAAAATAACATTGCTTGGTCTGTTGAAGGCTGGGGCCTCATTTATAAAACTTGGCGTAGGATTTGCGTCAGAAGTGGCGTACGGATGAAACATATGACGTGCGTACGCACAGAAATATTCAGATTTATAAAACCGTGCGCACGCTCGTCCTACGCAGTTTTCCTTAATAAATCACAATCAATTCTAAATGTAGCGCAGCTTTTGCGGCTTCATGTCACGCCCATAGTTGTCCATAAATAGTCTGTGAAACGCCCAGATTTAATATTCATCGATTGCGAAATCATGGCAAACACAGAGAAGAAAACCAAGAAACGTAACTTCACTCACGTCATTACGCATTGTGACGGCATCATGCCATTTTATTACCATCCATTTGATTGCATCTGACAAGCTACAGATGTGTTATGAGGATGAATTGCATAACATGCCTATATTATTGCAGAACATATTTCACTTTTCTTTTTGCAAATATGTGTTAATTTGCATTTCTGTTGTAATCTTCGTTTGATTTTGTTTGTTTTACACTGCAGATCTATCAAACGGGTGTTTGTGTAGGCTGTTAATTGTAAGACTTGCTTGTGAAGTCTTCACGTTATTATGAGAGGCAGTATTGCCATTTCTTTTACACAACGGTCTACAGTTTCACACACTTTCACGTGTTTCTTCCATCTGCCGACGGTGTCGCCATTTCTAATTTCACCCGTTTTTGTGCGTACGCCTGGGTCAGACCTTGCGTGAAGGACCGCACATTTTCCCGTCAAGTTCGCTTTTTAGAAATACCAATTATTGCGTAGAGAGCGGCGTACGCCTTCTTTTGTGCGTACGCAACGTTTATAAATGAGGCC